>NW_024063356.1:0-502500 GCF_006381635.1 Hibiscus syriacus | reverse complement strand
TTTACTCTATTTTGATTCAACAGAAAATATTTAAATTATACTAGAATTTGAAATTTCCGGTTCATCCATGATATTGCCAAAAGGTTACTGCAATTAGCTTGTTAATTGTATTTACCATGCTTTGTTGTTGTGGCAGGGCAGAGGTTAACATACTGCCATGGGAACAGATGTTGCGGGCCATAAAGCAAGGGAGGGAGAAGATCAAGTGGGAAGAGAGGGACCCTTATGCCTTCTGGAAGGGTAACCCCCGCGTTGCTGCAGATAGGGTAGACCTTATGAAATGCAACCTTTCAGATAAAACCGACTGGAATGTTCGGGTTTATAAGCAGGATTGGCGTAAAGAAATTGGACAAGGTTTTCAGCAATCCAAGTTGGAAGATCAATGCACCCACAGGTATATATATATGAAAATCCTTTTGTTCTCATTGTTAGGGAAGTAGATTTCGATTTTGAATAACTCTGAGTCTAATGAGATTTTGAACTTTGCTGTGGTTCCATCGTTATCAAGATATAAGATTTATATAGAGGGAGCGACATGGTCTGTGAGTGAGAAATACATATTGGCATGCGATAGTGTGACCTTGATGGTAAATCCTAGGTACTACGATTTCTTCTCGAGAAGCCTCGTGCCGATGCGACATTTCTGGCCGGTTCGCCGCAAGAACAAATGCAGAGATCTTAAGTTTGCAGTTGATTGGGGCAATGATCATACTCGCAAGGTACATATTTGCATTATTCGAAAACACGTATTCGCAGCAAATAAACTCTCTTGACTCCATGAACTTGCAGGCACAAACCATAGGGAAAGCGGGAAGCAAATACATCGAAGAGATGCTGACGATGCGAAATGTGTACGATTATATGTTCCATTTATTGAATGAATACTCCAAACTCTTGAAGTTTAAACCAACGATACCTCCGAAAGCTCAAAGCGTCTGCACCGAAACCGCAGCCTGCTCCAAGAAAGGTTTATGGAAGGAGTTCATGGTGCAGTCGATGGTGAAGTCTCCTAGTGATAAACTTCCATGTACATTGCCTCCCCCATAGGAACCTCGAGCGGTTCAAGCGTCTCTCGACGCAAAAGTGAAAATAACTAAGCAAGTGGAGGCATGGGAGACTGAATATTGGAAAAAACTAAACAGGAAGAAGCAATAGACAGATACAGAACCAAATCTCTTTAATTAGGTCAGCTATTAGACGAAGTATTGTATTCAAATACTAGACGGATTTTGAAAGCAGCATTCAGAAACAGGGGAATTCCTACCTTTATATCACACCATAAAGATATTATAGTATATAAAGACGGGATATATAACACAGATCAATGAAGATTATTGCATGAAGGAATTAAAGAGCTCAGGATTTGATGATGTCGAAGCTCATCTCGCTCGGTCGCTCGCCTGCAAGTCGGCCTGAATCCCGTCCAATTGTCTCTTGAATTTGTCCTTGGAGCTTGCGTAAAGCATCTTTCTCCTCACCCGTGCCCCATCAGGTGACCTATACATGTACACCATAAAGGTACAATATTATTGTAACGATCAGTTGTCGGGGAAGAGAAATTATGTGTTGGTTTTTGTACCATGCAACGAAGAAAATCTTGCTCTTCAGGCAGTTCTCCTGGGTGATGAAGTCATAGTCGAAGACGGCGTCGCGACATTCGTTCAGAGAAAAAGAGTTGGTGAAATCTTTGTAGGTTTCCCGGGGACCTCCGAGCTTGTCGACAACCACCTGCTGTGTCTGCTCGTCGATCTTATACACGATGAACCGGTAGTTTCGCTTCGATTTTAGTTCCAGGAACTTCAACACGCACTTATCATTCACATACATTCCGGATGATGAGTTTGCCCATGTGCAGCACCAAAGGAATTATCACCATTAACTTAATAATAACATATGGTATAATTTTCGGATACAGATCAGCACGATATTGAAATTACTAATATATATATTAATTGGTACAATTTATCATATGGTATATTGGAATCAAATTCTTTAAGCTTTCATCTTTCAGAGATTTGGGAAGCATAGCATTAATTGTCAGATGGAAAGGGAAAATTTCTGAGAAAATAATTAAGCGAAAAGTAAAGGAATTGAATGCCTGGCTTAAGTAGGGCATGAGAATTGGATTTTCTTTTAATTAGGGAAAACAGAGAAAAGAAAATATGCTATGTAGGGGATGAGAGATATTTTAGGGCGAGATTAAAGGCAGAATTAATTTTCCATTATTTGTAGTAAATCTGCCTATTAATATACCATGTTTAATTTTTTTAAAGCTCGGTTATAAATAATTGGAATTTAAAATTTCAAAAAAATAATAATTTTACCACTTGGCCGAATAAAGTCATATATAGTTTTAAAATTTAAGAGTGATGAAATTGGTGTATATTGCTAAAATTTTCAATAGATAAAGACTTTTCATAACAATAAAAAAAATTATTAGTCAATTACTTTAAACCGCATGGAAATTTCTAACCAAGACATCTGAATTTTCTTTTCCATCGCATTCTTGCTTCGTTATATTAATTATAAATTAGGATTTGGGATAAGCTCAACAAGTGAAATTAGGTAAGTAACATATAATTTTGTTTTTATCCTTAATATTTTACAAAATTATATGTTAATAAAGTTGACATGATGAGAAGTAGTCTTCTTAATTAATAAATTAAACATGGTTTTTTTAAATAATGTTATAAATATTATTTAAAAAATTATTTTTTACAAATATTTTCCATATAATCAAAATCAAGTGAATTGATATGGAGTATATTATATTTCCAATCTTGATTGCGTGTAGTCTTTATTCTATCAAATTCATATTGTTGTAAATGTTACATGAATTAGTCCACTTCCCATCCTAATTAGAGGAATAACGAGAAAAATAAAATAATCAAATTTGGTTGGCATTGGCATCGAAACGGGTAAATTACATAGATGATTCCATGATTATAACATGTTTTTATTCCATCTCTTGATTAAAATATTATAAGTTTACCTTTATTATTAAGAAATAATGAGGCATTAGATATCGTAAATAATATCTTAGATTTGAAATTTTGTATTTGCGAATAGAATAATCGAAGTTAGGAGGTCACCATCATAATAGGTTTTTATAAAATTTGACCCAAATTATTCAATTAATAGATAAAATACCAATGATTAAACCAAAAAATAATGAGTGATGTGGAAATTAATAAAATTTACATGATAATAATTTAGTATTTAACCTGTACATATTATTATAATTTAGTCATAATTCTAAAAAATTAACTCTTAATGTTTTTAAGAGTTAAAAAAACCCTAGTAGCCTCTTTTTTTTCAACTTAGTTTTTTTTCATATTTATGTGTCGTCTTTTTCTTTCTCTTTGATTTTTATTTAGCTAACAACAACACTAATCTTATTATTGATTGCCGATCACCGGTGACTATTAATTATTTTAATTTTTTTTATATTATGTCTTTTCTCTTTTTGGCTTGAGTCATTTTAATTTTGAATAAGATTTTCTGCTCTTATGACATGATTTTTCTTTACTCTTGTGGCACGATCATCATGGTTATTGTTACGTTTTTTTTTGCATACCTCTGCGCTCGTTTTGATTCTCGCACAAAAATCATCACGATATTTATATTCTGATTGATTAGTCGGTGGTCATTTAAAGTCAGATTCTCACTTTTGATAAAAGTTTATTTGCCGATGTAATCAGATTGTGTAGTAAAGTAGTCTATCAGGTTATTTGATATTCTCTACACTCTTTTACCCTTTCGCTTAAGTGTTCTATTCGACAGAGACAATAGATTTTTATGAAGGTTATATGAGAAGGTTTTAATTTTCTTCATATCTTTAGTTTTAATTTTTTCCTCTATATGAGTATTTTGGTGACTATTATCTCCAAATTTTTTCTATATTGTAATGCATTGTAATTTTGATTGTAATGTCATCGAGGCACAAGACCTTGTTCCATCCGACGAGAACAGGTTCCCTGATGTATCTGTTAAGGTTCAGATTGGTAACCAGACTTGGAAGACAAAATCGGTTCAAACTCGAAATTCGAATCCAATCTGGAATGAGGAGTCTATGTTTGTTGCTTCTGAACCCTTTGAAGATCATCTGTTAAGGATGAGACCATGGTAATGGTCGTTGTACCTTTGAGCTGTGTTGGCAGGCGTGCTGATGACCGAGTTATCCGTCCTCAGTGGTACAACCCGGAGAAATCTTTATCGGATGCAATGGACCGTGCAAAGAAGGATAAATTTCACAGTAGGCTCCATGTTTCTGCTTGTCATGATGGAGGATACCATGTGCTTCATGAGTCAACACAGTATAGCAGTTATCTCCGGTCGACGGCAAAGCAACACTGGAAATCACCAATTGGTGTTATGGAACTCGGAATTTTGAATGCTGATAGGCTGCAGCCAATGTAAACAAGGGACGGGAGAGGCATGTCGTATACGTACTGTGTGGCGAAGTATGGCCACAAGTGGGCCATATTAAATAGCCTGAACCCAAAGTATAACGAGCAGTATACATGGGAAGTTCATGATACTGCCACATTTATCACTGTGGGAGTCTTTGATAACAGTCGGACAGGTGGTTCGAATGGAAACAAGGATATGAAAATTGGAAAGGTCCGGATTCGTATATCGACTCTGGAAACTGGTCGTGTTTATACACATAGTTACCCCCTGCAGGTTCTTCAACCTTCTGCTGTCAAGAAAATGGGTGAACTTCATTTGGCAATACGGTTCTCATCGACATCGATGCTTAATATGATGCTTCAATACTCACGACCCTTTTTGCCCAAGAGGCACTACAAAAAGCCCTTGACTGCGATGCAGCAGGACATGTTGCGATATCAGGCAGTGAATATCGTGGCGGCTCGGCGTTCTGAACCACCTCTCAAGAGAGAAGTAATCGAATACATGTCTGATACTAATGCTCATCTTTGGAGCATGAGGAGCAGCAAAGCGAACTTCTTGCGCCTGACATCAGTTTTCTAGGGATTATTCGCTGTCGGAAATTGGTTTGGTGAAGTTTGCAAGTGTAAGAACTCTGTTACAACAGTGCTGGTGCATATCCTATTTGTAATGCTGGTATGTTTCCCGGACATGATTTTGCCTACAGTTCTCCTATACATGTTTATTATAGGGGCATGGAGATATCATTTCCGGCCAAGGCACCCTCCCCACATGGACACAACTCTCTCGTGTGCGGATGCAGCTTCTCCTGACGAACTAGATGAAGAATTTGAGACCTTTCCTGCAACAAAGAGCGCAAGTCTAGTTCGGATGAGATACGATCGTTTAAGGAGTGTGGCAGGGAAAATTCAGTGTTGTGGGCGACATAGCTAGTCAAGGGAAGCGTCCTCAGGCACTCTTAAGTTGGCGGGATTCTCGTGCTACAACCATATTTATGATATTCTGCCTTGCAGCAGCCATTGTAATGTATGTGACACCTTTCCAGGTGTTTGCTGTACTAGCTGGATTTTACTTTACTAGGCATCCCAAGTTTCGCCAGAAGACACCGGCAGCGCCGATTAACTTCTTCTGTCGATTTCTGGCAATGTCAAGATAGTATGCTGTAAATAAGGTGACGGGGATATGTTTTCATGCAATTTTAAGTTTTGGATTCTGGTAGTCCATCTATGGTTGTAAAGCCTGATCTTTTTTCTGTGGTGTTATATATCTATATGCTAAGAATCACATCTGTAATGGCTTATAATTAAATGCAGGAAATTGTTCTTATACTGTCTGCTATAAACTCTAATATATCCTTATTCACTTTGCTTTAAACACAAGTAAAAATATATGCTGAAAATCAACTATGCATCTTTATAGTGAATATTCATCCACCCCGTTGATCTTCGGGCAGTCCCTAGGCTTCCCGGACAGCATTAGAGGCATCAACGATGTCGTTATCGCATGGCGTTTGGTAACTATGTATATCGTCGTATCCAATCGCGGAATCACATTCATCGACTACATTAGACTTGACATTAATATTACCAACTTTCGCATTAATGGTAGAGGCTTTGAGAATTTTGAGATGTCAAATTCGAGTCCACTATATTATCATATTCATGTGCATTAGGTGACAATTGACAGAGAAATGTATTTGCCTTTATTCCGGACTGTTTCCAAAATCTAATGAAAGCTTTATTGTAATAGTTGATGGGGATATTTATCCAATATGGCGAGATTGATTACTTAGGCATCAGACCAAGTAACATCTAGTTCACCCTGCTCGTTTTCCGGCACTCCCAAAGCCGTCCACACGGCTTTTGAGCCATCAACGATGTTATTACGGCACGGTGGCTGATAAGCATGCTCATCATCGCACCCTACTTGAGAGTCGCATTCATCCACCACCAAAGCCCTCACGCTGTTTCCATTCCCCTTGATGTTAATAAATTTATTGCAACGACTGCTCTGGCCGAACCATCCCGTTGAGAGTGCCACCACGGGTTCATCATCCGAGTGAAATTGATCGTCGCATTTCGATGCGCCGCCGCCATCTCCCCCTTCTTGGAAGCTGTTGAGGGTTAGGATTGCCGGTGTATTGGCCGAAACCGGCGGTGAACACGTGTATGTCGTGTAAACTTCGCCTTCTACGCAACACTCGGCGTCAAGCTCTTGGTTACACTGCCCCGGTGGTGGCGTTGTGCCTTGTATGGTGCCACTGGGATTGCATGTCTGAGCTACAATACCTACACAAATGAAAAGAAAAAGGAAAATAATAAACTGGAAAACACTAAATGAAACTTGTTTCTTCATCATTTCTCCTGCTGTTATTTTTAATCTTCTGCTTGCTTGGGAATTTGTAAATGTGGAAAGCTATTTATAAATAAAATATGGGTCATATTCCTATGCTGATTGGTCTTAGACGGCATTTGAGTTCAACCAAAAGTCGCAAGCTGAACCTGTGCTACCACATATTGATCTCAAGTCAAAAAGGCACTATAGACTGGAGTTAATGAAGGGCTGCTTAAGTTTATATTTAAACAATATGAGATTTAAATAAAAAAAAAGTCATTATCAAATATGTTGATTTTGGGTTATTAAAGATACGCTCTCTTTGATAATTTAAATTCAACACTTAATATAAAGTTTTAAATATACATTCATCGAGTGATTAAAGATAAAGTTAGTATACATTATTTTTATTGTTGTTCGACTCGACTCGTACACAATATAAATATTTTTAACTACCTAGTCAATTCATGGATTTCTGAAAGTATTTATTTATTGATTTGTGTTGGTGGTAAGGTTTATTTGTAAATATAAACTCGATAAAACTCTATTTGACTAAAACAAATTGATAGTAAGGTTTATTTGACTTAGTTTATATGAATGACCAAAGTTTTATTTGACTTAGTTTATTTGTATAAATAAACTCAATAAAACTTTATTTGACTAAAACAAATTGATAGTAGGGTTTATTTGACTTAGTTTATATGAATTAAAAAGACTAAAGCTTTTATTTGACTTTGTTATTGTAAAGTAAAATTGATAAAATTTTATGATATAATGTTAAAATTCATTTTTAACGTTTAATAGAATAGTTATCCGCTTACCAACAACCAGTTGGTCTAGTAGGATGAGACACTGGGTCCGTTAAGCGAGGTCAGGGATTCGAATAGTGACGTTTGCGAATGGAGCAAACTGGGTTGGTTGGGTCACCCTCGCCTCTGCAGTACCCGATCTAGATTAGTTAGTCAATAAATCGGATATCAGTGATTAATTTTTTTAAAAAAAGAATAGTTATCCGCATAAATCAAATTACTTCAATAATTGAGGGATGGTTGTTCTGGTCTATATTCTTTTTTAAATATTTTAGTTCCAAAAAAAAATATGGTTAAAATATTTTTTTTATAAAAATTCGGGTAAATTATCGGATTGATAACTTTTAGTTAATATTTATACTTTTATCATTGAATTAAAAAAAACTTATTTTTTGATCACTTATTGTTTTATTAAGTTTGATCACTAAGATGTTAACTGACATTAGAGGTGTTCAAAAAACCCCGTAAGTTAATTGGTATATCCGTTATATTTAACAGGTTAATTAACCAAATCGTTAATATTAAACGATTTCGATTAACCAAACCGCTAAAAATGATGGTTAATAATTAAGGTTATTATTATAAATTTTGATAAAAGGTTAACCAACATATAACCTTTAATAAATTAAATTTATAATTATATTTGTATTTTATTCTATTTTTACACACAAAAAAACTTAATATAATTTTTTTATTTATAATCTATACATTTTTAATGAAATTTTGTACACAAATAACTTAATATATATATATTTTTTTTATTATTTTTAATTTGTTATTTCTTTGAAAATACAAAAATATAATTACATCAATATAATTATATATTTATTGTTAGATATCAAGATATTGGGAGATATACATACTTACACAATTATAAGTATGTCTAAGTGCTACACTTTTTTATAATATGAAATATGAAACTTTAAAACGTTCCTATTGTGTTATTTTTAAAAAAAGAATTATAACAAGTTAACTATATTTTAACTTGTCATCAAACCGTTAACAACAATTAATCATTAACAGTAATAGTTCATCAACGATTAGGTTATGGTTAGAGAAATCTCGCAACCATTATAACAATTAACCTACCGTCTAAACTAAATGATACGATACGACTAGCCGTCTATGAATAGCGACAACTTGATTCCGACAGTCATTAATCATCCAGGCCGAGTTTTAAAGTGATATAACGAAATTACTGGAGGAAAACCCCAAGATAAGTTGAAATCCCAAGAATGTCGAAGAAAACAAAGAGCTGCTGTCTATGGAGATTAGAGAAGCATATCTTATTTGGTTCAAACAGTAGAAAAATGAAATGCAAAAGCCTAAGGATCAGTTGAAATCACGAATTCTACAATTTCCAAACTAACTGTCATCACACCTACAAATATCAGACCAAATTCCATTCTGTCATTGCCATGCAAGTGGGAATCATCGAAGCCGAAGACCAGGCTGCCCCGAACATATCCCGCAATCAACGGCAAACTATCTACATTGATAGCGAAACTATTACGGAAAAGAGTCGTCGTCCTCGTCATCCACGCATTAGATCGATGTCGACATGGCTATTGTTACGCATATCCATTGATCGTGGCCCCGGCCACACCCCTGCAGCCGAAGTCAGAGTCAGATTTTGATTCGGTGAAATGCCGGGCGGAGATACTACATTGTCGACGATCTGATCATCTGAGTCCTTTAGACCTTCTTGACCTCCCCCTTTCTTGCTCTTTGTCTTTGAGCCACCCCAGATAAAGCTCCCCACAATCACCTGTTTCATTCATCATTTGCTTAAGATACATAAAAAGATGATTCAAGTTCAATACTATATAATTAATTGAATTCCCCAGTATTATTCATAGCTGAAACATATAATAAGTTTATATGATTTAAACTTCGAAATGGAGTTACCATGGCTTCCTACTGTTTCAGACCATAGATACTAGTCACAGATCAAATAGTTACCTGAACTGGGCTTGCCGCAATAAGCATCCCTCCGACACCTCCACCAATGACACGGCCATCAGGACTGGCAAGAGAAACACTTAGACCACCAGTTCGGTTGCGATAGCCACTATTGTTTGTCAACAGGTAAGACCCCGACAAAGATAATATCTCGAATCGTCCCTAAAGAAATCAAAATGGACGGGGGGGATACGTTCTTCAATAAAGATATGCATCAGGACAAGAATTTCAGAGGAATAAAGGTTAAGGTATCCGAAATGAGAAGTTTTTTAAACAGCATTAACGAAAACAACAGATCAGTTCGACAATATTGGACACAAATCTGTCATAAAACAAAGCAAGAGTCTGGTTGTCGAGTGCCAAACCTCATATGTAACGGTGCCACCCGACGATGAAGGTTGGCGAAGAGTAACAGTTGAGACGGCACCATTGGCTGACAAAATGCATACTTCTCTTGGCCCTTGCTGTGAAAATGACATCAATTTTGTCGCAATATCCTGCAGGGAAAGTTAAACGTAATTCACAAGAACAATGAACTTTCTCTTCCATTATAAGATAACCTACTGACATGTGTAGTAGCACATTCAAACAATTCATACCTCAAAAAGTATCGATTCAAGACGCTACTATTCGTTAAAGAAACAACAAAAAACCGAAACAAAACTTAATACACTCATGCACAACCTAATCGAAAGCAACGCTTTATTACATAGAAAGCCATTAAGAATAATAGCAAGGAATGCTAGGACTAGAGAATCCTAGTTTCTTGTATATTTAGTTTAGAGGGTAGAGTCTGAGGCGTAATTAATAAAAGAAAATCACATACTTCTCCTATCGCAATGGTGATGACATGTGGAGTAAAACCCATCCCAGCTGAACCAGACAGCAATTCACCTAGCAAAACAATTAGACGATAGCGACATCATTCACATAGCAAGAACAAAAAATGTTAGAATCAAGCACTAAGAACAAGAGAAACTGAAAGCCGTGACAAGATATGAAATGTTCATTCACCAAGGAGAATGGATCTTTAGCTTGCAGAAATTGATGAATTGTTAGTTATGAAGACTTCCACATTTGAAAATATATGTCAGTGTCACTCGTAGTTATTTAAAATCCGAAACTCTCATCAGCTCTCGGCATATTCCTATCTAAATATAAGGCTGAGCGTGCAATGTTGAACACTACAAACAGATGGCAAAATAACTTACCGAGGGAAGACAATTGTTGCTTCCTTCCGGTACCCGGTGGCCGCCCTCTTCCCCGTTTTTGGATCGGAGTTATCGTTCCAGGATGAGTAGCTGATGCAGGAGTCAGTGCTAACGAAACAGTTCCATCGGGTCCATACTTCCGAGGTCTTCCTCTTTTACGTTTCACTGTCTCGCTAGACTGCACTGGCACCGTAGGAGACATGCCCACATTGACACTACGAGGAGACATTCCCGACAAAGGCTCTACAGATAAGGTTGCTCCCATGGTAGTGGCATTAATACTCGATTGGTATTGAACATTAGGACTCGATATCGGATGAATGCCCGATGATCCATGTACCCCGGTCTGTGTTCCGGTTCCAGTTATTCCTCGTTGTTGAATATAGTAAGAAGAAGAGCCCGATAACGCCATAGCATCCCTTCGATCCATGCATTTACCTGGAATAACATACACTTGAATTTGCCTTCAGATCAACACTCCATGCAAATTGCAAAGGCTATAATAGCAGAAAAGCGCCTACGAAACTCCAATTGTGACCACTAAAAAGTTAAAAGGCATATGGATCTTGGATACAACATGAAAAGACAGAGAACAATATATATGTCAATGAAGAACTCGTTTCCCCACGGTTCATATTCACAAAAATCGAATTTCACACATGCATAGCTCATGAAATTGAGCCGCAACAAATAGTAAAGAGATACATTTAGCTTTACAGAGAAGAGAAAACAGGAAAAGCCCCATAATCATGAGAGGAAAATGAAGAACCAATAATCTACAAGCAACCAACAGGAGAAAACAATGGAGAGAGAGAAGAAAAAAAGAGATGAAATATCAAGCTCATAACTTGAAAGGAAAAGACAAAAATGAAAGCTAATTTACAGCTTACCAAACAGTTGTGGGGGGAGGGGGGGGGGAAGCTTCATATTAAAGAAATAAAGCAGGATGGGAACTGAAAACCAGGTCTCAACCTCACCAACTCATTATATATCTTTAACACCAAGCATGATCAGAATCACTACCCCAAGGAACGATTTACTCACAAGATTAAGAAAAAGAAAGAAAGGAACAGACAAAAGCTAAAGCCAATGCCATCCATACAAGAGAAAGTTAAATCAAGTTAAAAGAACTACAACTTCCTTCAAAAACTAAGCAGACATAGCTAAAATATTTGCTCCTGTACATGGGGAAAAAACCCAGAAAGTGAAAGAAACTTACATTAGAGAACAGGGATTAAACTGTTAAAAGGTCCAACCTTTTGAGAATAAGAAGCTTTGAAGAAGATGGGTTTTTTTTTCTTAGGAAAACCAATAGACTAAAAGGAATTAAAGGGAAAGCGAGAAATAATAGAGAAAAGAAGCCATTTTTTTAGTTTTTTTTGTGATGGAATGAAGGAATAGAAAGAAAGCGTGTGTATATTAGTTGCTACAAGAAGCTCCTTAGCAAACACCAGTCCTTATCGGGATTCATATTTTCTAGGGCAGTGCTTTCTCTCTCTATCTCTTCTCTCCTGTAGCGAAAGCTGTTTATCTTTTCTCTCTCCCTCTATATTGATATCTATAAAGGTATTATTGTGTTTATCTCTCTTTCTCTCACCTTCTTCGTCTCAACTCTGTGTGAGTAGGACTGATGATGCTTTGCTTTCAATGAGAGTGACAATGGCTGGCTTAAAACATAATATAAATATCTATAATTTAAAAGAAGTAGAAAAGGTTAAATTTATTTTTTTATAATTAAAGTAACCAGAATTCTATATAAACTATTAATATATTCAAATTTTTATAATATAATTCTAAACTCATTCCTACCATTAATTTTTTGCGTTAGTTTATTTCATATTATCTTGGTTAGACTAAAATTATATGTGCTCGTTTTGCTCTCATCGAGTTAATATTTTCATTAGATTATAGTTTAGAGGTGATTAAAACTTGGAAATGAGGTTGAATGTATATAATTTACTATGACATTTTTCGACATTTTTTGGAAGACAATCGAAGCATATGACATCTTCTGATAGACAGTCGGAGGACTCGACGTTTTCGACTCTTCATCTCCAACAACATTCAACGTCAGCCAACAATGGTATTTTAGTTGGATATAGCTACAGTAGAGAGGGAGGCTAGTCATGGTGCTCTGGTGATAAAATGTTTGAAGATATTAAATGCTCCGACGATCTTTCAAAAGACGTCAAATATTCGGAGGGACTTCGAGCATCACCCTAACATTTACCCTATTTAGAAAAGTAAAATATGAAGCACTCCAAATAAAAATATAATTTTTTTAAATGCCTCGTCCAAGCAATTTTGCCCTCCTTGTTTGAAGTTGAATTTTTTAACATTAAATTCTGTCCCCAAGAAATAACCTTGTCTGGTCGCTCCTCCCACGCGCCCTCTTTACATGTGTGCTTTCTATTTTTCTATTATGTTTTATTTACATTTTAAAATTAAAAATTAAAACTTCCAGCCTTTTTAACATTCTACAATAAGAAAAAAGTAGTTTACAGTAAAAATTATTATTGCATTATAAATAAAATAATACTAATTAAAGCCTTTCAAAGAAGTAGTTATTATCTGAAAAAATAGCGCGTGGTGTGGACGCAAGAAGGAGGTGAAGGGGGGAGAAGAATAGGGGGCAGAGGCTTTGTTTGGTTTGCATTGCATGTGACCTTTCTCTGTTTACCACTAATAATGCTCTATGTGTAGGCAGACCATCAGTCTCAAAATATCTTCGTCCGAGCATTGATAACATCACCCCCCTCCCCCAACTTTCTCATCGCCCCCCTTTCCTCGAAATTTATATATAATTTTATGGGTAAACTATTCTATTAGTCAATGAATTTAGTTTTCATATCAATTTAATCGTTAAATTTTAAAATACTTTAATTTTAACATTAATTTCTTTATGCTGATTTTTCTTTGTCAACGACCCGTTAGATTGTTAACAACAACGATGATATGGTCGTTTCTTTTGTTTTTGTTACATAAGATAGTCAACTCTTTCAACTGTCATTGGCAATCAATCGATGACCATCATTGGTCGTCATTCACGACAATATCGATACTGAAACGTTTACATTTCACTCATTTTACTTTTATTATAATTGTTCTTCATAAAACTTACTTAAAATTTGTGAAAATACACATAAATGTTTGAGTTCTAAAGCTTTGATCTCATTTAATGATTATTTGGCGCATGTAGTTTCGATGTACGTTGTTCGTTTTCTTAAAATATACATCTTTTGTCATTTGAATTCGAACAAACACCTCGAAATTTTTAAATATGAGAAAGTGTTTAAACCCAACAAAATTATAGATTTTTTTGGGTGCATATTTCGTGATTTTAAAGAGATTTTAGGAAATAGTGATTTTGGGGGTCCAGGATGATTGTAAAAATATATTAGAGAATTAAGAATGATGGTTTTCTAGGAAAGTTGAAAATTAATTAAAAAAATATTAAAAACTAATCTAAAATATCATACTAATCTATATAAATAGGTGTGTATTAATCTAGATATATATATATTAATCAAATTAAGGAATAGAATTAAGTTCAACATTAATGAAGTGTTGAAATATATATAATTTAAGAATTACCAAACTCGAAATTTTAAAATATTTGCAATGGGTTAAGAAAATAATGGCAAAGTGGATCTTTTGAGTGATTCATAGAATTAAATGCGACCATTGTCATTGTTAGATTCCTTTCCAAAAACAGTATATGATAATTCTATAAAGATGGTACCGATTCTCCGTTCAAAGAAATTTCCCTCCCAACTTGTAATTAATTTTTTGAAAATTGAATTCTGAAAATTGAATTGTATTTTTTGAAAAACGTTTTACGATGTTAAACATTTTTTTACACTAGTCGATGAGTTTTTTAAAATTATTTATTAAAAATATTAAATACAATAAATAATATTATTTATCATAAAACTTAATATAATTATTTTTAAAATATTAAAATAATTTATTTATTATTAAATATTATTTTTATAATTTTATTAATAAAAATATTAATATTGGTATATTTTATTGAAATAAAAATATTATAAATTATATTAATTATTTATTTAAGTAATAGTGTTATATTATATTTAAAAAAATATTAATTAGTATATTTTAAATATCTTTATTAAAATATTATTACATTAATATTAAATATATAAATAATATTATTCATTATTAATAATTTAATAATATTATTTCTATGAAATTAATAAATAATATAAATTCTATTAATAATTTATTATATATTATTAAAATAAAAATATAATATCTTTTATTATTATAATAGAATTGATTATTTTATTATAATATTAAAAATATAATATTATATTATTAGAAATATTAATAAATATATTTTAATAATTAATATTTTGATTAAAATGATATTAAAATATTAAATTAATATTAATTTCATAAAATAAAATTATTTTGAGTATTTATTATTTGAAGTGAAAAGTTCAGAAAATGACTTACGAAAAATTATACTGTAAGTCATTTTCCATAAAACAAAAAAGAAAATTCTATTGACCAGGAAAATGTTTTATGTAGACCGTAAAATCAATACTAAACGGGTAAAAAATAAAAAGAAAAAAAGAAAGAAAATTGTGGTAGAAACGATGATTTCAAATCAATTGTAAAAGCTACGGTTTTAACTTTTTTATTTTTAACTTTGCGTGTGGAAACAAATTATAATTTTACCCTTATTAATGCATGAGCTCTATGTAATTATATATTTATATTTTATTTTAATAATTTAATACTAACATCCTTAAAAATATATTTTATTACTGTTAATTTTTTATTTTAATTATTTTAAAAAAATTAAAATTTACATATTAAAATATTAATAGTGAGTTATGTAAAATATATTTTTATTATAATTCTATTTTTATATTTTATTATAGTTTAAATCGATATAATTCATATATAATAATATCTTTTGAATCTATTATACTTTAAAATGATATGATTTATATATAAATGTAAATATAATTTAAATGATATATTTTTACTTAATAAAATAATATTTATAATGGATCTTTTATCTTTTGAAATTTATTTTTTAACTGTAAACTTAAATAATTAAATTTTGAACTATATTTTTCTATAATATTTTTAAAATTTTATTTTATAACACTTTTAAAATCAATTTTTAAAAATGTATTGAAGTGACATTTAGATGTTGTTTGTTTATTTTAGAATTATTAAGCGTTGAATGATTCAAATAATGAATGATTCAGAGGCTCTAAATGGTTTGGCTCTGAATGTGACATTCTGTTTGATAACTGGCTCTGAATGATTTAGAATGTACTTCTGTGCTGAATCATTCAATACTGTTTTGCTGAATCAGTCAGCACTGAATCATTTAGAAGTGCGAAACAAACACGCAGAATGTTAAACGGTTCAGCATTTAGCGCTGAATGGTTCCATTAAAAGACAAACAAACAACCCCTTAGTCTTTCACCGTATAATATTATTTTAATAAATTTAACTTAAATTATTGGATATGTCAAATCTGCAAACATAAATATTGGACACATCTTGTTATATTTAGATATACTATATCCATAACTGTTTTAAGTACAATACTCTTAAATCTTCAGTAAACCCCCAACTATTTCAATATTTAAATTAAAATAAACTCCTAAATAAAATAAAATGAATCCAATATTCACAAAATTCAAATATAAATTTAAAAATATTAAATTCTTTAACAATTGATCGAAGCACGATATTTCAGATAACAAAAATAGACAGTTTCGTTGGGTGTTATTATATAAAAGAACACCTAAAAAATTATTTATTGAACCAATATATATTAAACAAGATTTGTTAGAAAATTACTTCGAACAGCACACGTAAGATAATTTCGCGTTTTACAAAACACGTTTAATGGATCTCACGTTTTATTAGACGCAATACCTATCAACTTTTCAGATAAATTAATTTTTTTATAAAACAAAAAATAAATACATAGAACTCGTTTTTCGTAAAACGTAAGATATGATATCGCTTTTTACAAAACACGATGTCATCTTACGTGGACAATTTGTGGGTATTTTTCAAAAATATATTGTTTGAAAGGTATTGTTCAATAAATGAATTTTTAGAAGTTTTTTAATATAAGGGTTAAATATACAAAAGGTGTCCAACGTATGCTTGTTTTTTCAGTTTAGTATCTAACGTTTTTTTCGTTCCAGTTTGGTTCCTAACGTTTCATTTCGTTACTCAAAATGGGTCACTTCATGACGGACCGTTTGTTTTATCCGTTAAGTGACACGTGTCACAATCTGATAATTTAAAAAAAAATATTTAAAATTTAAAAAATAAAATTATATATTTTTTAAAAAGAAAACACAACAAATTTGAAATAATCCCAAAACATTGAAAATCTTCATTTCAACCCTAACTTGTTCGGTCACCCCTCTTCCAAGCTCGTCCGCTCGGCGACGGTGGCTTACCAAATCGGTTGGGTGTTAGTCGAACAGGACCGACGAGCTCAGCTTCGGTGGTGGTGAGGCAGAAAGGCGGCGATTTCGTCCGAAAATCACAAAAATCGAATGATGATGGGGGCTTTTCGTCAGACTTTCAAACGTCACTCCACTACGAACGGCTGCGACTGAAGGCAAGTGGATGACTGGGCTATGATCGGTCCGAGATGACGCTTCCACTAGGCTAGGCTAGGCAGTGATGACTCCCGATGAGCGGCGGTCGAGGTTGGAGGTGGGCGACTGAATGCTTTTCTTGCGATTAAGCTCGACGGTAACCGATTTTGAGTGATCTGAGGGTCGGGTTAAGGTCGTCGGTTACTGTTGAGTTCGATGGGAGCGGCAATATATACCACCATCGGTCGGAGAAGGGTGGTTCGATGACGGGGTTAAAGGTTAATAGGTTGAAATGAAGGTTTTCAAAGTTTTTGAGTTATTTCAAAATTTGTGTTTTCTTTTTCTTTTAAAATATATAATTTTATTTTTTAATTTTAAATATTGACACGTGTCACTTAATGAAAAAATTAACGGTCCGTCACGGTATGACCTATTTTGAATAACGAAATGAAACATTAGACACCAAACTAAACAAAATTAAACACTAAATTAAAAAAATAGACACATTTTATATATTTAAGCCTTTATATAATAACGCCGTTTCATTAGGCACAAAAAGTTAAGAATGTTTTACGCATATGCCTAAAGATCTCAGTATTATTAATTTATATCAAGGTAAATATTTTATACAATACAGTAATAAAAAAATACAAACAAATAAAGCCAGCTTTTAGCTTATTTATTAATACTTCACTCTCACGGGTCAACGTTGACCTTGTAGGTGTCGGGACATAAAAGTTAAGTAGTTGATATCATAAAATATGTGGTAAGACGTGTTTAATCATTAATGCAACTCCTTGCAGGTATAAAATTAAAATATTAATACAGGGTTTATCTGCTGCTTTTTATATAATTTTTTTAAACAAATATTCTACAACACTCGATGGGTAACGATGATTATTATTGACGATGAATATCATTAATTTAATTTATAAAAAATTAAATTTTAAATTACTCAACGTATAATCATAAATTAATTAAAATATATGATAAATTATACTAGTAACCACTTAACTATTGTCCCTTTTTATTTTGACCGATATTTTTAAAATTTTGTCAATCAAGTCACTTAACTATTTAAATACATTCAATTAAGCCACTTACCGTTAATATTTAACGAAGAAGTTGATATGACAATTAAATATTTGATATAATTACACATTTGGTCACTGTTACTTATATATTTTGTCCTAATTTTAATAAATTAAAATAAATTTAACCCTCAAATCAAATGGTGTCATATATAATGACCCAAAATTCAACTTTTTATTTTAAATTTAAAAGTTACAGTATATTCTATATTTATAACATGATAAAATTTATAACAAAATATTTTTCTAAAAATTTGAATAACTCAAGCAATAATTTAATATTAAATTTAAAGCAAACTAAATTTATAGCCTTTTTGATATAGGTAAATCTCTTAGTGCAAAATTTTCCATATTAAGTCCACCGATAATCTTATAAGTATAAACTTTTATTAAAGATAGACATAAATTTTTATGGTAGAAGATGAATTTTGAAAATTTTAAAGAAAGTCTGTGTCAAACGCGAAAGAAATATATTTCATATTTTTCTATTAGAAATTTACTGGATAATTTTTTTAGTTTTACATGTTAGATTATATCATCTTTTTCTAGTAGAATGTCATTTTCAAATAGTTGTAGAATAAAAATTTTGTCCAATGTATAAACTAATCAATTATATTTTCCTTAAAACCAAAAGAAATTATGGTACCATTAACGGTATGCTTCTGAGAACTATAAATGAAATTTCTAATAAAATTTTTATTTTATTATAAATATAAAATATATTATATCTTTTAAAATATTTTAAAATTAAAGGTTCGAAGGACTTGGGATGCATATGATTGATCCAAAACAGGGAGAATAAATTTTAAAATATATTTAAAGAAACACATTTGAAAAGCAACAATGACAATAAATATCTTAATTTTTGTCTATGCATAGGTGATGTTGACAAAACATATTATTGAGTTCAGATATTTATACATAGAGATTTACAATAGTCTCGTATAAAATAATGTGTCACGTTTTTCTTTGTTGCTTTTTGGTTTCTCAAGTTATTGTTTTGTCTAATTATGATCGATTTAAGTCGTACAATTAGATACAGATTTAAACTTTTGACTTACTCAAATAATATTAAATTATTTATTACTTAAACCAACCTCCGTTGATAAATTATGTGACATATTAGTTATACATGTTTAAGACTAAACATGGATGTAGATACATAACTTTTATATCAGAAAAATAAATTTATATTATTAATAAAGAAATAATTAAATTATATAAAAATTAAAAAATAAATTTTAATGAGAATAGTCTCCTCATAGTCCATCACTATCCACGTGTTACATCTTATCGAGTTCAAATATTTATATACAGAGATTTGCAAATTTACAATTTTCTTTATTTGTTTAACTTTCACCGTCGGTAATAAAATTTGAATTTCACGACAACTGACCTTTACAATAATTGCCACAAAGGAGAGATTTAATTTGGTCGATGGGAGGTGCACATGTCAGCTTGCCAGATTCTCTTCATACTTCATTTAATTTTCAATTGGTTTAGTAACGTACAAATTTTTTATTCCAACTTAGGTTAGTTAAATTCTTATATAATAATCAATTCCTACCACTTTTAACACAAATACTCCTAAAATAATAATTTTTTTTCATATGGATCATTTTCAATTTTTATTTTTCATGCTTTACTCAAAATTATAAACTTAATTTAGTAAAATATTAATAAATTTAAGTAGTTAAAATTATTTTGTATTTTTAATATTTGGAATACTAATCACTTTATAAATTTACGAGATGAACGTAACACCCCAAATTATGAGTTAATAGTTTCGGATTTATCCAAGAGGTTAGTGAACCTCGAAGATTTCATAATTGAAGTCGTTGGGCCAAATTCGGGCTTAATTGGATGAGAATTGAGCCCGATTGACCATAAAAAGGGGAGTTTTGAATATAAGGCAAGATGTTAAGGACCACAAGTGAAATTAGACCATTGTTAAAAATTAAGGCTGATTTCAAAGGATTTTAGATGAAGTGGGGCGTGGATTTTAAAAGGGAAACCATTTCCACCTTCATATTTCCTTCTTCTTTTTTTTTTATCTTATATTTTACTCTAAACATTCATAGATCCAAGGTGGATGGTAAGAGTTCCTTTATTGTCTCCAGCAATTTCTAATCCGTCCTTAGTCTTCCTCCAACCATTTATGTTAAGAAAACCATTTCTCTCCTTTTTGGCTAGAAAAGGGTGGAAATCATCTTAGTTCAAGAAGAGTGAGAGGAAGTAAAGTTTGTTGAAAAAGGAGCTTCATTTCGGGTTTCTAACATCAAGGTAGTGTATTTCGAATATTTTGTGGTGTTAAGGTTTTCATAAGCATGATGATTTGTTAATATTTGAGTATTTGAGCATTTTAGGGCTCATGCTTGATTTCATGATTAGATGACGTTTTTTTTATGTAAAACATGTGTTTTTATGGGACTTTATGATGCAAAGTAGCTTCCTAAAGTTTTAGCACATGATTAAAAAATAAACCAAGACCTTGAGGATGATTTTTGGGTGTTTCCCAAGCTTAAAAAAGGGTTTATGGGTTCGAGTATCGATATTGGGTGAACAATATCAATACTAGATGATTTAGGGTGAATTTGGGTAATTTTGTAGGGAGTATCGATACTGATCCATTTTTAGCAAACAAAAACTACTTTTGGTACCGATACTCATAGGGGTATCAATACTTGAACCTAAAGAACTGATATTGTAAGTGAGTATCGATACTATCCACTTTAGATGGTTAGATTTTTAACCTCGTTAAGGGTCGTAAGAGTGAATAATTATTTGTAATGGTAGAACTTAATCCGTGAGGGACATAAATGACCAATATGGCATAAAAATACTCGTAGGAGTGGGTTACAACCGAAGTAACCATACTAAGCGTAATATATTCAAGTATTTTTAGTCGAGTAGGTATCGAATAATTAAGAATGAGGATCGTTGTATAGAATGTGCTGACAACTGGTATGATAAGTCAGATTACTTAATAGTGAAATCGTGCACTCCGGGAACGTCAATGAATCGAGAATGTATAAGTCATCCCTCCAATTAAAGGGGTATTGAAAAGAAGTGTGATAAGAGCGACTAGAGTGTCGCTACCCAGTAATGAACCCAAGTCAGGTATCATACTAGCTAGTATTACAATTGTAATTCCCTTAACCTGTATACATACCCGAATACGAGTCAAATATGTCACATAACATTTACAGACATTTTATAGTTGAAAAATCTGTACAAATTTGCTTATTTAAAACTTATCCAATTTAATCCTTTCAATATAATAAATTAGTCACGTAAAATCATAATATAATATTTAAAGCACCCAAATCAATAATAGTTTTAGGCATCAACTAGATAGTTTTATACTGTTTCCTATCATAAAATAAACTGCGACAGTCATCTAATTTAAAATGTTTCTTATTATGATAAAAATATAATTTTTTACTCACATATCTTAGATTCATAATTATATATCGCATGCATATCTTATTCGCATACATGCCATATAGGAAATTAAAATAATAGAATGACATTACTTATAACTATATTTATTATTGGTTGATTGATGCCAAGCTCAACTCATTACTTCATTTTCTCTTCTTTACCTACGCGTAAAAATCATCACACGCTAAGTATACACTTAATGAGGCATTATAAATAAACTAAAGTGATATCATATATAAAACAACTTAATAATATTATAATAATTTAAAATTTTAAACTTGAATTTAAATAAAATCATTAAATATTCAAACCGACTTATTCAAGCCGCTATTCCTCATCAAAAACCTGAAAATCATCATCTCATGATTTTGTCAAAACCATGATAATCAATATCAAACATAATAATCACGTCATATTCTTTTCATTCAGATATATTTCAGAAGTTTCCAAATTCACAATTTATTTCAGATTCATAGCTTTACTTTCATATTCATAGCCCAATGTATATTTACAAAGAATGCAAGGTACGTGAGTCATACGAGTGTGCGCAATAAACACTTTAGTGCTTTCATCAAACTCAAACTATGCACTCTAAGTGCAATCATATCATTTGCACCAACGTTGCGATACATAATGTACCATATCAGAATCAGAATCATTCCACCTCATGGCATGCCAATTGTACCTACGACTCTCAATGCCACATACAATGGGCTTTACTTTAATTTATTATCATTTATAATTCAACATTTTCAATTGGTAGCATTTTTCAATATCATTTATCAAAATCAGTGCATTACACAGTTCATACCCGAAACCATCAATAATTAAAAATATATATATCACATAACATACTTTGAGTCGTTCTTGCGTAAAAATCATTTTAGAAATTTCATTAAAATATATTTTTATAAAATATCATATAAAAACATATTGGATATTTCATATCCAAATATGTTATAAATCATTTCATTAATCAGTATGGAAATATCCCATAATTTAATTTAAACTTTTCTTTTAAATCATTTGAGGTTGACATTTTATTTATAACTTAAATAATGCACTCATTTTGACACTTTATTTATAGGTCCAAAATATAAGCCTCACTAAGCTTTAGGTTTATCCCTTCGCTTTCAATTACTTCGGTTACAAATTTTATCGTAAATTACTACTCTAGCAATTTGCACTACTTTTAAAGAAATATTATTATGTATTAATATATACATTTAAAAATTACTTTGTTTATGCCACTGAAAACTAGATTTGAATATAAATCTAATCATATAAGGCATTTCTTCTAGTTCGATTTTTACAATTTATAATGATTTTTCAAAGTTGACTTCTAGAAGTTGTTTTGAGCATAATCTGCACCTTATTTTCTGACCTATCATCGATTAAAAATTCATATTTTTTTATACTCCTCAGAATTAGTATTCGTTTGTTTTTAACAGAACTATACTGATATATGTATCCAACGGTGTAAGATTCATCCTCTAATTATTTATGTGTAATTTCAATAATTTTCTAAATTTACTATTCTAATCACATATCATGACAGATTTTACCAATTTGCATTTTCAACTTATTCACTAATTCTATTAGCTCACCAAATGAACAAATATGCATGAACCATAAAACACATAACAATTAAGAGTCATATCTTACCATAGTAACTCTGTTACTGACTCATCGCAAGTCAATATTTGTTCGATAACATAAGTACAAATTAAATTTGCACTTACCTGGTGTCCTTAGCTTGTAAACATTCCTTAGAAATTCACATTCCATCCTTAAGCTTTTCCTTAGCTTTAATATCGCTTGATCTTTATTTCAAGCACACAATCTAAATGAGCATCATTACAAACATACACAAATTCAAACCACATGTTAGAATCTTACTAACATAGGCACACAATAGAAAATAATTTCCCAAAAATTCTTTCGATGCTCATTCAATACTAATTCCATGTCACAACATAATTGTTGACCATAACACTGAAAATTGACCATTCAAGTCCCTTTTTATCTTTATTCATCAAACTTCACATAACATTTTCAACTTTGCATTTTTAACCACAAATTATGGATTCTTTTAGAATTCATCTCAACTTTTCTGTTTCATTCGAAATGGTCTTTTACTCTTTGCTCAATTCAAATTCAATACTGAAAATTATAGCATCGAATCAACATAACCAATCTAGTACATTTACAATTGCATAATTACCTTTAAACCCTCCAAACTTTCCATACTTTCCAAACTTCCCAAACTACTTACCAAACTTACCAAGTTTCCAAAATGATCCAATTTCACATTCTAACATCAATTTCAACACTCTAACATTAATTTCCATCATAGTACATCAATTATTGAACCATTACACATAGATCCCATAATTTTCAATAATTTCCAATAGGTCCCCCAACTTTCATAAAATTTCAAAATGGTCCCAATTTTTTTAAGGCTTGTAGAATTCTTCCTACATCATTTCCAAGCCCTACATAATTTCCATAATTTTTCTCATCCTCAAAAGCCAAGGTCGAATAGTACAAGTCTAGGGTTCCATGAATTCACTTGGTTTTGATTCGATTCGAGCATGAAATCAACCTCTATTCAACCTTATAAAATCTCCACAATCAAATCCCTAATCAAATTTCATTAAATAAAAAATTTCCCTAATTTGTAGGGTTAGGCCAAAACTACCAAATGCATTTCTAAGATATTTGATCATGATTTAATTATCAAACAAGCTTGGAAATGATTTTACAACCTCAAAAACATCAAAATCATTAAAATCCATCATCAATTCCATAAACCCTAATATGAACATAAACCCTAGAATTTGGGATCTTTGAACTCAAGCAAGATTAGCATGCAATAATGGTATCAAATGATAGAGCCCACCGAATAAAACAATTTTCTATTTCATGTCTTAATCCAAAAACCTAATAAATTGGCTAAAAATGAAAAATAAAAGTTCTCTTACCTAGGGTATGAAGGCCACGAAATGGAGGAGAAAGATGATCAAGTTTTCTTGAAATTTTAGTCAATTTCATGTTAATTTATCATGTATTTAAGCTTAAATGAATATAAAATTCATTTAATGAGAAATGACAACTTTACCATTAATGAAACTTGATTACATCCATACCAAGCAAATAACCCTTATCATATTTATAAATTCAAATATAAACAAATTAATTTCCCCTTTACAACTTTTCCCATACAACTTTTTCAAAATTTCAATATTGCCATTTTTCATCCAACGTTCCAAATTGAACATGGAAATTATTTCTCAAAAATAATATTTCATATTATTTTCCATCATTTCAAAATTTGGAAATAATATTTCTAAGCTTAATTTATCATGCTTCAAATTTTCTCAAATTTTCTATTTGATCTGATTTGCCGAATTTTTATCGAACTTTAACACTTTCTAATTTCTAACACCAATTCTGGATCAAGAATTTGATTTCAATAAAACCCTACTCTCAAGAGTAAACTATCCATTTATGGAATAAAAATTCTTTTTGGGAAAATTACTACTTAGTTCCCTAAACTTTTCCTGATTTTATATTTTGGCCACTATACTTTTAAAATTTACATTTTGGCCAATAACCAAAATTTTGAGATATTACAAAAACCTGGGAATAACAAACACAATAATCGTCGTAAAATCATAAAAAACATATAGACCTCATTAAAGACATAAATGACTAAAATACCCTTAAGTGTTAATGACCAACATATAATAGCTTAATAAATTATCAAAAATAACAAACTAAACCTTCACATAATATTATATATGAGAGAATGAAAGAGATAACATCTAGTGAGGGGTTAAGCTCACTTTAATTGTTGAGCTACATAAGTGTGTAGTTAGGCTACCTCAATTGTCGTAGTGGAACGTTGTTAGTGTTGTGTGGCCTTAGGGCCCTTAGATATGCAAGTGTAGTTGTACCAGTCCAGTACAACAAATATCCTTAAATTTTGTCTTGATGGCTGTTTGAGATCGAGCCAATGCTTCAGTTGAGCGGGAATTGTACCGATGTTATGTGACATTTGGTTCCCCCTCCATGATCTACCTGATGGTTATGTGAGACCAGGAGATTATTCAATATATTAGTGGGAATTTTACCGATGCTATGTGACATTGGGTTCCCTTAGCTAACTAGTATTTGATGGTTATGTGAGACCAGCTACTAGTAATGTTACATTCAGAGGGTTACTCATGGCAAAGCCCTTAGTTGAGGATAAGGGAAATACGAGACTCCTAATTCAGCAATAGAATAGTAAAACCTTAAGTATGTAGCAATTGAATAAGATCATGCTTGTACTTATGCTTAGTCTCATGTCTTTAGTATGCTTATGTTTACGAGACTCATAAATCTGTTATCGTTTAACGATTATATTGCTGAGCTTTGTAAGCTCAGTGTTCAAATGTTTTTCGTTCGTAGGTTATTAGCTTGAGCAGTTCGAGGAGCACCGTTGCAACAATTCTTCAAGCATCTTCCTCAGAGTATTGTACTGTAGCTTTAGTGGGCATATGTATTCTTAGAACCTTACTCATGTATTTGATTTATCGAACTCTATGTTTCTATTATTTTGGTTTAAAACAATGTGTCACGAAGTTTTGATTTATAAAAGTATTTTTATAACTGTTATTTATGCCTATTATGATACCATTCAGTATGTTTTGAAAATAAAATGAACATATTTTAAAAATCAGGTGTTGTCTCGACAACCCAGTGTGGCACTTCAGGTTTAGGGTGTTATAGGGAAAATGTTATTATTATAAAAAAATGTAATTACTTAAAACAATATTCCCTCTGTCCCATAAAAGATGTCCCTTATTGACTTTTCAAAAGTCAATTTTTTAAACTTTGATTGTGATTATTTTAAATAATTGGATTTTATAAAATATATATTTGAAAACTACTTGATTTAAGGTTTTTAAAATATATTTTTAGATATTTTTATCAATAACAAATTTTAAATAATAATTAGTCAAAGTTAAAAAAAATTGACCAAAAAAAGTTAACAATAGACATCTTTTATGGGACAGAATGAATATTTAATTGAGTTATTAAAAAAATAGATATTGTACATTAAAAAATGGCTTAATAGTCAAAAAGGTGCCCAACGTATGTTTCTTTTTCCAGTTTGGTGCCTAATATTTTTTCGGTCCAATTTCGGACGAACATTTTATTTCGTAACTCACTTTGGTGCCTGGCCGTGACGGGCCGTTAAATGCCACATGACATGGGTATAATAGTCAAAAAACAGATTTTCTAATTAAAATAATAACAAATTAATTAATTGGAATTGAAAATTAAACAAAAAAAGAAAAAAATTACCTTTAACCTTATATAATTTTCCCTCTATTCCCCTTCCTTCTATTCCCCATCAATCTCTTCCCATTATTCTCCACCTTTTTCTGGTAAAAAGGAAAATTATTGGTGCATTCATTTCATTTTTTAAGAACTTTAAATGATAGATATGGCAATCTAATGTAAAACTAATTATGAACGCCTTTAAGATCAACTAAAATTCCAGAAGATTATGTAAGAAATAAAAGAAAGACAATCTAAATCTAGGAAAGAATTCAAAACGTAATTAAAAAACAACAAAGAAACCTTCCAGATGTGCCATAAACAGCAAAACCCATATCACCAAAAGAATTAACTTCAGCGATGCCATTGTCAACTGAGTCGAGCTTACGTCGGGTTTGAACTAGAAGCATCATACAGTAGGTGGTAGAACCAACAATGAAGAAAAGAATGAGCAAGCTCATGATCCATCCAGTTTTCTTGAAAGCGTAAGACATTTCTAAAACGCCGACACTGACTATGGCTATAAAAACATTGGTCAATGTCTTTGGATGCAATGATAACGACTTCTGCTCTCCTATGGGAGGTGTTTCTTCTCTCGACAGAGGATACATAAATTTTCTCGAAGATAAAGACGATATCTTTTCCTTATCAGAAACCATGGTTGATTGATTCCTCGACCAAAACAAAATTTGGGTTAAAACGTTCTTCTGCATATGTAATTTGAATTTCTTTTGTGTGAAATTTGAATGCAAAATGTGTAGTCAGTAATTACAAAAAACAAAGTATATTTATGAACTTAGGGTTCTTCAATTAAATTTCAAAAAAAGGTGGAGGAGAATGAAAAGAGAGTGATGGGGAAAAGAGGGAAAATTACTTAGGGTTAAAGGTAAATAGTTTTTTTAATTTCAATTAATTAATTTATGTTGAGTTAATCGATTGACGGAATCGGCCAAGAGGGGGGTGAATTGGCAATTAAAAATTTGGTGGAAGCTTTTGCAGAAAATTGAAAATAATTGTACAGCGATTTAGAGTGGTTCGACTTTCTCAACCAAAGTCTACGTCTACTACTTTAGCTATCCACACTAAGGATTTTCCAACAAAATCACTAATTTGTTCTTTCTTTTGAGGACAAAGAGTAACCTTACAACTCCCTCAAGAATTATACCCCAAATTCTTGAGCACACTTTTTTTCAAAGAGAAACACACAAATTTGTAAACTTACAAGGAAAACCTCACAAGGTAAGATGTTTGCACAATTCTAGAACAAGAAAAGAACACTCAAAAAATAATTACAAATGAGCACAAATGGTGTTCTTGAAAACAAAATGAATATTGAAAGAAAAATTGGCTTGATTTGCACAAACTTGGTGTTTGATGCTTTCTCTCTTGTTTCTCTATGATTTCTTGTTGATAAAAGGCTTCAGAACTTGTTTAAATACTCCCTCAATTGATTCTGAACGTTGGGGATGATTAGTGGAGTCAATGGAGCCGTTTAAGAGTGAAAGCCATTAATACAATAGCTTGGAGCGTGGGGGGAATCGGTTCCCCTCATAAGGAATTGGTTCCCTAAGTGTAAAATTCAAATATTTCGACCGTTAAACAGGGGGAATCGGTACCCCCTTGGGGGGAATCAGTTCCCTCCGAGCATTTTGTTTTTCTCGGAGCCAAACCATTCAGGGGGGACCTTGGGGGGAATCAGTTATCTCTGAGCAATATGGAATTTTTGGCTTTGAAATGGTTCGAAATATTTTGTAAAATTGTTTTGAAATTATTTTAAGTTTAAAACTTAATTTTACACTTGAGTAAGGATTAAAAATGACATTTGAAAGATTTGGAGTAATATTTTGATATTCGAATATTTATATCTAATATACTTAGAAAATCTTTTGGAAAATCTTAAAATTCATTTATCTTAATTTGTTATATCGAAATATCAAAATGTTTTCAACAATCTCCCCCTTTTTGATATAACAAAACATTTTAGTAATTTTAAGATTTTGAAATCAAGTTTTGAAATTACTCCCCCTTACTCTAACACTTCTCCCCTTTTAAAAACACTTTAATATTTCTCCCCCTTTTTGTTAAATCAAAAAGACCTTTAAAAGATTTTAAACAAGTTTTTGAAAAACAATTAGCAAATTGATAACTAAATATAACGTAAGCTGCTAAGATCATAATCAAGAGAAAGATTAGCCATTAGTTCCATAATTCAATATTCATAAACAATGTGAAATGACAAAAAAATTGGTCATAATGCAAATAATATGTAAATGATGCAAAAATAAACATCAAGCTCAAAATGAAAGTGAAAATCAAACCAAATATATAAGCATGGAAGTTCAAATATCCAATTATCCATCAAATTCAAACATCCAAAATAAAACAATCCATGAACATCAAAATGTTTCACAATTCAAAGTTTTGAGTTCGGGATGATAAATCCATTGGCCCATTTCCTTATCATTTTTCTATCTTGCTTTCTTCAAGAAAGTAAGATTGATTTGGTTTTGAAGAGGGATATGAATATCAGAAGAGGCCCTAAGACCGCGTTTGATAAACAAATTACTAAGGAGACAACCATAAACCAAGGTTTCTATATTCTTAGAAGGAATAGTGTTTATGGAAACTCACTAAAGATGATATGTGGCAGATTAATCTTATTTTTATGTTGGATACAGTATATCCACCATATATCTATGTTCCTAAGGGAGGAGTACCTATCTCCGGATGGTCTATACCACCAAGAGATCATATAATGAATGAATTTATCATGATAAGTTCTTAGGGTACTCTCACTATCCTTAGACTTATAGGGTGAATCCACAGTCTCTTTTTCATTAAACCTGAGTTATCTAGTCCAAAATAGGTAGCGATTGTGCCGGAGTCAATAAAAATGAATTGTCCTAAAAGATAAGATCGAATTCCTATAATTTCATATCGGCGCTCGTTTTGGACACATACCTCATTGGAATAGAAAAATGCGGACTAATTGATGATAAACCAAAGGTTTGAGTTTAAAGAATTTATCAAACTTCTAGGATTTAAGAGTATGAAGATATTGGAAGTCCATATCTTCTATAGCTTGAATCGAAGGGATACGTTCTTCCCGGATTTTGTATGACTCAAAACAAGTATGGTACCTATGATATAGATCTTGTCTACGACCAGGTATGTGAAACAAGAGTTCAGAATGGTTATATTTGGGTTATTTGGATTGGGTGGAGGAATAAGAGGTCGTTTTGACTTGAGCGACTAGACAATGTCCTAGGTCGTTTAGGATTTGACATGGTTTAAGAATCGGAATAGAATATGTAACCTGCAAATTTAAACACATGTATGCAATATAATCAAAACCCAAAACTCAAATGAGTCCTCAATATTTCAAGGTTCTCTAAACTAAATCCTAAAGGGCAATGTTTTGAAAAACTATTTGGAAAATAATATTTGAAAATCATAATACGCATAGTTTTTATGAAAACAACATAATTGAATCAAAAACATCAATTAAAACAACAATTCTCGATTTTTTTATTTCGAAATTAAAAGATAATTTTGAAAAATTGAGTGTTTTTGACGAAATTGGTTGTAAAATCATCATATAACCAATGCCCGATGTAATGTTCATCTTAGAACTAATCAAAACTAGTCCTAAGTTCAAAAATCAATGAAATAGAGGATTTTGAAATATTACCTTGAAATTTTGGATTTTATGAGAATGTGATGTTTGCAAGGATTAGAAGTTGAAGAAAGATCTAATTCTGACTTATATTTGATGATTTTGGCAAAAATGGAGATTTAGAGAGAAAGAAAGGATGAACGACGTTTAAGATAGAAGAGAGGGTTTTAAGAGAAAAAGTTTTTATGGGCGTTTAATAACCATAACTCATGGGGGTATCGATTTCCTAAAGGAGGGAATCAGTTCCCATTCAAAGAGTGAATCGGTTCCCCTTCAAGGAGGTATCGATTCCCTATGCCCTATAATTCAAAAATTTGTATTTTAAACACTCAAAATGCTAAATTAATCTTCTCTAGTGGTATTGTCAACTCATATATCAAAAATTAATTATGTTCAATCAATCAAATTAATCCTTAAACTACATTTGAATATAAAGTTAATTTTTCATCAAGAATCATAAACTCCCCCTAACTAATAGCAATGAATGTAATCAGAAATTACTATTATAAGCATTTTTCATTTACTCTTAAAAGTGCTAAAATTATTTTAAACACTGAGTGAAGATAGGTCAATTAAACCTAATTCTCTCCCCAAGTGTCCAAAATCTTTCCTTGTCTAAAGGTTTTGTAAAGAAATCCACTAATTGCTGCAAAGTATCAACAAATTATAGAACTACATCTTCCTTAGCGACATGATCTCTAATGAAGTGATGTCTTATTTCAATGTGCTTAGTTCTATAGTGTCGGATGGGATTTTTAGTGAGACAAATAACACTAGTATTGTCACACTTGATAGGAATGGTACCTACTTCAATTCCATAATCAAAAAGTTGTTGTTTCATCCATAAAACTTGTGCACAACAACTACCAGCTGAAATGTATTCGACTTCAGTGGTAGATAATGCAACACAATTTTGTTTCTTTGAAAACCAATCATTGACCTATATAATTTAACATCCACACATTTACCTCCTTCATCTAAGTCAAGCTTTGTAAAAGAGCTCATTGGAGTGTCATGAGGTTTCCCATTTTCCAGTCCAAACTTTTTGAGCATATCTTTGACGTACTTAGCTTGATTGATGAAGATGCCATCTTTTTTTTGCTTGATTTGGAGTCTCAAGAAAAATGAGAGCTCCCCCATCATGCTCATCTCAAATTCACTTTGCATTAGCTTGGAAAATTCTTGGAAAAGAACATCATTAGTAGAACCAAATATTATATCATCAACATAAATTTGAACTACTAATAAATCTTTACCTTTATGCTTTAAAAACAATGTAGTGTCAACCTCCCCTTTTGAAAAACCTTTTTCAATTAAAAAGTTTGACAAATTTTCATACCAAGCTCTAGGAGCTTATTTTAAACATAAAGCGCTTTTGTCAATTTAAGAACATGATTTGGAAATTTTGAATCTTCAAAACCTGGAAGTTGTTCCACATACACTTCTTCTTTTATAAAATCATTTAAAAATGCACTTTTAGCATTCATTTGATATAATTTAAATTCATGAAAACATGCAAATGCTAATAACATTCTAATTGTTTCCATCCTAGCTACAAGAGCGTATGTTTCATCATAGTCTATGCCTTCTTCTTGAGTATAGCCTTGAGCAACAAGTCTAGCCTTGTTTCTCATTATATTACCACTTTCATCAAGCTTATTCCTAAATACCCATCTAGTACCTACAGTAGATTTATTACTAGGCCTTTCAACTAATGTTGTTAGGATTTTCGGAAGCTCGAAACGACAACCGGAACGATTTGCAAAGAGGGGTCGGAACGGTTTTGTGTTTAGGGAGTAAGGAGATTGAAAGATAGAGAATTGCACAGCAATTTATAGTGGTTCGACTTTCTCAAACAAAGTCTACGTCCACTACCTTAGCTCCTCACCAAGGATTTTCCAACAAATTCACTAATTTGTTCTTTCTTTTGAGGATAAAGAGTAACCTTACAAACTCCCTAGTTTTTCCGGGCTAAACTAGAACCTTTCCCTAGCTTTTACAAGGGCTAAGCTAGAACCTTTCCCCTTTACAAAAGGATAAGAAATGTAAACAAGAAAACCTCTCTAAGGTAGGTGTTTACAAGATTGAGCTCACAAGAACAAAATATTTACAAGAGAAAGATGAAATAAGATTGAAAAACTCTTCTCTTGTGTTTGATTGCTTGGATAATTGTTCTCTTACTTCTTCAAGTGTCCTTAACTTGTATTTATAGCTTGGAATGAGTTTGAAGTCGTATCTAGCCGTTGGGGATGTTTTGGAGCCGTTTGGGAATGATTTTTCTACTCAAAAAGGCTGCCCAGAATGGGGGGAATCGGTACCCCTTCATAGGGAATCGATACCCCTTCATAATATTCAAATATTATGACCGTTGGGCTGATGAACAGTGAGGGAATCGGTACCCCCTTGGGGGGAATCGGTTCCCCTTTTACAAACTGGAATTTTTGTGCTCAATTTTAAATTAAAAGAACTTTGAATTATTTTTGTAAATTTTGAATAAATTCAATTAAGTCCAAAAACATTTTGTAAATTCAATTCAAGTCCAAAAACCATTTTGTAAATTCAATTCAAGTCTAAAAACCATTTTGCCTTAAATTGTTATATCGAAACATAGTTCAACAAATGTCCATAATTTACTTCTCTCAAATTGATTTAACTATTCTTGTATAGTCATAATCCAATGTTCATCATTTAATGCTTCTTTAATATTCTTAGGCTCTATGCATGAGATAAATGCAACATAATTACAAATATTTCTAAGAGAAGATCGAGTTGTTACCCCTTTGGATTGATAACCTATGATTTCACCATCCTTGACATAGTTGTACTCTCTTGGGTAAGATGCTTCCCTTTCTTCAATGGTTGGATTCTCGAGAGGATCATGAGTTTCCTCATCTTTCGTTTCTTCCTTTGATGATGGTTCTCCAACGTCATGTCTAACGTCATTTGTATTTATAATACATACATCATCATTCAAACAAGAATCCTTCATTGGAAGGAGATTATCATCGAAAACAACATGTATATACTCTTCTACAACTAAAGTTCTTTTATTAAATATTCGATAAGCTTTAGAATTTAAGGAATAACCCAGAAAAATTCCTTCATCACTTTTAGCATCAAATTTGCCAAGATTGTCTTTACCGTTGTTTAAAACAAAACATTTACATCCAAAAGGATGAAAATAACTAATGTTAGGCTTTTTATTTTTAAAAAAGTTCATATGGAGTTTTCTTAAAAATATGCCTAATCATTACTCGATTAATAATATAACAAGCGGTATTTGTGGCTTCTGCCCAAAAATATTTTGGCAAATTGTTTTCACAAAGCATGGTTCTAGCCATTTCTTCTAAAGTTCGATTTTTTCTCTCAACAACTCCATTTTGTTGAGGGGTTTAAGGTGATGAAAAATTATGGCTAATACCATTATAATTACAAAACTCAGTAAATACAATATTTTCAAATTCAATTCCATGATCACTCCTAACACTAGTTATAGAGTAACATTTTTCGTTTTGGATTACTTTTGAAACGTGACGAATTTTTTCTAATGCTTCATCTTTAGTACTTAAGAATAGAACCCAAGTATATCTAGAATAGTCATCTACCAAGACAAATGCATATTGTTTTTCACCCAAGCTAGTAGTTATAGTTGGCCCAAAAAGATCTATATGGATCAATTGTAATACTCTACTAGTTGATACGTCATTAATGGATTTAAAAGAAACTCGCTTTTGTTTTCCTTTAGCACAAGCATCACATATTTTATCATTATCAAATTTCAGGTTAGGCAACCCTCTTACTAAGTCTCCTTGAATTAACCGTTACAAAACACTCATACTAGCATGTCCTAGTCTCCTATGCCATAACCAACTATCATGCTCATCCTTAGCAACTCAATCTAAATGCATCATGTAAATGTTTCCTATTCTATGACCAACAAGCATAATCAAAGTAGATGCAATGTCAATCAATTAAACACTTAATTTAAAAATAAGGCATTGTATCTTTTGTCAAATTCATCTAATCAGATTATGCTTTAATCCATTCACATACAAAACATTATGCAATGTTGATAATCGAGATTAAGAGCACATGCATAAAGTTTTTGAAAAAAAATGTTATGCATTAAAACTTTATAATATTAAAAAAAAATGCATAATCATTAAAAAAGTTAAGGTCAATTTTTTTTGCAAAACCAAAGTTCCTGAAAAATCGATATCAATTGTTAAAGAGATATCAATTACATTTTAAAAACAATTTTGACCAAAAATTAATATGATGAACTAGAGTTTATAAAACATTACCAAAAATTATTATGTTCATCATACAATATTTTTCAACATACATGAGATAAAACATAATCACTTAGAATTAAAAACCTCATGCATGCATAAACTAAATGAGCAACCAAATAAAATAAAAATATTAAGTTTAGAGGTTACCCATTCATTTTTCATGTGTGGCTAGAGCATCTTGAATATCATCATCTTCATCACAATTGCTCCCACACACCTACAAGAGACATTTAAGTAGATTTTGGTATCCAAATTGCTTTGGATCCTTGAACATTAGTTTCAATGCCTCTTGTTCCTTTTGGAACCCATACTTGTCTAATTTTAAATTGTTTTCCTTTCTTTAAAGGACAAGTATGTTCCTTATGACCATGATAATGACAACGTGAACATATTGTCATTATTGAATTAGATGAATTATTTAAAATGATCTCTTTTTCTTTTGTTAAACATTTAAGCTTAACTTTCAAATCAAAATTTTCTTTTTCAATACTTTCAAATTTCATTTTTGAAAGCTCTAAATCCTTCTTCAAGATTTCATTTTGATTTTCAAAATCCATTTTCGTTTCTAGAAGAAGTTTGTTTAATTTGAAAATTTCTTTTTCAAAGTTTTCAGATTTTATTTTTGAAAGCTCTAACTCATTTCTCAACATTTCATTTTGATTTTCCAAGTCTGTTTTAGCTTTCAAAAGAAGATCATTTTTAGCAATAAATTTAGAAATCAATTTATTGTATTTGGAGTTCATGGTCTCAAACTCCGAAAATAATTCATCATAAGCATCTTGTAACTCATTAAAAGATTTTGAATTTAATCTATTTGAGTTAAAAGATACATTTGGCTCTATGAGAGCTAATAAAGACATCACCTTTATTGGTTATTCTTCTTCCTTATCTCCATAGATCTCCTCAAGCTTATCCCACATCTCCTTGGCATTTGAACAATAAGAAACTTCTTTATATACATTAGGATCAATTGCACAACACAACATGTGCATAGTTTTTGTATTTTGTTGAGCTTTCTTCCGTTCTTGATCACTCCACTTCTTTGCCTTCTTTGTAGGAGAAGAATATCCTTTCTCTATCATCATCCAAGCTTCCATATCAAATGCTTGGATAAATATCATCATAAGCTTCTTTCAACGACGATAATTTGTTCCATTGAAGTGTGGAGACACGTCAATTGGTCTGGATTCTTCCATGGAGAATGAACCGGAAGTGGACGCCATCTTTATCGATTTAACTCTTCTCGGATCTACTCAAGAGGCGGTTAAACCTTCAAATGAGTAAAACTCTGATGTCAATTGTTGAGTTAATCGATTGACGGAATCAGCCAAGAGGGGGTGAATTGGTAATTAAAAAATTGGTGGAAGCTTTTGCAGAAAATTGAAAGTAATTGCACAGCGATTTAGAGTGGTTCGACTTTCTCAACCAAAGTCTATGTCCACTACCTTAGCTATCCACACTAAGGATTTTCCAACAAATTCACTAATTTGTTCTTTCTTTTGAGGACAAAGAGTAACCTTACAACTCCCTCAAGAATTATACCCCAAATTCTTGAGCACACTCTTTTTCAAAGAGAAATACACAAATTTGCAAACTTACAAGGAAAACCTCACAAGGTAAGATGTTTGCACAATTCTAGAACAAGAAAAGAACACTCAAAAAATAATTACAAATAAGCATAAATGGTGTTCTTGAAAGCAAAATGAATATTGAAAGGAAAATTGGCTTGATTTGCACAAACTTGGTGCTTGATGCTTTCTCTCTTGTTTCTCTATGATTTCTTGTTGATCAAAGGCTTCAAAACTTATTTAAATACTCCCTCAATTGATTCTGAACGTTGGGGATGATTAGTGGAGTCAATGGAGCTGTTTAAGTGTGAAAACCATTAATACAACAGCTTGGAGCGTGAGGGAATCGGTTCCCTAAGTGTAAAATTCAAATATTTTGACCGTTAAACAGGGGGGAATCGGTACTCCCTTGGGGGGGGAATCGATTCCCTCTGAGCATTCTGTTTTTCTCGGAGCCAAACCATTCAGGGGGAATCGGTTCCCTCTGAGCAATCTGAAATTTTTTGCTTTGAAATTGTTCGAAATATTTTGTAAAATTGTTTTGAAATTATTTTAAGTTTAAAACTTAATTTTACACTTGAGTAAGGATTAAAAATGACATTTGAAAGATTTGTAGTAATATTTTGATATTCGAATAATTATATCGAATATACTTAGAAAATCTTTTGAAAAATCTTAAAATTCATTTATCTTAATTTGTTATATCGAAATATCAAAATGTTTTCAATGATTTGTTATTATTTTAATTACAAAATTCTTTTTTGACTATTATACCCATGCCAGGTGACATGTAACATCCCAAATTAATTGTCCGTCGCAGACATGCACCAAAGTGAGTTACGGAATGAAACGTTCGTCCCAAATTGAACCGAAAAAAGTTAAGCACCAAACTGAAAAAAGAGGCATATGTTGGACACCTTTTTGACTATTAAGCCTTAAAAATAACATGTTTGTCTACTCGAGATTGCAATATTATTTTTCATATTATATTGTATTTTATATACATAAATATGATACTTATGAAAATTATGAAAACATGGTACTTATGAAAATCAATTAAAAGTATAAGTTTGATATACTAATTATATTAATTATATGTTAAATAATTGTTTTTTAAATTTAGATAGAGTAACAATTAAAATATTTTATAAATTTTCATCCAAGTATTTATAATTTAAAATTAAAGTTTTACTTGTTAAAAAATATGTAATACACCAAATTAATCAAAATTTGGGGTATTACAATATATATATATATATATATATATATATATATATATCACAAGAATAATTTGGCAAAACATGCATCCAAGTAATCTTATATTCCTCTAACTAAACACTGTAATCTTATATTATTACTAAACAAACCAAACATGGTAATACAACATTCTCAGAGTAATAATATATTACGGTAATCTTATTCCCAAAGACAACCTTACATTCTATGAACTAAACGTACTCTACAACTTTTGATAGTACCATTAACTCGTCTTTATAATAATGTTTAAAATAAATTTTAGGGTAAATTATGTATTTAGTACTTAAATTATCAGTTTTGGTCCGTTTTAGCACCTAAACTTTTAACTTTTTCAAAAATATACCTAACGTTTAGTTTTTATTTCATTTCAGTACCCTCACCGTTAAAAATTTAGCGCGTTTAGTACCTAAAGTATTAAATTTTATTCGTTTTAGTATCTAAACTTTCAAAAGTTTCCAATACTTGACGTTAAATTTTGAACATATGTACTAAAATGAAAAAAAAAAAAACTAAATTTTAGGTATTCTTTTGTTTTTTTGAAAATTTAAATACTAAAACATACCAAAATTGATAGCTTGGGTACTAAACACGTAATTTATCCTAAATTTTAATATTAGGGATGTGCACGAGATAGGGAGAGCTGATTTTTTTACTGCCCGACCCGACCCAAAAATATAAATCTCATACCTAACTCCATTTTATCCTGATGAATTTTAAGTTTTTTCTGGCCCAAACCTGCCCTTATTTCTAGACTAAAACCTCAACTCCAACCCGACTTGATCTAAATATATTATTATTTTAAAATAATTAAAATAATATATTTTATATTTTTAATAATCAAAATAATATATTTTAATAATATAAAGTAAAAAGCCTAAAATAATATATATATATATATATATATATATATATATATATATGGTTAGATCGACGATTTTTCACCTTTAACCCAAAATTATACATTATATATCTCGTCTTGCTCCGCCCGAGTCTCAGAATTTAAAAAAAAAAAATCTCACCTTAATAGGATCGAGTCGAGAATCATCATATTCAAGTATTTTGACCATCCTTATTTAATATACTAACAACACGATTATAATATATAACTTTACTGTATCCATCAGGTAGGACTGTCTAGAACTTTTATCAGATTATAATATAACTTCTGGCATGAATTGTGAGGATTGGACTGTACAAATTTCAAGGTCCAGTGTGGTCCACCGGCCAACACCAGGCAGTAGAGAAAGATGACGATGCGTGCAATGACTAAAAATTCCACTGTAAAACCGTAAAAGACAATACGATACAATGATGCATTTTACTTATTCTACTTTCTAAATTGAAGTTAAAAAATCTTTATTGGTTAGAAAATTGATATAAAGATGATTTCTTTTAGGGTAAATTACACCGTTACTCACTGTACTATATTTTCTTTCCTATTTTTTTCACCTAACTTTCAATTTTTCTATTTTGCTTATTGAATTTTACAAATTGAATAATTTTACTCACTCCCCCGTTTTCTCTCTAACGGCTACTGATGTGACATTTTATTATTATTATTTAATATAAAATAATTTGAAAAATAAAATAGAAAATAGAAAATGGCTGGATGTCACCACTAACCACCGTCGATCGCCGTAGATGGTGGTCGTTTGGTCCCAAAATGTGATGGGTCGCTTCGCCTCTACATCGTGAGTTCGAATCCAAACTCCATTTTGTCAAAAATTGCTCTGAAGTCCACGAATTTGAGATTGAAAGTGAGGAAACAAAAACGTTTCAGTCCAAATTCACAGGTTTTGGGATATTTTCTGGTGAAACAACCATCATATTCGAACTTAGGGGGTCGAGACGAACCGACCCTTCCCATTTTGGGACCGAACGACCACCATATACGTGGGTCGACAGTGACCGGAATGAAAATGTCAGTGGCCGGTAGAGGAAAAAATGGAGAAGATAAGAAAAAGGGTAAATTACACCATGAGTCATTAAACTTTACTCTATCTCATATTTTACTCACCAAAACGACAGAGTATATTTGAGTTTTTCAAAACAACATCGGTTTGATTCATGTGCCACGTCATAATGCCGTTACAAAGTTAACGGCAAAGTGGGCAAAATGATTAAATCTGGCAAGTTTAGTGAGCAAAATAGAAAAATTGAAAGTTTAGTGAGAAGAATAGGAGAGAAGTATAGTACAGGGAAGAATGAAGAATGATGTAATTTACCCTTTCTTTTATAATGGTTGAAAAACTGTTAATTTCATGATGGATTTTATTACAATACGAAATGCAGAGATTAAATAGAGAAATTTCAATAACTTGGGTCATTCGGTCTTTAACTCTTACCATCACACACCTCTATAATATATATACAGGTAGGATTTAGTTACTTAATGTAAAATGTTTTAATTTTACACTAAATTAAGATAATTGGATGAGTTTAAATTGATGTTTGAGATTCAAAGTTAAAACTGAGAATATTTTCACACACAAAAAAATTAATTTACTGTGTTTTTTTTTCTACCGATACTTGAAACCACTCCCCTCCCAATTTTTTTATAATTAAAAATATATAGCGATAACTAACTATTTGACCCTTCAAATTTTGGTTTATTTTGATTTTGCCCCTCCCATTTTTTATTATTAATTATATTTCGTCCCTCTTCAACTAGAATCCTAGTTCTGTCCTTGTTTGAAACATAAATGCTTCAAGACTCTAAAATAACACCTCTAAGTTCACTATGCAAAATGAAGTGCATAAGATGGAAACATTTTAATGTCAATAGCCAAGGCTGGTTAGCATGTTCAAGTGGGAAGGCACAATCACAAACAAGTACCAAATTTTGCATTCTGCAAAACATTGGAAACCATTTCGGTCATATCCAACAAAGAGTTTAGTGCTGGCTCGTTTGAATTGAAGAAAATCATCTCAAATAAACACTCGACCACGGTGGAAACAACTATCCAAGGTGTTTTTTTCCTAGTACCATATTGGGTAAGTCGAATTAAAGAATACCCTCAACAAACTTCTTGCCTTGCCATCATGTATCCATACAGCAGTAGCAGACTTACACATAACAAATTCCAATAAAAATTCACAGCTCGAAAAAGATGATTCAAGGAAAACAAGTATTCACCAGACTAGGCTGTAAGTCGTGTTGTTTATTCAAACATGTATTCCAAACTAATAAACATATTTATCTTAGTAAAAATGGGTCACTGAATAAACATCCAAAGCATTCAAATACTTTAAGCTCGATAAGGAAAATCCAGCAGAGAAGGAAAAACAAATCCCTAGAATATGTTGATAGATAAAACAAACCTCATTTGTCGAGCTCCATAGCTTGAGCTGCTTTGGAGTTCGAATTCGTGCTGCCTTTCTCTACGAGCTTAAACTATTCTTCTTCGACATTTTCCCCTGCTCGCAACGCCTCCGACTAACTAATAAGATTAGGTCGTTCTTCAGCCCCTTTGCTTAAACCCTAAACATTTATTTGATTCGCAAGGTGTTCAGTTTTCTGTTCAATATTCTGCGTTGTCCGAAGCATAAACCCGCGAGAATCGGTTTTTCATATTTGGGCCGATATTTATCTACCCTGGCCTGACCTGCTTTGTTGAGCTTGGGCCGGTTTAACTCTATTTATTATGCATTAATTTCCTTTTTGATCCCCAATATTTGTCTCCAATCACTCTCAATTTTTAAAGGAGCTTCTTAGATTCAAAACAACCTACTCGTGCGTCGTGCCGGTGAAGTCTTAACAACCTACTCATGGTGCGTGATGGTGATTAAAACGAGAATTTAAATAGAATTAAGAGGAGAATTGAATACCTAAAGAGAGTGTGATAGAAAGGCATCAAAAATTGACGAGGGAATACAAAGAAAAGTTGATTCAGGGTTTTCACTTCCAATACAAAACAACGTAACGGTTAACTGCAAATCATACAATATTATAAATATTAAAATAACATCGTTTAATTAAAGAACCAAAATATAATAACAATTGTAAAACGACAACGTTTAACTAAACACAGAGATCTCAAATCAGAATCATTTTTATTTATATGAAACTGATGCATATCAGTACACCACCACTCGATAAGTATCCTTGTCCTCAGAGATGAAAAGAAAGACTTTTTTTTTTTGGCAAGTCTAGAAAGAAATTCTCCGAATTCAGTACCACTTGTTACTTTCTATAATCTCTTCACAATCCATCAACTACTACCGATCTCGATACGTGTCTAAACCTTCTATTAATATCTGATATAATTGGAACTTAGTGTAACAATGTTCCGGTATATACTTGGAAGAGGATCAAAAGCAATGATATTAACTAATTAGTTAATTGAAAAGAGAGTAAGTGATGATACAAAATGGTCTTGCAGTTCAAAGCTTCGAGTTGACTGATGGGTTCGGAGGTGTAACCAGCTTAAGCAGTACTTCTTGATTCAATGATACAACAAGCTGCAAATCAACATACACGAGTATGATAATCGGCTCGATAACACAAGAATGAGATTTGGTGGAAAAGAGAATGCAACTCGGGACTAAAAAGTAGAAGGGAAGAAAATTGGGATTAAAAAAAAGGAAAACAGATTAAACTAAATACCTCCCCTTTTCTGTTGAACATTTGGCCTGAAAGAAAGCAACGGCTGTCGCAGGCTGTAGGACTCGCAATCTGCATAATATTGATTTCACAAATGATTTTATTTCATTATGAAAGTGAAAAACGTAATTTAATCATAATCCATAAACCTACCACAAGCAATAACCAGTCGTCGGCCCTAGGATTCCGGTGGAACCACATCCTGGGAAACAAGAATGAAAGGTTAAATGATATCGTATGTATGGTTAGGCTGGGGGTTGAGGAATTTGCCGCCGGGTATAAATTTTCTAAATAGCAGATGCTTACGAGTGACTCAAGCTAAGCGAACCCTTTTGGGGGTGTGGATTCAAGCTGACACCAGTAGCTATCATATCTGAAGCAAAGGCCACTGCACATCTACAGAAACGGAACCGCATAAAATCAATAATTCTCAGACAAGACGGGAAACTAGAGTGAATGTGTGCGTCTGAATATTGGCATGGACAAAACAGACTTAAGTAAGCTCGAGTCTTTTTGCCAAGTCATGAGCAGAGATAAATAATAAGGAATATGTATAGCAAAAAGCAAGAGAAATTAGCATTTAACTATTTAAGGGGATCACTGACCTATGCAAAGCTTGATCATCTGAAAGTTCCCCTTTAGCTCTAAACCAATACCTCAAACTGTAAAGCAAAACATCCTTCTCAAATAAGATATCACGCTGAACTGGAAAATGTTAAGGTGGCAGCTATATTGGTTAATTCGTAGTAATATATAACATTCATATTTCCAAGTGAACTGGAAAAACTAAATTAAGATTATGAAGCACCAGAAAGAATGCCTAACCTTGGATCAGATTTCTTCCGGTTTGGATTAGTGTTAGGTGGGCACAACTTTATCTCTACAGGCCAAGGAACAATTTTCTTGACACCCACCTTTTTCCGGTTTCTACTGAAACAAAAGAGAGTCACGGCACATAACAAATTGAAACTTAAAAAACACTATCCAAATAGTGTAAATATTAGGCCATTAGATTGGTTTTTTCCTTCTTTCCTTTTCATTTTTTTGGGGGCGGGGGACGGGGTGGAGTTGGGTTGTAAAAATTGAACAAAATTTTGTTGAACTTAATCAAGTTCTAAAGGAGGTAGCTATACCATATAAAGTATACCAGCAGACAGAAAAATGGAAGGAAATTATTCTCTTAAAACAAAACAGAGAATGTATTGTAAATTTGAAAGCATATTAAAGCTTTGAACATGAATTTACATATATAAATAAAATATAGTATTAGTGAGTACTAAAACTCTTACAAAGGAAGAGGGGAATCAGTGGGAGATGATTTTCCTATATCATCCACCGACGGAAGCTGCAATAGGTAAAAGAGTAATAATTTATCCAATTATCCACCACAACAATTGACTGGAAATGTGAACTAAAGAGTTAAGACTTGAGCATATATTAGATACCCCATCTGGAGCTGGCACCGATGGCATCATTGCTTCTTGATGATCAAACCCTTCTTCTTCTTTCTGTAAAACCACAAGCGGAAGTACAATTAATCTGAGATGCTACTACAACCCATTCAGCAGTTATCACGAGAGCATATATTACAACAGATCTGAAGTACTGTAAAATAACAAGTCTCGCATACTACTTCACCAACCAACCAGTATAAAGAAGTACAATTAATAGAGAAATGGCTGCCGGATAAAATATTGTAGTGTATGGTATCAAACACCTACTTCCACACCTAAAAATGTAAATATCTTCAAATATTTTTTTATGGATAAAATAAGAGATTTATTAACAAGTTGACAACAGGAAAATTCATCTTGTTTTACGCATTGATAGTAATATGTAGAGTTGTCAAGTTTAGCATCCAAAAATTCTGCCATAATTGGATCTTCGTAAACAGATCTCTTATCTTTAGTGTTCTCTAATAGTGTTCTCTAAACACCACTAATACTATTTTATTCCCATCGATATCAGCCTACACATAAAGAAACTGATTATCCCATGAAGGTTAAAATGTAGACCATAATAGTTCTTCACAAATACATAATATAACAGTATACCTACCTGTTAATGTTATTTAACGTTCAAGCTCATACGAAAAACTAAATGAGTCAATAACTGAAGAATTAGGAAAGTAGATGGAAATCTTGTATATAAAATGAGCAAGATACTTCATACCTGAAAAGAAGCTAATAATGTGAGTATGATATTTCCTCTTTGTATAGCATCTACTCTACGGGTAGCAAAGTTTCTACCATCACGTAGACGATTAACTTGATATATTATTGGTACTGTAAAAAAGCACAGCACGGATATAAAGATTTGCCATTGTAGAAATCTGTAGTAGAATACTTTTTCTTGTATTTTACTGATTAGTAGAGAGGGGTATAGATACAACTCTAATCATGCTAAACTAGGTAACATAATATGTTATACTGAAGATAATTAACCTAAGAATCTGTAACAGCCATTAAGAACATTTTCACCTGAGCTGCTAATTTCAATATCAAGATGGATCATTGAGTTTAACATGCAAAGTTCTATGAGCAAAAGCAATGTAAAAGCTATGATTTATTCATGGTGCTTATTTTTCTTGACATGAAAGATCAATGATTTTTTTATCAACAAAACAAATATTAACTTATCTAGCCAAGTGACCAGGAGAGTTGTTAAACATACTGTGTCACATATATGCACTAGAAAGAACAATTTAAAGCTCTTGATATGTCCAGTTGTGAGTTGAAAGGTGTTGAAGGAACATTACCAATTTACTAACAAAATTACATACACATTAAATACAAACACTAGCTAGACAACCATGCTCAATGCCTTTCACCCAACCGTACTTTCTAAGACAAATTCTTAAGCAACAAGTAGAACTGATAATCTTTTGGAGGCCTAAAGTGAAACAAATTTGCTTATCTTACTGCAATTTTTTTTCCTAAAGAAATGAATGTGGGAAATGAGTTTATAATTTCTCTATCTACTTGACATTTTGGCACCTAGTTTTTCTATCTTCTGGCTTTATTTACTCGCATTATCTAACTTCAAGTTTAATAAGTACAGGAGGCTATGTTATCCTTCCATATGATAGGAAGACAGTGGATGAAGAATGGGATTTATTAGCTTGGACGTATTTCAAATTGCTAAAGTTGTGAAGATTGGAAATGCAGAAAAATGACTCATTCACGGTGAGTCATGCAGAAATTTAGTTAAACTGTAATCATACAAATAGTATTAGATTTCTGAAAACCAAAAATATATAATGAATATATTTTCTGCAGAAATTCTCATAGATAAGGCACTTACTATTAAAATTCCCAGCCTTAAGATAATAAGACTGCAAACTATGCACAATTTTAAGGCAATCAACAGTTTTCGATGCTGCTGCAAGTGCCTGAATAAATGATGACAAAAATGAAAAAGAAGGAAGCGATCACCTCAGTTTAAATAGCATGAAAATCAACAGGAAGCAAAAAAGACAAGAAGCCATATAGTAAATTTAACCACCTAATGTTGACAAATCAGAAGCACGCACAATATTTGCATATCATGACACAAGCCAAGTTTCTTTATATTCTCCTTCTCTCTCTCAAAAATTTGTGCACAAAGTGTAATGCCTTGCTATGACCTAATTACTAACCTTTTATATATTCATATAAATAAACTAATGAGTAAAGCTCCTTATATTTACCATTTGTTCAACACTCAATACGTTTAGTGTTTGAGTGCCAGCAATTTCATTTTTAAATCATTTGTACCAATCAGGAAAAAAACTATAGATATTAGGTCATCGTTTAACCTCACAAACTACCACTGGAAACTTACTATCTTAACCTAAAACAACAGTGTTGAACTATATTGACAACAATATGCATCAAGCAAACCAATAAATACAAAGGAAGCATACTAAATTATGTTATAATACAAGGTAAAAGTGAGGAACCATGGGTAAACAAGGTGGATAAAGGAGGGATAGAAGTACAAACATGCCTGTCCAACTAATTGTCCTCCATAGACCTTCCCAAATTTTGGTGCATCTGGCAGAGTAATCCCTTGGAATATGTTCAACTTCAACAAATAGGAAAAATAGTCTAAGTATAGAGGTTATTAGAAGAAACTAGTTAGATTAGTTGTTTTTCAACACTATTAACATGTTTCTAAAGAAAGAAAAATGTTAGAATTTGAAGTATACCAAGAAAACATGAACTCTTAAAACTTCTCGCTTTCTAATGGCAACAGAATAAATATAGGAAAATGACAACAGAAACATACTTCTATTGGCTCTAGATGCAATATACTTTCCACAGGTGCACAGGTCTCAGGCGTCTTATCTTTGCTCCAGATAGATTTTGACCAAAGCAAAGTGCAATGTTTATGAGGTAGAAACAGGCAGGTCAGCTGTAGCAACGGTAGTCCAAATTATTTTTATCATCATGTGCATTTTTATAAAGTCAAGAGTGGTTGGAACGCTCTATCAAGGAAAGTTATGGGAAAAAAAAGTAAGAAATATATAGCTATACCTTAGTTAAAGCGATCACATCTGCCACATGAACCGATGTGGGATTACCTGCAAAAGCAAGCTCAATTATATTCATTTTAGGACTAATGTCTCCATTGCTAGTTGATTTTAGACCATTCCTATTCATATAAGATTAGTCAAAGACATGAATGCACATTGCACAGACAACTCTACATACTAAAACAATCCGATATTGAAAATTGTTAAAACATCACATGAAGGAATGATCAAAAAGCTTTAACCATGGCCAAAGTAATCATATCGCTGCAACTGATACTCAAGTCGATTTTCTTCTTCAGCATGGACTGATCCAGATACTTCAGCCTATAAAGCACGAAATTGAAACTCAGCAAAAAGGAATCTATTTGGTTTATATATTTGCTTCTGGAAACAAATATCAATTATTTAAATACAAAATTATCAGATATTTCCTGATCGTCAACATATATATTAATAATTTTTGACAAGCAAATGAAGAAATAAATAAAACAACCGAACAGAAGAAATAATAAATAATGGTATGTAAAAAAGAAAAACAGACCTCTCCTTCCCACACGAAATATATTCCGTCTCCAACTTCTCCTTCCCGAACGACATAATCTCCTTTCTCTGCAACGCAAATTATTTTAAGCAAAGCCAATAAATAATCATTTTTAGAACATTTCTTCGTAGTTTGATTTAACCAGATGAAAGACTCTGTTTGGTAGCATTTGCAGCAAATCAAAGAAAAACAGACGCAGTAACGCGGATCAAATGAAAAATGAAAACGCTAATACTTCATTTAGCTGAATTTCGATCAGAACATCATAAATTACCAAAGTGCTTAAAATTCACGAGTTCAGCTATTCTCTTGAGCGAAGAACTCGGTAGTCTCTGGAGCAACGGAACATTTCCTAAAAACTCGACCACTGCCAAAAAAAAAGTATCACAGAGATCGCAGAAAGTTAGAGCATTATTAGGAGGTGGAAGACTAAATTGTGCCCCAAAAAAACACTTATCGCAGTTTCCCGTTAACCAATCGGAGGAAGACATGAAACTAACGAACAAACCCAAAACTCAGAAACATTCACCTGTTTCGGTGTTCATACCGAAGCTTGGAATAACGGTATGAGCTTAATCTCGCGAGGCGGAAAACGCAAAAGGACTTGTGTGAGATCTGAGATGGATAACCGTTAACGAATTGTGGGGATCAGGCGAGTGCGGGGTTAAAACGTGGATTTGATTATATCACACATATATTACACACATAAGAGGAAGATAACGCTGGCCAGTGAGGATCCAACTTTTTAGGTTAAACTATACGATTTACAATCTAATTATTGTTATTTTTATTTTGATCATTATTTTTTAAATTTTATTAATTAAGTCATTTAACTATTTAAATATATTCAATTAAGTCATTAATATTTAAAATAAGTATTGATATGACCTTTAATAAAATTAATATAATTTTATATTTAATCTTTAAAATTTATATATTCTATTAAATTGATCAAATTTTAATTCAATTTAATAAATTTAATCTCTAATTAAATGACGACACGTATTATTACCGAGTTGATATTTTGTGTAACATAAATCTGTCCAAAAGGGATTAAACCAATGACATTAAGTCACCTCAAAGCACGCCTGAACCAGCAGGTTGGGCCTCTCACTTGATTATTATTTAAAAACTTTTATATATAAGTTGTTATAACTAATGACAGAGGAAAAAAAAGAGGAAACCAACATGCTTTTAAAGGATTTAAACTTAAGAATTTAAGAGGGAGCAACGATTTTCAAAAAAATAAAAAGAAAAAAAGAAAGAAAGAGGGAGTGCACTCACTTTAGCCATTAAACCAAATCTTATATTAAATTAAAATTTATAATATATATATATATATATAATCATCAAATTGAGTTTTTTTTATAAAAAATAAAATTTAAATTTTTATATTTCTTAACTAGATTTATTTTTTTATATAATTTCTTTATATATAATCATTAAATTAACTTTTTAATATAATTAATAATTTTAACTTTATTTAATAATTATATATGAATAAATTATATATATATTTAAAGATTATTAATTATGATAAAAATTAAAATTATTCTTTAGTTATTGAAAAAAATAAATGTAATTAAAATCTAAATTTGGTGAAATTAATTTTAAGTTCAACAATATTAAATTTAATTTTATACATATTGAATTGAATTTAAAATATATATGAAATGTATATATTAGTAGATCGTTAACTAATTATACTTAAATAGTTTCGGTGCTTATATACTTTCTTAAAAATAAAGATTTGATTTATTTTATTATAAAGTATTTTCGATTACTGAAGTTATTTTCTCTTTTGTTATAATACATGATAAATGTAATATGTCGTAAGATGTGAACTAAAATTGAGCATCGGTCCATTGGTAATAATTCACCCAAACACCCCATAAGACATGAGTTCATTTCTCTTTAGCTGCTTATTTTCCTTTCAAATTTTTTTTTTTTTACATTAGATGGTCTTCAGCTGGAAACCAAATATATAAAATGTTCTTAAATATTACTAAGTGAGGGCTTATCCCAATGGCCTAGGTGTTCTTTGGAGTGCTCTAAGGTACTGGTTCAATTATCATTAAAAGCAAAATTTATAAATATTGAGATCAAATATTTAATTCAATCAAGTTTATTAATTACAATGCTAACAATTTCATTAAATATTAACGAAAATGGCATGATTGAATAATTGGTTGATTTGATTGACAACTTTTTAAAAATAATGGTCAAAATGAAAAAGATCAGTAATATAATTTACCCTATTTTAAGGTAAGCACATATATCAATTGAATTTTTTTCCTATAAATTGTAAATCTAATCTTAATTCTATCCGGGAGGGAAGGGGAAAGGAGATTCTAGGAGAAAGAATGAGAGTGCTCTCATTGAGTCTGGAACCCATGACCTAAAACAATTTGACCAACCAGTTAAATGTGCTGGCTCAAATACCAATTATTATTTTTTATTAATTTAGGGCGATTACAAGCAGTAATATATATTTTAAAGACTCAAACATTTGAAATGAACAATCAAATATCATGACAATTGATATTGCTCGAACCCAAAACCTTTAAGGATAACAACTATTCTTTTAGGGGAAGTTTAGTTCACGAAATGTAAGGTTGCCTTTGGAATAACATTACTGGAATGTAACATTACTTTGAGAATGTTGTATCGTCTTGTTTGGTTTGTTTAGCAGGAATGTAAAATTGCAATGTTTGATTAGATGAATCTAATATTACTTGATTGCATATTTTACTAAATTATCCTTGGGATATATGTTTAAAAATAAATAAAATCTAATATTAAATTATAAATATTTGAATGAAAAATCATAAAAATATTTTAATCCTCATACTATCTAACTTTAGAGAAAAATGCATTTAATATATAATTAGTATATTAAACTTATATTTTTAAATAATTTTCGTAAGTAAGTATGATATTTATTTATATAAAAATAAAAAATTGCTATTAATCTCATAAACATACCATTTTAACAAAAAAAATGATACTATTTAGAAAAAAATTATTTCATAACAAAATACAATAAAACAGTGTAAGCAAATGGAAAAGTTAGTTAGTTTGAAACTTAAAATTACTTGCTATTAATTTAAGCCTTAACATTTACTGACTGTTAAGATCATGGTCTCTTTTGCTCATAACATAGTTAGCTGACGTAGCAATAAATTGCATAATTTCAAATGAAAGATTAATATTTAGGTTAAATCATAAATTTATTAGTATTACTTTTATTTAAACGAATAAAACGGTTGCACGTCTAAATAAAATAAAATAGTAAAGAGAGGGCCCAACCGGTGAACTCTTGATCTGGCAGTCGAATACCCTACCACTGAGATATGGACCCTTGATGGCCAGGCTTATAGAACATCATTTTATAAATTTAAGCATTAAAAGGACGAGATAAAAAAAAGGGCCCAACCGGGTTCGAACCGGTGACCTCTTGATCTGCAGTCAAATGCTCTACCACTGAGCTATAGACCCTTGCTGATCTAGTTTTCATAAATTTAATTTATATAGTTAAAATTTAAGATTTTTAATAATTAATGGTAGATATATTGTACATCAGGCACATTCAATTTCTAAGATACTCTTTACTAGTTCTAAGTCAATGGCACTCCAGTTCCTTTTCTCATTTCAAGAACTACGGAATCGAGATAACAAGAGTATACTAGCAAGTAGCAAAGTTAGAAATCCAACTAAAAACGTAAGTTAAAAAGCAATACTTATACACATGACGATTCCCCAAATGTTAATACAACGTTTGAGCTCCAAAAGCATTTACTGTTTATGCAATATTTAGCCCACAATACATGTCAGAAAGATTTTCACTCTCCCTCTAGACCTGAACTTGCTTGAGCACTTCGAAACGATTCCTTTGTTACTCCATAATAGACTGGTTGGTTCCCTGTAAAGGTGATAAAGTTCCACCCAAAAGCCGAGCCTCCAACAATATATGTTCCCTGAGCTTCACCAACATCAGCTTGTAGTTTCCCGGTGACACTACTTGACTGCAAAATCTTGGTTTTGGATAGTACTGCTGGTGCTGGCTTAACGACTTGCGCTTGCTCCTGGGGCTTCTGCTTCATTCCAGTTTCAACTTGCAGTGTCTGGCCTCCGGCTCCGGGTGCATTGTTACTTTTCTCTACGGAGGCTAACATCTGCTTGTACAATTCCACTAAACGCTTTGTCTCTGTAAATCACAAATTTTGAAAGCGTAAACTTTAGATTACAAATCAAACATTAATATCCTCAGCACAATGTGATCAGCAACGATAGATCATATTCTAATCAAGTGGTTTACATGACAAAATGTTCAACATTAGCAACCGGCTAACTGCAAATTAATGTTATAAAAAGTTTACCTAAAACAAAATTGCAGGTGCAGTACTCTGTCATAAAACAAGTGGTATGAAGCCACATCAAGAGAATATCTCCTTATAATAGAAGTGATTCGAGAAATAGGGAAACTAATACAATATTATTTAATGCCCATCTGGCTCTGGAATGAACCTTTTTAATGTGGAATCAAGATGCTCAGGTTCTTAGGCTTTTCTGGTAAAACAGATCATGACTTTTTAAACGCCAACAAGTGGATTAACAGAGGTTTCACATAGCCAAGTCATATTGAAGTTTCTCCATCCAAGCCTTTTGAAATGGAAAAATCTGCGTTTCCACTTAAAAGAACCAAAGTTAAATGGCAGCTAACAGATGTCAAACAAACTAATAAGATGCTAGTGCTTTTCTTTTCCAACAGGCTAAGACGATAGATAGCAGTAACCAATCAAATCCATGAAGACAGCAGTTTGCGACAGTTACCGAGCCACAGACAATATAGTATTAAAATGGATTAATTCACTAAGCCAACAGTTGCATAACTTAAAAATGTATATTGTGAGCTTACTTTCTTTGATTTCATCGGCGGCCCTGCAGTTCCGGAAATCAGACACACTAAGAACCTTCAAGGAACAATGTCGTAACCGGTTTTCGCCCGAGCACGAAATTTTTACTTGGCAGAAAAAATAAATGATTTTGATTTAAAAAATATTTTGAGAATCGCTATTGGCTTTTTTTGGGTTAAGTAGGTCAAATACCTAAAAACAATCTTTTAAAATAATTTTCAAGAAAACATAATTTAAAAAATAAACTGATCTGCGTATAACAAAAAAAATTTAGTAAAGAAGGGATTCGTGGTCGATTACGTTTAGGGAAGGATTAGCACCCCTATAACGCCCAAAATTAGTACTCATTAATTATAAATTATTTCTATTATTAGAAATTTAAAAATTTAAAAAAATATTTAATTCATAATTTTGTTATTTCAAATTTATTACTATAATTTTAAGAATATATATATATATATATATTATATTTTTATAAATAAAATATTTATTTATTTAAAAATATCAGAAAAAGACTTTTAATTGCTTTAAGACAATAATTTTATTAATATTAAAAAAAAATATTAATAAAACATTTCTCAAAAAATAATTAAAATAAATTAATATATATATATAATTTGTAAAAGTATGATATTTAGTTATTTAGAAATATCATAAAAAAACTTCCAATTTTTTTAAGACAGTCATTTTCTTTAAAACTTCTAGTGGTGACTCATAATAGGGTCTCGACGTCGGTGGTGACACGACGCTTTTGGATACTTCTTCGAGGCGGCGACGTCGTAGTTGCAGCGGGTTGGGTCACCTAACAATGGGAGCATCGACAATGGCGTGGCAGAGGCGACTGGAAGCTTGAGGCGGCGGCTGGGTGATAACCTAGGGTTATGAAACCCTAGGATTTCATGCTGGACTCATGTGGATCGTTGGATCAAGGTCAGATCTAACGGTGGAGAAGAAAGACGGCTGAAGAAGATGATACAAACTCTAGGAGGGTTTGGGTCATCTGGGCCAGATCGGGTTGGGATTGTGATTCTGAGCTTTCCCTATTTGTAATTGGGTTGAGTATGATTTAGGCATGTAATAATAATAATAATATTAATAATAATAGAAAATAAATAAAATAATAATAAAAATAATAATAAATAAATAAACCAAATGAAAAAAAACTAGTGTCTTCAAACAGAAAATCAATATCGCATCATATCAACAAAATGTTCCACGGATATAGAAAGCACTAAAAGAAAATAAAAACAAAAAGTAACTCATACAATCAATCCAGATTGATGAAACTACTTCAGGCACACATAAATTTTGCCATAACCTTTACATTGCTCTTTCAATAACCAAACATCATGCACAATGGAACAAACCATGAAAACTATCTTTAGTTAAAGAAAAAATAAACTTCGAGATAACCAAGAATAATAAGAACACTTTAAGAGAAACCCACAAAATAAGAACACCTAAGAACCCAAACTCAAGAATTGAACAATTATAATCCAATTTTACTGCCATATACAAATTATTGGGTAAGTCAAGGGGAGGCTAGTCCAGAAAACCGAAACTTGCTCACAAACAAGGGTTTCTTTTTCTCTTATTTGAAATCAATATGCAATAAATGGGGGAAATTGACAATAAAAACAATAAATAAATTGAAAAGAGAAGAGGAAAATTTTGGAAATATATGAATACACCTCGATGAAATGAGGACGAAGATCTTTGAGAGCAAGACGCATCTTGAAATACGGAGAATTTTGGTACTGATTATTGCTGTTTTCTAGAGGTCTTTTCTTGCTAGCCGGCTGTTCTGGTACTGTGGGTGGTGGCTGCTGTGGAGGAGCGGCTGCGTTGGCGGTTGCTGTTGGTGGGTTCGGGGCAGCTTTCGGCTCTTCCATTTTCACAGTCGAAAATAGCAAAACGATGGACTGTTTTTCTTTCAATCGGAGACTTTCTGCCTCACTAAACAAGCCACTCGGATCTCGGAGACCCTTTAATAAACCTCCCAATGTCCTATCTGCTCCTTAGATTCTTCGACCCTGCTATCCTCTTCTAAATGGTCAAATACTATTACTTGTCCTTATATTATGCATAAATTAATAATTTAGTTCCTTGATTTGATCAGCTTTAATTTTTATATTAAACTTTTAATTTAACTCAAGTAATACTTAAGTAACAAGATCAAATTATAGGATTTAAAATGAATAAGTTGAATGTACAATTTATATATAATACATAAATTATACTAGTAAAATTTGGTTTAAGATATTTCCCTACTACTATTACTTAATCTAGAATTAAATTTAACCTTTAATTTACTCTAAATTTAATAGAAATAGTAATTAAGACATTAACTTTTTATAATATTAAATTTATAATTCATACGCACTTTATTATTTAAGTGATTAATATTATGTCATTAATTTCAGAACCGATTTTATTTTAATCCATTAGATTTAAAATTTTTAATTTTGATATTTAAATTTAAAATTTTAATTATTCATCGTTAAATAATTAATAAATGAAGAACTTTTTTTTCCTTTATTTCAATTGATATAATAATATTTCTAATTTTTAATATGAGTACATTTCATTAATCACGTGTTTCTTCTCATTGTTTAAAATATTTAATTGTATTAAGTAAATATATTATATAAAATAAAGGTACAACTGAGTTCAAGTGATAAAAAATTTAATATCTTTGCCTTTTGCTACCTAGAATCTAGATGTACACAACAGTATGGTTGAACCATGCGCAAAGAAACGATAATCATAGGATATCTATGTATATTGCACACAATTTCTGGTAAATACAAAATATATTGGCTTCTTACTGACCTCATGTTTCTGGGAACCATTCAAGCCACAAGTTCTGCACTTTTAGAGAACGGTTCTACAATTCCTGCAGTATATGAGACCAATATACCACATGCCAGTTTAAAATTGCCAGTTTAAAGTTGTGGATTACACTGCGTTGTTTTTCCCCATGGTTGAGTTCTATGGAAATGCTTCATGAAAGCTTATTTATCATACGAAATGGAATTTCCGTTTTGATGCTTACAACAACCTGAAGTGGCAAATCAGTAAGGTAGACCAAGAGAGCTTACATTTTGACTGGTTCGGGGTATATGTACGAAGAGAGAGCCGGCTTTGAATCCACATATGCCCTTTTTTCTGCAACTATTTCAGCTGTTTTCCACTGGTTTAATTGTTTTCCTTCGGAACATTTGCAAATTTGAAGATGGAAGGTCTAATTTCCAATGTCAGATCTCGGTGTATTTCAGCTGTTTTCCTCTGGTTTAATGGCTTTCCTTTGGCACTGAGTTTAAGTTGAAGGAGGAGCAGATGGCATGACATCTTCCATTGTGATCGCGAAACCGATAGCGCGGAGTTCTTGAAACATGAAAGGACCGAAAAAGTAAAACTACTTAAGCTATCGAAAAATGGCAAAAATTGGAAGCAGTGACGGTTAATATTGTAGGAAGGTACAAATGTTTCTTCATCGTAATCTTGAGATTCGGAGTCATCAAAGTTAATCTTCTTTTCTTTTTTCCGTTCTTTTATCTTCCTTTTCACAGATGTTGACCATGAAAAATTTCCGCCTCGTGTGCTTTTCCTGGGAATCGAGTCAATGAAATTTTCTGTTTGGTTACTAGTGAGAAAAAGAACACAAAGGAAGAATGATTTTGTTCTCTTTTAACCCTTCTTGATTTTCTGGCGGGTAGGAATGGTCAAACTTCTATACGACGCCGTTAACTTGACAAATACGACGTCGTCTCGCTTTCCTCTAGACTGCGCACATTTTAGAGTGTGTCCCTATCAAATCAAAACGCCTAGGAAATCTCTCCGACTGCAGTTTTGTTTGCCGTTTAAGCTCGAGTTTTCAAATTTCAAAACCCTAATCTCCTCCCAAAAGGGAAAAAAAAACTTCAAATCTTCCCCTTTTACTCCATGGCTCTTAACATCAAACACAAATCCCCCGAGACTGGCATTGACAATCGACGAGTTGAACCGGAGCTTGACTCCGAAGCAGACTTGGAGGAGCTGGAAGCCGATGTGAAGAAAATGGCGGAGGAGATTCTAGAATACAGATCCACTATCCCAGATCAACTCAAAGACACTCTAGCTTCAGTTTTCTCTTCTCAAAGACCCAACTTTCCCGATGTCGGATCGGAGCCTGGATCATCCGGAGAGCTTAATCCAGGTAGTTCCATAAACTTTTTGGGGTTCGTGAAATCGAGATCGACAAATCTCTCCTGATAATTGACATAAATATTTTGGTTTTCATATATTCAGAGGAGACGGAGTTGGAGCAAAGGACGAAAGAGAAGATACAGCTACTTAAAGAGAAAATTTCAAGTAACATTTCAGCAATGCGAGCGATTTTGAATCGAATGAAGAAGTGTATTTCAAGGATGGAGGTGCTGAGTTCTGGCAATGGCGTTATACATCCTGCTTTTAAGAAGAGAAGAGTGGTCCGTCAATGAAAGTTGATTTTTTTTTTCATAGGGTTCATCAATGGTGATTGATTTTCATTAGTCTTTTTAACCCTTGTAGCTGTGTAACTACTTGAAAGCATTGATTTCCTTGTCTGTAACGCAAAGCCCTTTGTTGATAATCAACAGAGGGGGCATCCTTGTATTGATGTGCAAATTATTTTAGGCGTGTATTTTATGTTTTAGTTTCTATGTTATCGACACCACATATTTAGATAAATAAGACGATTTGAACATATCAAGAGTTTAAAGAAGATTGAGCAAAATTATTGCATAGATATTCTAATCAAGAGTCAAGATCTTCATAGGTAAATAACACCTCGATTTTAATGTTAATGTTAGGTCTAAGATCATGATGATTATTCAATAAGTAATCTAATTACACCAATATGATTATGAGATAACATAATCAGTTTTAACAGATTATGTGGGTTGTCAAGATCTGTTGATTACATAAGGATACAATGTTTCAAAAACTTGGATCAGCAAAGGAGTTCCTCTTAAGGCAACAATGGAGGTATAGCTTGCGGAAGAAATACAACACTTGTCTCACTTGATCGAGAGAATGTGATAAATTGACCTAACGTTAAAATCATCTAAAAGAGAGCTAAAAGATACTCTTAAGCCTTGAGAGGCAAAACAAGGCAATCAAAAATAGGAAAAACTACAAGATCTTCAACTCATGTAACAATTCCATTTAAAGAATCACTACATACATAGTAATTATAGACTTTGAAGAAATAAGCGTTCAATGCTTCATATAGCCCAACATTTATTTCAAAATAATCTCATTATTTCAAAATAATCTCATTATTTCCAGTGAGTTCTGATAGATAAGCACTCACAATCATCCCACCATATTTCCTGCAATGCTTGTAAGGTAGCCTTGTATGTATGGGAAAAGTCTCCCAATTGGACCCCGCTACGACAAGTAGAACATAAAGTGTCCCACTCCCATCTACAACTCCCCCACTAGCCCGACACCATGTAAAATCACACGATGTCCAGATCAATGATGTGGTTGAAGTATATTAGGAGTTGGCGGTTTTCCCATACTTGAGAACCTCCTACAAGCTTATTGCTGTCGGAAAGAGCATTTACCTGAGGGGATGTTTTTCTATGTCGAAGAGTCCTTAAGGCCAAAAGGTCATCAAGTTTGACCATAAAGATTAATACATTACTAAATATTTTATTATTATACGGTCGTTCAAAGCTTCGAGACACTCGACAGATTTGGGGGCCTAGCCATCCTAAGCAGTGCTTCTTGAGTCTGACACAACAAGCTACAAATCAAGATATACAAGTATGATGATTAGGTCTATGACACAAAAAAGGAATTTGGTGGAACAAGGGAAGGAACAACGAGATAAAGAAATGATAGACTAAATACCTCTTCCTTTGTGTTGAACATTTGGCCCGAAACAAAACCACGAGTTACACAGGCAGTAGGACTTGCAATCTGTGTGGCATGGTTCCGTAAACGATTTTCTTTCATCAAGAAAGTGAAAACAAATTCAAACGTAATTCATACGAGAATATACATCGTCTTGAACCTACCACGAATAATAACCAGTCATCAGCCCTAAATTGCCTGTGGAACCACATCCTGGTAAACACAAACAAAAGAGTAAAAATGTCATATACGCATAAGTTTTCTAAATACAGAAGCAAGCAAGCAAGAGAATGAATTTTGAGTTGTGGAATATGTGACTCAAGGATGAAAGAATTGTCGATATTAGGTAGATTATAGCAGATGCTTACGAGTGGTCCAGGCTAAGGGAAACTAACTTAAAACCTCTTCTGCGGTGTGGGTTCAAACTAACACCACTAAACATCAGATCAGAAGCAAAAGCCACTACACATCTGTAAAACAGAAAATTAATAAAAGATAAGAAAGCTTGATCTACAACCCCAACCTATATATACAGCTGTTGCCATAAGCTAATAATTCTCTGATAAGATGAGGAAGTAGAGTGGATGTGGATGTGCGAATGGCCATGGACAGAACAAACTCAAGTAAGCTTATATTATATGCAAAAAAAGGTTCCTAGAATTTCGCCAAGTTATGAGCAGAGCAAAAGAAGAAAGGTGTATGTATAGACAAAAAGAGAAGCATTTAGCATTTAAAGGGATCACCGACCTATGCAAAGCTTGATCATCTGAAAGCTTTCCTTTGGCTCTAAACCAATACCTCAGACTGTAAAGCAAAAAATCATTTTCAAATAAGATATAGCACTGAACCGAAAAATGATAATGTGGAAACTAAATTGGTTAATGCATATTAATATATAACATTCATATTTCTAAGTGAATTGGAAAAGCTAAGATTTTGTAATGCCAGAAAAAATGCCTAACCTTGGTTCAGATTTAGTCTGGTTTGTATTAGTGTTAGGTTCACAAAACCTTATCTCTATGGGTCAAGGAACAAATTTTGTTGTGGCCACCTTTTTCCGGTAACTCCTGAAACAAAAGACTGAGGCATTCCATATAACAACAAAAATAAAAAAGCAAACTATCCAAAGACAAATATAAGGCCATCAGATATTGTTTTTCCATTCCCCCCCCTCCCCCCCCTTTTTTTTTGGGGGGGTGGGTGTGTGTGATGTCAGAGTTTACAACAAAACAAAGAAGTAACCCAGTAAAAATATAGAATAAAATGAAATAAGAAACAAATGTATTGAAATCATATTAAAGCTTTGAACCATGGAAAATTTACATATATAAATAAAATATAGTATTAGTGTTGTCGTAACCGGTTTTCGTCCGGGCACGAATATATTAAATTTGGCGGGGAAATTGATGTGAATAAATGGTTTTGAAAATAATTTGGGAGTCGCCATCGGCCTTTTGGGTCAGGTAGGTCGAATACCTAAAATTTATTTTTTTAAAAGAGTTTTAAGAAAACACCAATTAAAAAAATGAGCTGATCTGCGTTTATAACCAAAAATTCGTTCTTTTTAATAATAAAAAGGGATTCGTGGTCGGTTACGTTTAGGGAAGGATTAGCACCCCTACAACGCCCAAAATTGGTACTTTTTAATTATAAATTGTCTCTATTATTGGAAATTTAAAAATTCAAAAATATATATTTAATTTATAATCTTATTATTTCAAAATTATATAAAAAATATTTATTTATTTAAAAATATTAGAAAAGAACTTCTAGGTACCTTAAGACAGCTCTTTTCTTTGATATTGATTAATTTAAATAATATTGTTTACTTTTTAATTTTAAAATATCAGAATAGGACATCCAGTTGTATTAAGACTGTCCTTTTCTTCGATATTAAAAATAAATATTTAAAAATTACTATTTATTATATATATATTTATGAATACATAAAAATATTTAATAATATAATAAAATAAAAATAAAAATACTACTAAAACAATATATTTAAAAACAATAAAATAAATGAAAGCATATAAAATAACTGACTAAATTACAATAAAAATAAAATTAAAAATCTAATTCATAATTAATCAAAATTATATGGATTAAATATGTTATTTCTTTATTTTATTTATTTAGTGACTAAAATAAAATTATCTAAAATTCGGATATTAGAATAAAATAAATTAAAATATAAACTAAGGATTAAAATATTATTTATTAAAATTAAGGGATTAAATCTGTAATTTATCCTAAATATATTATTTTAATATGAAGGACTAAAATAAAAGAAATTAAAATTCGAAAACTGAATTAAAAATATTATAAATTCAATTTAGTGACTAAAATGTAAAGTTTACAAGTTCGGAGGACTGCGGACGGGGTTTAACTATTTTATAATTACGCGCATAGTCCTTCCCGAAACGACGTCGTTCGGAAGGACTATAAAGTCCAAAAACCGGGGCCCGAAGGGCCAGCTTCATTTCATCATTTTCTTCTCTCTCTCTTCTGAGAGAGAGAAATTTTCTCTCGCTTCTCTCTAAAACAGAGAGAAGCCCAGCCGGCCGGCAGCCGTTAGCCGGCGTTCGTCCGCCGTCAACCACCGCCGCCGCCACCGTCTTCGATGGCCGGAAATTTTTTTTTTACATCTAAATGTAGATCGGACCGTCCTAATGACGGTTCCGATGTTTTTTTCCGTTAAACGGCTCCCAATCGGAGCAAATCTAAAAGAATACCTTCGGCTTTTCGAAGGTTTTGGTGAGATCTGACGTTTGGCCTCCTCGGTAAGTCTTTCTCCTCCTTTTTCTTCTGTTTTTGGTTGCTGGATGTTTGACTGAGATCGTTGGTTTAGTAGTTTTTTTTTCTTTCTCTGTTTTTTTCTTTCTCCGGTTCTGTCTCTCTCTTTTTTTCTGTCTCCGTTTTTTTTTTTTTGTCTCTGCTTTTTTTTTCAGGTTGGGGTGGTGGCTTTTATAGCCACCACCGGTGTGGCCGTCGGACCGGTCCGACGAGGGGGTCTCGGTGAGTCACCGGACTACCAGTGGTGACTCACCCCGTAGCCATGGCGTGGACGGCTGGTGTTCTAGCTTCTGGAGTCTTCGGTTGGGACGTGGCAGCGGCGGAGGCGGCGAGATAGCAGCGGCGGCCGCGTGTCCCTAGGGTATCAGACCCTAGGGTTTCCATCTGGGGCAATCTGGACCGTTGGATCTCTCAGATCCAACGGCTGTGATGAGGCGGCCGGCTAGATTAGGGTTAGGAAACCCTAACTGGAACCCCAAATGTTTAGGATTTCTGGTTTGATTTGGACCGGTTCTGGTTTGTTTGTAACTGGGCCGATCCAGTTGTAATTGGTCTGTAATTATTTATTTATATATTTATTTAATATATTTATTATAATAATAATAATATAATAATAATAATAATAATAATAATAATAATAATAATAATAATAATAATAATATGGATAAAAAATTAGTATCTTCAGCTGCCCCTCTTTGCTCATTCTTGTATTAACAAGAATAGGGCAAAGATGAAAAGATAATAAAATTTTTTATTCATTTGGCTTTACTTTGATCATAATGGATATATTGAATAAATTCTTCTCTCTCTCCAGATGAGTTCTTATTATGAACTTTCTCTAGAAAGGCTGATGCTAATCTATCTCCTTCTGTGATAGAATTATGCAAAAAGTTGAACAAGTTCTTCTTATTATGAACTTCTTCTTTCTTCTTCATATGAGGAGTTCTTCTCATTATGAACTTTCTCTGGAAGAAATAATCCATCCAGTGATGAATTCAGATAAAAGGTTGAACAAATTCTTCTCATTATGAACTTCTTCTTCCTTCTTCAGATGACGAGTTCTTCTCATTATGAACTCTTCCTGGCAATGTTGATCCATCAAATGATGAATTCAAACCAAAAGGTTGAACAAGTTCTTCTTATTATGAACTTCTTTTTCCTTCTTCAGATGATGAGTTCTTCTCATTATGAACTCTACCTGGCAATGTTGATCCATCAAATGATGAATTCAAACCAAAAAATTGAACAAGTTCTTCTCATTATGAACTTCTTCTTCTTTTTCATATGAGTTCTTCTCATTATGAACTTTCCGCTGGGGATGATGCTTCATCAAGTAATGGATTCATGTAAAAGGTTTGAACAAATTCTTCCTTCTTTAGATGAGTTCTTCTCATTATGAACTTTCTCTGGAAAAGCTGATCCATCAAATGATGGATTCAAGTAAAAGGTTGAACAAATTCTTCTCATTATGAACTTCTTCTTCCTTCTTCAGATGAGTTCTTCTCATTATGAACTTTCTCTGGAAAAACTGATCCATCAAATGATGGATTCAGGTAAAAGGTTGAACAAATTCTTCTCATTATGAACTTCTTCTTCCTTCTTCAGATGAGTTCTTCTCATTATGAACTTTCTCTGGAAGAAATGATCCATCAAGTGGATTCGAAATCTTTGCTAAAATCTTTGAAATTTCTGTTAAAAATTCAACAAGAATAAAAATGAATGAAAATGCATCTATTTTTGCAAATGCCTAAATATGATGCATGAATATTAAGTTGTTTGATTTCAGACTGGTGAATTGAGTATTTCTTCAATTGTAAAAACCCAATATATCTGTCTTCTTCAAATCAAAGAATCTATCATCTTTGACAAATGTAGATGTAGATATAATGTCACAAAACCTCTTGAGAATAAAACTCAATAGTATAAACTCTTGAAAAGCTTGCATTCAGGCAACATGTTGATTCTGATAACAACTCTCTGATTATGAAGTGACCTTTCAAGATGATTTCACAGATATCGTAGTTTTAATACCGAGAAATCTTGATTCTGATTCTGATGAGGAGAATAAACTGTTTACTTGACAAAAATGGGATTCTTAAAGGCTGAAGCTTCAATAGCCATGTAGAGATGTGTGGTCCAAATTCATCAATTGCAGAATTGGCAAATTTTATACGTGCTGCTTAAATGACTAAGGCTGCTGATGTACTTCTTCTAGTAAAAGATAGGAAGTCATTATGCAATCCCAATTACAAGCAAAGGCAAAACTTGGGCTATGATTTTTGAAAAGGAAGAAGCAGAAGAAGCTTGAAAATAAGCTTCTTAATGAAGATGATCATGCAGTTCATCTTTCAATTCCAACGATCGGTTCTGGGGTTCCTACTGAATCAGATCAGATAACTCAAAGAACACTTCCAGAAGATGCTATTGACAAATTCATCTTCTAAACTCAATGATTGGTTCTGTCCAACCAGATCAGATAACTCAAAGAACACTTCCAGAAGATGCTATTGACAAATTCATCTTCTAAACTCAATGATTGTTCTGTCCAACCAGATCAGATAACTCAAAGAACACTTCCAGAAGATGCTATTGACAAATTCATCTTCTAAACTCAATGATTGTTCTGCCAAACCAGATCAGATAATTCAAAGAACACTTCCAGAAGATGCTATTGGCAAATTCATCTTTCAGTTAATGTTTGGACTAGGATATCACAATATTTATTTGATGTAGAGCCAGAATTTGTAGATTCGAAGCATTTCCATGCTACTACACTGAAAAAGGCTATATTCATAATTCTGCCAATTAAGAACAGAGTTTCTCTTATTCTGCTTCCTCCATGTGCTGATGCTTTTCCATTGACAAAGAAATGATGGCCTTCTTGGAATCCAAGAACAAAGTTGAATTGTTTATAAACATGTACAGGAAGTACCAAATTGACAGAAAGGATCTGTAAGGCTCTTGAAGCTTATGTCAATGAGCCACCTTCGAGTATCCAGAAGTGTGTTCTTGATGAGTGCTGAAAATGGAATCTAGTATGGGTTGGAAGGAATAAAGTTGCTCCACTTGTACCTGATGAGGTGGAAATACTTCTAGGTTTCTTTATCAACCATACAGAAGGATCTGTATAGAGACATGTTTCCCAGTGATATCAATGTCTTGTTTCTTTTTGCTGGAATCAGTGCTGCAAAGATCGTCTTCTACTGTCTTAGTATATATTTGAAAACAGATGTGCAAGAACTGAATAATGATCGGTTGGAGCAATTGATGAGTAGATTTGGAGGATTCAACCTTGCTGTCAGTGGCATCCAGTGTAACAACCTTACTGGAAGAAATAAACATCATCAAGATGAACTGAAGATTTTTGTTGGTGCATTTTCTTGCAATGATTGCTAACGAATGTCTCTTCTGCTCCAAAATATGATGCATATCTCACTCTTCCCGAACCATGGAAAGGTCTATAAGTGTAGAATTTTCCAATGCCTTATTATGTGCCATAAGTTCTCAATTTCAAGTTCAGCAATTTTCTGAAGGACCTAATGGATATAATCCTGGCAAATGATCAGCATGGAAAAAGCAGCAATGATGTATCAAGACTTGAGCCAGCATCACAGTATAACCAGAGTGCAGGTAATGACTTGTTCATTCCCATAATACATCTTACTGGACTTATCTCTGTGATGTAATCTTCTAGAGACATGGATTGATGGCTGAGAAAAATAATCTATCTGGTGATGCTTGTTCTCAGCTGAGATAAGTGATAATCTTTCTTGATAGATTGCTAATAATGTCACAGGAGAGCGTTACAAGTTCCATCTCCAGATTTTCTGACTTCTTGTACCACTTGTCTTCAAAAATGTGTGAAGTGTTTCATCATTCTGGCTCGTTTTTTTTTTACAATTGAAGTAGAATGGGCATCAACTTGCTTCAAAGACCTTCCTCATTTGAGACTGTCCTGTTTGAAAAGTTTTTTTCTCCTTTCTTTATTGAGAATGAAAGAATTTTGTAGAATGTTGCATATCATAGGTTCACAATAAAATCAAATCATAAACAATGAGTTAATAAATCAAATAAATTAACTCACTTTTAAATCATTCAAAATCATAGTCCTATGGCAAGTGTCAAAATTATTGACTGATTTGAGGTGTAGGTTGATTCTGGTATAGTAAGGTCTCTCAGGTTTTCAGTTAGTCCAGCATATATGTCTCTTTGGGCTTCCATTAACTTGAAGAAATGGTTGTTATCATCTTGTAGAGATACTTCTTGATTCCAGAATCTCAGGAACGTCTTTGGGATGTGTGGTGCTTCATTAAGAGCTTAAGATCATCTCTTATGTCGTTTGTTTGCACCATTCAATATTTGAGCCGCCTTTTCAGGTTTTCAACTCGAATCCTCCTTTGGTTCTAAGATGTTATTTAAAAATTTATATCTGAACCCTCCTTTTATCATTTTTCATATCATGCATTAAAGATTTTAAAAACCAATTTTGCAAATAAAAATCAATTGAAGGCGGAATGAATTCTGAGATATTCTCTTTACTTAGAAATCCTGTATGATTAAAATGGACTTTTCAGATACGTAACGTAGCCATGGCTTATGGTTACGAAAGAAAGGGATAAAAAGGCCCAATAAGTGTTTAAGGGTAATCAAACCAAGGATCAATTCATTCTGATGCATCAATCTTGTTTTGTTTGACTTGGATCTGCCTTGCTGGGGAATTTCCATCAACTGGATCCCTCTAGACTGCCAAATTTTGGATTCATTTCCATTTTCTCATATCTCCAGCATTTCTTACTCTTCTTGTTTGTACTTGATCAACCTTGTAACTTGAGGCTCAATAAGTCACCCATCTTGATTCAATTTTCCTTTTCTTTTTTTTTTTGGTTCTTTCTTTGCTGGATGAGTCTAATACTTCAATTGCTTTGAGCACCTCCTTTTCCTTTTGCATTTTGGAGGTTTTCCATTATTCTTGATTGGATTGATCTTCAAGCACTCTGTATTGACAATCTTTATTCTTGTGAGAAAATATCCTTCACCTTGCCCCCTAATGTGGAGGGTGATCCTTGGTTAGGGTTGAATCAGAAGAAAAATCATTCAGGCTCAAGTGGGGACAACAAAGGATATATATATATATATTAAAGGATAAATGAAACAATGTCGTTCGTCATCTCATACACAGAAACCTTTGTAAAAAGAGGTATCTGCAGGGGGATGAATATTCAAGATTAATTTTACTTACATGAAAAATGTAATCAATGCATGATATATTTATTTCAATTAATCACTTTCCCCTTCTTCTTTGAGTATGCCCTAATCACTCGAATTATCATCAATGAGTTGGTCCATGATGTCTCATCTCGTCTCTTCTTGCAGTAAAATTCATGAATAATTGAAAGTTTGGTTCTTTTGAGGTCTTTTGGTTTATGATGGTTTTGTGTTTGGAAGGGCAAATGTGTGACTTTTAAAGTCACGTATATGGTGGAAGGTATAATATCATAAACCAACCAACTATATCCGAGAAGGTAAACATCTAGAATTGATGTCTCAAAAACAAGTAGAGACATTTCTTAAGAATCTCAGATAAATGTAGTGTCAGGATTTGGTTTTGGTAAGGGTCGAGTAATTGGCATTGGATGGGATATATAATTTTACTACTTGCCAATAGATCTATAACTTTTGAAAAATTAAAAGAATATTTAATCTACTTGATACTCAATAATCTCAATATTAAAATTTGTCTCCTTGCTCATAACCATAAAAGAAACACATATTTATTTATTGCATAAAAGGCGGAGAAAGGAACAAAAAACATATTCAAACAAGATGCTGAAAATAGAAAGTACTATAGTGGTAGATAACACTTCCATTTGTTTATGCATCATTACTCCTCTATTGTTGGGTATGTACTTGGCCCAAGATTTTTATCCTTATTTGCTCCCCATTTCTTGATCATTTCTTGTGTCAAGACTCCCTTATCGACGAGCGTCTCTATTTCCTTTAACAGTGACCAATAATTCCCTGTTGAATGTCCAGATACTCCCAAGTGAAAATTACAGAAGCTATTTTGATCATAGCAATGAGCATAAGGCCTTGGTGATACCTTCACCAATCTTGGTGTAATGTATTGACCTTTAACAAAATGAGGGTATAGGTCTGAGATAGATTCTTGAAACACCTTTAGAGCTTTTCTTGCTCGCGAGGCTATCACTTTCTTTGATTGTTCTGAACGAATGAATGCTCTCATGTTATTGAGGGGGTTCTGAATGCTCATTTCAGCTATAACTGGGGTAGTATTAACCAAACTCCTTAAGTTTCCCCTTGCCTTACTGGTTTTTAGAAAATCTGATATAGGTATCTGAGGTGTCTTCTGGGTTATATCTGCCTCATTCTTTCTTAGACCTATAGGCCAATCTCGAATTACATCCATGGGAGCCTTTTGATTTCTTTTCCCATTTTCTTATGCCTGATATTCTTCGTAGGATTTGGTTATATTAGTTTCTGTTGCAACAATGGTTTCTGAACATTGAACCTTAACCCCTTCTTTTATCTTGCATTTTGAATTGCTTGCTCTAAAGGGTCTTGGAAATTTCCCTTAAGGTTACCAGGAACCTTAGCTGAACAATTTGGAATTCTAGTCTGATTTATCCAAGGAACTTCCTTATAGGTCCAATTCTCATTTGGAGGCCATTGTGATTGATCAAGTTGTGGAGTAATTGATCTGGCTGAGAGCATTTTTGGATGTAATTTTTCACTCGAACAGTGGAAGGGAGGAAATTGAAATCCCTGTATATTCTTTTTTCTTGATCACTATAAGGTTTGGCACCATGTTTAACTGAATAAGACCTCATTGTATTAACCCCAGCTTCTTTCTTGACTTTAGTATTGTCAGAGCCTCTTATCTTGCCATTCTTGATAGCCATTTCGATGATTTCTCCACTTATGATGATGTCAGAGAAATTATTAGAGACAACCCTTATCATGTGATTAACATAAGGAAATTTTAATGTGCTGATGAACAAAGTAGTGAACTCTTTTTCAGTCAATGGTGTATGTACTTGAGAAGCAACGTCTTTCCATCGTTGTGAATATTGTCGAAAGCTTTCATTGCACTTCATATTCATGTTTTGCAACATTGTTCGATCAGGGGCCATATCAGTCATGTGCTTGTATTGACCCAAAAAAGCTTGAGCTAAATCCCTCCAAGAACGTATTTGAGTACGTTTTAGCTGATTATACCATCTGGATGCAGATCCAGATAAACTGTCTTAGAAACAGTGGATCAACAACTTTTCATTCTCTACATAGCCAGTCATACGACGACAATACATAGTGATATGATATGAAGGGCATGTGGTCCCATTATACTTCTCAAAATCTGGAACCTTGAACTTTGGTGGAATAACCAGGCCAGGGACCAAACTTAGTTCTTTGGCATCAAACCCATAAAATGACTCAACTGTCTCTATAGATTTTATCACCTCTTCTATATTTTCCAGTCGTTGAATGAATTTTTCCTTCTCAACTGATTTGTTTAGGTCAAGGACCTCATTACTAATACAAAATTCATCAGGCTTTAACTCAGAAGTAGTAGGACAATCAGTGGGGAATGATGCTCCAGCTTGATATGGTGAGTTCTTAACAGCGAAGTAAATCGGTGATTGAATTTCCTGGAGTACAGAGGTGAACTCAGAAATATGAACAGGTGTAATACCCAAAGGATTTGTGGAGTTTTCAACAAGACTCTTTCTAGCAGTCAAATGTTTATCAATCATTTCTTTCATATTGTTCAGTAGATCGATCTGAGAATTAGCTTCGATTTGTGCCAACTTGCTCCTCAATTCCTCTTGTATTTCTTTCTGCTTTATCTCAAATTTGGCTAGCCTATCTTCAGTTTCTTTAGACATTTTTCTTGTGTCGTACTGAGCGTTCTTGCTTCAAGGAAAAACCAAGATCACTTCGTTTGAAATCCTTATTTTAATGAATGAATGTTTTAATGTATTAAAAAAATGCAAAGATGCCAAATGCAAATGTAAATATGTGAATGTAATAATAAGAATACAAATCGTGTAATACAAAAGCAAACATAACAGTATAATGCAAAATGAAAATGCAAGGATGTAAAATGCAATGTATGCATGAAAAAGTGTTACTAAGAGTGATCATCTTAGAACAGATTTCATTGAACAAAAAAGTTTCGGTACTCAAACAAAACTTTACATATAGGGATATATTTATTCCTAATTTCTCCAAAGCCAATTAGTTTATCAGCTTAAGGGACATATTGTTTGTCTGGACTGCAACTTCTTCCATGACATTCTCCTTCATCTTCTGTGTCACTTCTCGGAGTTGCTCATTTTCCCTTGTAAGAGAACTTTTCTGTCCAAGAAGTTCTTGAACAAGATCTTCATATATGTTGCAGCTCTTTTTCAGCTTGGTGACCCCTGTTATCCTTCTTCTGGGGTACTTCCTAGGCCAGCATTTTGAAAGGCTTGACTGATCTTCTGAAAATCTTCATGCATGGTTTTCATTTCTGTGCTCAATTTCTTTTTGGTCGTTCAAGTCCTTCAAATAATATGCTTGAGCTTCATAAAAATCTCCACTACTCTGAATGCCCTGACTGATGCTCTTACCATAGATTGCTTTTGGTATCAATCTGGTAGGATCTTTGTCTAATACTTTTGGTATTAATATAACCGGTTCTCTATGTACAGAACTTCCCTCGATCCTCGTAGTTTCTTCAGGATGTCTTTCCTTGGTCGTATCATATTTTGTTTGATCATAAAACTTTTTGTCCATTTACGATTTCTTTCCAATATGATGAACAGTCTTTTAAGCCAACACCTTTGTTATGCCATGATCATGTAATGCAAACAAAAGAAATCAATATGAACATATTAGAGCAATGTAATATGCATGAAAAAAAAAATAGAATAGTTAGTACCAACTAAAAAAATCTATTTATCAATGTATAAATCTTAACCTCATGTTTTCTAGTTCCATGATTTGTTTGGAAAATTTAACTTAACCGCACGATTTCTAGTTCGCATGCATTTATTCAGGAAAAAGAAATAAAATAAATTAAAAGCTAGAGCTTATTTCTCCTTTGTGTATACCTACTGACAAAATTTCGGCATGGTTTCAGATCGAGAGAGTTTCTAGGGTTTATTATATGCAGGTTTTCAGTTCTAGGAGTAAAGGTACTCGAACTGTCCTTGTTGATGCCCCCTTGGGCTATCAAACCCTCAATCCTAGTCCATTACAGACTTAAACGGGCCGAGTTCAATTCGAGGGGATACATTTCTCTATGACTAACACGGAGAATAAATTCTCACGAAGACATAGAGCATATGAACCCCGAAAGTTACTTGCTAGGTCTGACACGAGAATAAATTCTCACGAAGACGTCGCTTTCACTCCCACTTAAAAGGGACAAACTAAATTATAGAACTTTATGTTATGCAATGCAAGTGTTGTGTGTGAGGAGAAATGTTCAAACCTTTGACAGAAAAATAAATAACGAAATAAAATACTTACAAGTAAAATGAAACATATAAATATTATGAAAATAATAAGTAAATATAAAAATTTTGAAAAGAAAGAATTAAAAATTAAATATATGAACTTTTAATTTTTAATTAATAGAGACAATTTATAATTGATTTTAAAGTTTGACCAAGTCCCCAGCGGAGTCGCCAAGCTGTCGTAACCGGTTTTCGTCCGGGCACGAATATATTAAATTTGGCGGAGAAATTGATGTGAATAAATGGTTTTGAAAATAATTTGGGAGTCGCCATCGGCCTTTTGGGTCAGGTAGGTCGAATACCTAAAATTTATTTTTTTAAAAGAGTTTTAAGAAAACACCAATTAAAAAAATGAGCTGATCTGCGTTTATAACCAAAAATTCGTTCTTTTTAATAATAAAAAGGGATCCGTGGTCGGTTACGTTTAGGAAAGGATTAGCACCCCTACAACGCCCAAAATTGGTACTTTTTAATTATAAATTGTCTCTATTATTGGAAATTTAAAAATTCAAAAATATATATTTAATTTATAATCTTATTATTTCAAAATTATATAAAAAATATTATTTATTTAAAAATATTAGAAAATAACTTCTAGGTACCTTAAGACAGCTCTTTTCTTGATATTGATTAATTTAAATAATATTGTTTACTTTTTAATTTTAAAATATCAGAATAGGACATCCAGTTGTATTAAGACTGTCATTTTCTTCGATATTAAAAATAAATATTTAAAAATTACTATTATATATATTTATGAATACATAAAAATATTTAATAATATAATAAAAAAAAAAAAATACTACTAAACAATATATTTAAAAACAATAAATAAATGAAAGCATATAAAATAACTGACTAAATTACAATAAAAATAAAATTAAAAAAATTCATAATTAATCAAATTATATGGATAAATATGTTATTTCTTTATTTTATTTATTTAGTGACTAAAATAAAATTATCTAAAATTCGGATATTAGAATAAAATAAATTAAAAATATAAACTAAGGATTAAAATATTATTTATTAAAATTAAGGGATTAAATCTGTAATTTATCCTAAATATATTATTTTAATATGAAGGACTAAAATAAAAGAAATTAAAATTCGAAAACTGAATTAAAAATATTATAAATTCAATTTAGTGACTAAAATGTAAAGTTTACAAGTTCGGAGGACTGCGGACGGGGTTTAACTATTTTATAATTACGCGCATAGTCCTTCCCGAAACGACGTCGTTCGGGAAGGACTATAAAAGTCCAAAAACCGGCTGGCCCGAAGGGCCAGCTTCATTTCATCATTTTCCTTCTCTCTCTCTTCTCTGAGAGAGAAATTTTCTCTCGCTTCTCTCTAAAACAGAGAGAAGCCCAGCCGGCCGGCAGCCGTTAGCCGGCGTTCGTCCGCCGTCAACCACCGCCGCCGGTGGCCGGAAAATTTTTTTTTACATCTAAATGTAGATCGGACCGTCCTAATGACGGTTCCGATGTTTTTTTCCGTTAAACGGCTCCCAATCGGAGCAAATCTAAAAGAATACCTTCGGCTTTTCGAAGGTTTTGGTGAGATCTGACGTTTGGCCTCCTCGGTAAGTCTTTCTCCTCCTTTTTCTTCTATTTTTGGTTGCTGGATGTTTGACTGAGATCGTTGGTTTAGTAGTTTTTTTTTCTTTCTCTGTTTTTTTCTTTCTCCGGTTCTGTCTCTCTCTTTTTTTCTGTCTCCGTTTTTTTTTCTGTCTCTGTTTTTTTTTTTTCAGGTTGGGGTGGTGGCTTTTATAGCCACCACCGGTGTGGCCGTCGGACCGGTCCGACGAGGGGGTCTCGGTGAGTCACCGGACTACCAGTGGTGACTCACCCCGTAGCCATGGCGTGGACGGCTGGTGTTCTAGCTTCTGGAGTCTTCGGTTGGGACGTGGCAACAGCGGAGGCGGCGAGATAGCAGCGGCGGCCGCGTGTCCCTAGGGTATCAGACCCTAGGGTTTCCATCTGAGGCAATCTGGACCGTTGGATCTCTCAGATCCAACGGCTGTGATGAGGCGGCCGGCTAGATTAGGGTTAGGAAACCCTAACTGGAACCCCAAATGTTTAGGGTTTCTGGTTTGATTTGGACCGGTTCTGGTTTGTTTGTAACTGGCCGGTCCAGTTGTAATTGGTCTGTAATTATTTATTTATATATATTTATTTAATATATATTTATTAATAATAATAATAATGATAATAATAATAATAATAATAATAATAATAATAATAAAAATATGGATAAAAAATTAGTATCTTCAAGTGTGAGTGCTAAAATTCTTACACAGGTAGACGGGGATCAGTGAGACGTGATTCTCGTATCTCATCCAATGACAGAAGCTGCAATAGGTCAAAGAGTAATCCTGTTATCCAATTATTCACTACACCAAATGAGGGGAAATGTTAAAGACTTAAGCATAGTTACCCCATCTGGAGCTGGCACAGATGGCATCATTGCTTCTTGATGATCAAACCCTACTTCTTTCTGTAAGATCAGTGAATGCAGTTATCACGTGTTCATATATTACAACATATCAGGAAGTTTCCTAGAACAATGAGACCCATATACTACTGCACACCAACCAACGACGATAAACAAATTATAATAAATGGAGAAAAAGACTTCTAGAAAACATACTGTACTACATATCATCATTATCAAACATCTACCTCCACACCGAAAAATGTAATATCTTCTTCGCATATTTTTATAGATAAAATAATTGGTTTATTAACAAGTTGAAAAGGGAAAATTCAACTCGTTTTCTAATGCTTTGGTAAAAGAACAGAATAAGCAACATTGGAACCTTCATAAAAGAACGGAATAAGCAATGTAGAACAGATCTACTTATCTTTAGCATTATTTAAAACCACCACTTACACTATTTTATAGGGGTGAGCATTAGATCGAGTCAAGTCGAGTCGAGTAAAACAAATTCGAGTTGACGAGTTGTATTTTACAACTCAAACTTAACTTGAAATTTTCTCGAGTCGAGTCGAGTTTAAGAAATTCGAGTCGAGTTATTCGAGTTTCTATACTAATTTTATTATAATTATTTATAGTATTATGGCAAGGATGTTTCCATTTTTTTATTTTTTTGACTTTCTTTAATCATATAAGATATACATATATTATATTCTTTTCACATTATAATGTTATTTAATATATCAAATACAATCTAAAATTATAAAATATATTCATAATATTATATTTTAAAAAGAAAGTATTTTTAGGGTATAATATTGATGAGAGTATAAAGGAGTCGAAGAATTGATGGGAAGAAAAAATTTGCAAACAATTGTAGTCAAAAGACTAAATTGAGTAAAATGCAAAGTTAAGGGACTACATAAAAAAAGAGAGTACATTTTAGTAAAAAGTAAGAATTGAAGTTACATAGGTATTCTATTGTGGTATATGAGCATGTGGTTCAAATTTGGTAAAAAACGAACTTAAAATAAAGGATGAATTGAAGAAATAAGGACATTATGAAAAATTGAGGGACTAAATTGAAAAAAAAATTATTATCAAAAAGAGGAATTAAAAGTACATATGTATTATAAGATGATTTAGGAGCATGTGGTTCAAATTTGATAAAAAAAATGGACTTAAAATGAAGGAGAAATTGAATGAATAATGAAATCAGGGACTAAATCGTAAAACCGTCAAAATACTTAGTCAAATTTTCAGTTTTCGAGTAACTCTAAATTTCAAAATTTCAACTCGACTCGAACTCGAAAATCGAATTGATAATTCGAGTTGACTCGATAACTCGAAATTGAAAAAAAATCGATTTTTCGAGTCGAGTTTTGCACATCCTTAATTTTATCCTATTGAGGGGGTTTTAACGAGGCCTCCCATTTTTATCCAAAAAAAAATTATCCCATTGATATAGACCTACTGATAACACTACACAAAGTTACTATTCCATGAAGGTGAAAAAGTGGATCATGATAGTTCTTCTCAGATACATAATATAACAATTATACCTACCTGTCAATATTTGTTCAAGTAAGTCAAGATCATACAGAAACTAAATGATCAATAATTGAAGAATTAGGGAAATAGGAGGGAACCTTTGAATATAAAATGAGGAAGATACTTCATACCTGAAAGGACGCTAATAATGTAAATATGGTGTTTTCCTTTTTGTATTGCATCTACTCTACGGGTAGCAAAATTTCTACCATCACGTAGACGATTAACTTGACATATTATAGGCACTGTAAAAAAAATTCCATAAAGGTAAAAATATGATCGGTGTACAACTTTTGTGTGTGTGTGTTTATATATATATCAAAGCCACCTCAACCAAAAAAATAAAAAAGAGAAAAAAGTTAAAAGGAAAAAATCTTAATAAATCAACTTATTAACGTCCAGAATCTCGGCTACGCAGGAAGAGAGCAGAACCAAAATGTCAAAAGTTATTAGTAATAGATAGAAGCATAAATATCCAGTGTAGTCTAATTACTATTACCTCAACAGCAGTTCGGCCCCTTAACACCCGCTCCTAATCAGTTCCCCACGTAAGGCATTAAGTATTGCGCCTTCCATATTTATCTGTGAAATATATGTCAGGGTTGCTATCCCCAATTTCTCTTACCCACTGAGGGAGTGGAATGTTTCACATCATCGCCGACATTCCCTCCACATTCGTGAAATGACGTTACAATCTGTGCCCATTTCATATCAAGGACTGGGAAAATGATTCTCAAAAGATAAAGGGGCAATTAATCTCAGTTGAATGATATTGGTTTCCATGTAAATATTTCATATAAATGATATAAGATCCTATATGAAACAAAACTAGGACATTGACAAATAAACAACGAGAAGAAAACCACCTTATCTCAGTTTCAGCTTACATAGACTACAAAAGGTAATAATTCAGATTGTGTTTAAAGATCAAGTCAGGTCACCACAAGCTCATCATTTAAAGATAAAATGTGGAATAACTAGTAACTAGTATTTTTCTATCCTACATCGTACCCAAAAAAAAGTGAAGGGAATACAAGAGATATGTTATAGAATGTATAGTTGTTAAAACAAACATAACAAAACATGAATTAAAGCACCATTACTCACCTGCAACTTAAGCCCAACATCACGCACAATTTCGAAAAGCCTCCTGTAGCCAGTCCAATTATACGTTTAAGGGGCATGCGCCTCAATTATACCCCACCCGCAATCAACCATTACACCATCCACATTAACTGAATTCAAAATCCTTAACTGATTCTTTAAACCCTCTGGGTCAACCAACTCACAATTCATATCAATAACACCCACCTTCCAACCCCAACATTATATAACACAAACAATATAAACAATTTAATATTCGCCAAGAAACATTCCCGAAAGAAATATCATTGGATCGAGTTTAAAATGCTTACCGGCAGCATTACATATACAGGAACATAAGGTGTTCCAGCAAAATTACGCTGTAATGACCTCGGCCATGAGTCTGCATCCCACCAAAAAATAGAGACATTTAGCTTTAGATTCTCAGTTGATTCTATCTCTAGTGAAAATAATAATCAAATACAAATAATGGATTGGAAACATCTTGTTTTTTTACCTGATTGTTATCTGTAGAATCATCGGCGAGTGGATAATGCTCTGTTCTTTCCCATTTATCTCTATGTAGGGCTCGAACCCGAGACGACCTGGAAGGAGAATAACTTAAACCTCCCTTGACACGGAACGATTCGTAACTCAATGAGTTTAGAGACCAAGAATGCAATGTTGAGTAAGCTGTAGGCGGCGCACGCGGCGTGCATAAACTATTGAACAACTGAACTTGTGAAACCGCCATTTTTTTGGGGTAATTGCCTGAATTAGAATGTAATTGAACACTTCGAAGAGATCAACTTCCAAACAAAATGAAATGAAAACATCTTCAGTTTTATGAAGAATTTCCTTGATTTAGAAGAATCGGATCATTTTTTCTTTTTGCCCTTTTTCTTTTGCATCGGAAATTTTTTCGGCCAACTCAACGGAAAAGAGGGAGCGATGAGTGGCTTTTTGTGGCGGGTAAAATGAGGGAAATAAACACTTGCTTAACGATGGCGTTTTATCATTTATGGATCCAAGAGCGTACTATTTTCCGATTCCCAAACTATGTATACCATTCTAAATTTTGATTTCTTTTGATATATTTATTTTAATCCTCAGTCTATCAATATCAATATATTCGACGGTAAACTACTAGTTTATTACATCAATTATTATTTTTATTTAATTTTTTCATCAAAATATTTTTTAAAATCATATTTAACATTTAATTTTAATTTTATTTTGATCACAGATAGCTAAAAAATAAATAGAACCAACAACGTGATATTTTTTTGCTTTTTAAATGATGACATAATATTATCTTATGATGACACATCAACATCATTATCAACATTTTAATGATACATACTGAAATGAAACTAAAACTAAATATTAAATATCTTTTAAATCTTTTAACTTAGGTTCTTTGTTTAGGATTTTGAATTGGTTTAAATTAGGAAGAATGTCTCGATAATATTAAAATTTATGAATCCCACTAACTAAATGTAATTAGAAGATTTTAATTATATTTTTTTAATTTTTGAAAACAGCAGTACTAATTATTATAATTGTGCATATAATTACATTTTAATGTTATAATTAATATAATAATTTGAAATTATACAATTATAATTTATATTGTTAAACATGATAAAATTAAATATAATTATGTTTTATTAGGATTAATATAAAATCAGCGCCTAAATTATATTCAAAATTTATTTTTGGTGCTAAAAGAATTTTTCGCTAAAAATAAGTATCTAACGTTTTTTTGTTATACTTTTAGGTGTCTAAATTATAACGATCATTAAATTATGTTGTTAACTGGCACTTGTTGGCCTCATATTTTTTTTTGAAATATTTTATTTTTAAAAAATAAAAATAAAATTATTATTTAAAAAATCAAATGTTTAATAAATTTCAAAATCACCCCTAATCATTTTTAAAAAAAAATAAATAAATTCCCTTCATTCGTGCCTCCCCTTCCCCAATCCACTGTTTACAACGTGGGGTCACCCCAACCACCACGTATGAATCCCGATCCTCATGTGTAAACATCGACGAATTTATTTCTCAAATCGATTGGGATTTCAAAATTTGATGTTTGATATTTAAGGATTTAAAGTTTTGATATGGGGAATTGGATATTATGATTTAGGGATTTCGGTAGTAATGTTGAGAAAGTAAGGGTTTTCAGTGAGTCTTTGGTCGGCAGTGATAGACCGATCAATGGTGGTGGTAGAGATCGGCGAATGAAGGATGATTAAAATTCGATTTTTTAGAAAATTTAAGGGTTTTTTTGTAATGTTGTAAAGTATAATTATAATTTTTCAATTTAAATAAAAATTTTAAAATTTTATAAACGAGACATGTATAACATAACGTTCAAATTTGATGCAGAGATGTGATGTGGTGTGCCAGTTAAGCCCATTACATTATTTTGCATAGAACAGGGGGCCAACTCGTCAATCAATGATGTGTTTGTGATATTTTCTTTATCCTTTTTTATTATTGATTAAAGGAAGTGAGAACTGGAAATCAATAAGAGGCATGTAGTAGTGATTTGTTAGCAACTACTTAATTCTCATGGCTTTGGCCTTTTAATTCCAAAAAAAAATAGGTACGTGATTTTCCGGCATAATAGCTCGTACCCCAGCAATCCCAAAGTTCCAAAACAAACATGACTAACCCAAATTCCACACTATACACAGCTACCTATTAATCAAACTTAAACTATTAACATTTTAACCCAAAAGCCTCCAATGGACCACATCATGTACTTAGTTGACAATCTCCAGTACAGAGCATTGCTTCCACTGAAATATTATCACATTAGTTTCCGTGCAGACAAATTAAATCATCACATTCCATGATATCTTCTGTAACATCTCAAATTAAGGGTTAGTGACTAAATTATAAAATTTTAGAATTTGAGGATAAAAGTAGAATAGTTGAATAGTTCAATGATTTATGTGGAGATAGTTCCTGAAAGTTGTTAGTAAATATTAAAGGAGTCAAAGGGCAAATGAGTAATAGAACAAACAAAATAATTAAATAATAATTAATGGGTATTATAATACCCATGTGGAGAATGATTGAAGAGATAAGTTTCTAGGCAATTCTCTTCTTCATCTTCTTCTCTTCTCCACGTAAAAGCTCAAGAAAAAGGTAAGTTTCTTCATTAGTTGATTATTTGTTCAATTAAAGGTTGGGTTTTGATCCTTAGATGATAATTAAGCTTAAGGAAAGCTTAATTTGTCTTAAAATTAAAAGATTAAGAAGTTATGAAAGATTAAAGAAAATGGGTTTTTAAGAGAATTTCTGGAAAAGAGTTGATAAGTTGAATTTAAAGTTGAATTTGACATGTCATCTATGAGAATAAGAAGTTAGAAGTGTTAGAATTAAGTTTGGATAACATGGAAAATTTGGTATGATTATTGATTTCTGTAACCCCCCAGACCGATGCGGGTAGCCCGATCCGATTCGGGAAGTCACATTAGGGTCACCGGAGCGACCCACTGTAAAAATAGCGGAAATTTTAAAACTTTTTATCAGAACATGTAAACTTATAAAATCATTTATCACTATTTAAAAATAAAACAGATTTCCAAACTCGTATATAAATCAAAATACAATTACATGCCCCCTAATCACAAGTACCATACTCTGCAACCACGCCGGAAGAACTCTCTTACTGAAGTCGATAGATGCACTGGTACAATTGTTTTAACCTGAAAAGGTGAGTAATAGAATGAGCTTTGGAAAGCTCAGTAATACAGAACTACCAGATGATGCTACATGACATGTAGATAAATGGAAAGCCATATAATTTCCTTATTGAATCATATGTATACCAGCTTGCAGAATAATTTGGGGTTCCCTTAGAAGTTCATCGAGTAGAAGCCATGAATCTCAGTTCATAAGAAATCTTTCATACTATCACGTTTTCATGAGGTCGAACAGGATGTCTAGTGTGTTTCATCAATACGATAAAATCATAATAGGTACACTAATCAAATGATAGTTCAGTAAAATCCCATAAACCATATTGTAGTGGAGCTTTTTAAACTCGTATTTTAAAACCATCTTACAAAGAATTAACCTAAGGGAACATCTTAGGGCCTGAGAGCCTACCCAAGATAGATTTCGGGGCCGTGGGGCCTACCTAAGAACACATCTTAGGGCCGCAGGGCCTACCCGAGAATGATCTCAGGGCCGCAGAGCCTACCTAAGTGTCACATTAGGTCCATAAAAATTTTCCAGCTTGATCAGAGCTGTACTTTACAAATCTGTATCTCCAAGATACAGTTTATACAATGATACAAATCCATAAGCCATCACCGTTAAGTCGGTGCATCCATAAAACAGAAACCATAGATTTCAGTGTACCACGTGTTAAAACAATAAAACAATTATTTTCAAAATATAAGGAACACACTAGAGAATCCATATATTTTTCAGACGCATTTTGTAGTTATCAATATAGATAACACGAACTTGTGCAATTTGATCAGATTCCAGGAATAAGATCTCATTGAAGAGAATCGATTTCTAACCGATATAATCAGACATTTCTGATTGATACTTTAGAATTCCACTAAGTTTCCATGTGCATCAGGAAAACGTTCAGGAACCTTTTTACATAATAATTCTAAATTCAGATTTACTGCGAGTGATTCCATTACCCAAACAATCAGGGGTATTCAGGAATATACTTTGAATTCATAGGATTTCAGCCCAATTGTACCAAATGAGGTATTCAGAATCTTTTCCTTCTGCGTTACTTGCGTTTTCAAACATGACCGAATTGATTTTAGATCAAAATATGTAATCGAAGATTCAAGTCATTTACGATCTATGACTATCGATAGTATTATCAAACAACTCAAGTTACACAACTCACAGACTGATGCATGTCAACAAATCAATTCATTATCCTTCCAATGCATTCACTCTTTAATACCAAAATGCATATCAATAGATCATCCCCATAATTATCGCTGAATAGATCTTCCAACGGTCTTTATTACATTTCCATGTTTCAACGATATCAGAAAATATGGACGTACTTGATTCATGTTCATAACCCATAAGGACAATTCATACAATGTTTCCAAACTCATCCAATCACCTATTTAATCCTCGGTCATTGAGGTTACTTAGTTCATTTAGTAATCAAGTTTATCCCGGTTACTTTAGAGTTTTCCAGAATAGTTCAGACATTTCTGAATCTCAAATACATGTTGCACTTCCTTTCAATTCAATTTAGTCATATAATAAAGTCATTCTGGTATTCGTGGTTGATTTATCTCACGAACACCCACTTATTAGTACTGTATGCACTCTAAAGTTGAGCTGAACCAAGTACTTCCAGAATTATCATCGATCCAAATTTGAGAAGACGAACAAACATTCAAGTGGTAATTATATCATTCAGGTAATGATATAGCACTAGCGTTGGTTGATCACTTAAGTTGCGTTCCATAACTTTTACTGGTAGCACAACATCCATGTTTATTTGGATTTCTTAATTAATCCAATACATTTACTTATTCTAGGTCATAAGGGCATTTTGGTCATTTTGGTGCTTAACATTTTTTTTCTATTCATTTCAAAGCTTGAGTATATCCATTCATTCCTGAGCTTGGTGACATTCTTGAGTTAGTTCCATTCCAGGGGTAATTTGGTCATTTTATAATTCTAGAATATTTCAATCATTTCCTTCCATCCGGTCTTATTATTTAATTCAATCTTATCATTTACTTCAGTCCTTTCGAACAATTCTGTCAGCAGAATACCTCCAATAAATTACTCTTCAAGTATTTACTCCTTATTCGAATATTTTCGGGTCAAGTGTCTTCTCAGATTTTACAAACGGAATATTATAAATTTTTCTGTACAAAGACAGGATCTTAACAATTAAATTCGTACTTAATCGAGTTAAGTACAAATCCTCAAAGTACTCTCTCATTCAGGGTCAATTCAGACTATTTTATCTCTCAAGGGCATTTTCGTAATTTCTTAACCAAATAATTTCAATATTAGCACTTAACGAAAATAATTATAATTTAGAGATCCTATGATCAATTGCTTTCCCGAACATTCTTTGATTTTGAAATGATTCCTTCACAAACTCTCATAATTTTTCATCCAAGTATCTTTAACATTTAACCCTTGATGATATAAAATATAACTTACAAATCCAGAGCTGATTTCTTTATCACCAATCACAAACTTGTAATTTAATTCTAACAATTATCAATCTCTTATCTTAGTCATTCGATCCGTATTCAGTTACAGAATTTCTACCACATTCATATCGAGTGAATAAATTATTCAACTCCACAAAAGTGACCAACATTATCTTATTCATGCATTTACCAATATCAACATGTTCCATAAAGCATAAAGAGGTAGTAAAGTATTACCTCGATTTCCGTGCAATACTGATCGACCATAAAAATTTCATTCGAACGCCTTTGATCTTCAATTCAACTTCCAATAATTCCTCAGATACATATCAACATAAATTATATCAGAAACGGAGCTTAATTACGATAAACGGATCGAAACGGGTGATAAATCAGTGAAAGACGGCTTACCGGGTTCGAATTTGGCGAAACAGACTTCGGATTTGGATTCAGGACGTCGAAAGCATAAAATATGACTTTTCGGAAATTTGGAATTTTCGGTCAAAATCAAAGTCAACGGGTTTGACTGACAATTTCGAGGCCTTCGGGTTCGAATTTCGAAAAACGGACAGCGGAATCGGATTTGGAACGTCGAAAAATGTCAGGATAGGTATACTCGGTCAAAGTCAAAGGTCGTTTAATGCCCGGTCAAAGCCAGTCAAAGTTTTGGTCAACAGTAGTCAACGGTCAACGGGTCAACGGTCAACGGTCAACGGGTCGGGTCAACGAGTCGAGTCGGGTCAACGAGTCGGGTAAACGGGTCGGGTCGGGTAAACGGGTTGGGTCGGGTTGTGACCGGTCAAACCGGTCAAAACAGTTCCAAAACCGGTCAAACCGGTCACTTTTCCCTTCCCCACGCGCAGTAGCGGCGCGTGGGGGCGCGTGAACAGTGATAAAATCCCGGAAAAATTTCTAAAAATTATTTTGAGCGATTTCGAGATACTTACAAAGCTCGGTTCACAATTTTGAACGGCGGAGAGCTCGATTTCAACAAATCGGGAAGTTTGACCGGTTCACCTCCCAACGCGCCGCCGCCGCCGGAGAAAAAGGAGAACACCGGTGGACTCGGAACGGCACAAGGAACATGATGGTGCGGGAGGTGTCGTAAACGGATGACCCGATCGTCGTGAATCGATGAAAAACCAACTAAAACCGAGTTATTACCGACGATACTTCCGACTGAAATTCACGACGAACGGCGATGATTCACGACGAAAGGTTTGAGGGGTTTTGTTCCTCGGTTCACAACGAACACGATGGTTGTTTCGGCTCGTCGTTTGGAGGTCGGACGGCGAGTAGATCGGAGTTGGAAGTTGGGTTGCTGGAGAAGGGAAATCTGGAAAATTTCTGCTGCCTGCGCACGAGAATCAGATTTATAATTCAACATATTAAAAAAATGGTTAAATCATGGGTTTAGCCACTGAACTTTCTGCACTTCTGAAAACGGTTTGCCAACTTTAGAACTTTACAATTTAATCCCCTGTTTCTTTCAAAATACCAAATTAAATCCACCAATTTATATTTTCTTAAATTTAGCCCCTAAATTGGGGTGTTACAATTCTCCCCTCCTTAAAAAAATTTCGTCCTCGAAATTCATTCATGTCACATTATTGCAAAAATAAAACTTTCATCAGTTTTTTTTTTCATATCTAGAAACACAGATCCTTCACTAATCCTTAACCAGTTGAGTATACATTCTTATCAGAACTTTTCCTCATTTCAATAAAAGAATCTGAATGAAAATTTTCTCGGGTAATCAATCTCTTCAGAATTCTCCCTCAGTCCAAGTAAATAATCAAAACAACTTTATCCTTGTGAAATCAATTCAGCATTGGATACGTGAATAGGCTCGTAGAGCAGCAACATATCTCAATTTCATTTCCGGAGTCGAGTCAGAAATTCTCAGATGAATAACTCTCACATGGCTAAGGTACTTTACTGCGTTAAGACAGATGTTACTGGTATTCCTTTTTGTACAAGTATAGCCTTAGCAGATAGAAACTTTGGTTTACTCAATACAGATAGGGACTCAGCCCTGGAGTTCCGGCTCAGAGAGGTACGATTGCAGTCTAGGGGCATGTACTGATCAGACATATTTTGACATTTGACCGGCCGATCTATCTTGAAAAATTTTGACTCAAACCATAGCTCTGATACCACTAAATGTAACCCCCCAGACCGATGCGGGTAGCCCGATCCGATTCGGGAAGTCACATTAGGGTCACCGGAGCGACCCACTGTAAAAATAGCGGAAATTTTAAAACTTTTTATCAGAACATGTAAACTTATAAAATCATTTATCACTATTTAAAAATAAAACAGATTTCCAAACTCGTATATAAATCAAAATACAATTACATGCCCCCTAATCACAAGTACCATACTCTGCAACCACGCCGGAAGAACTCTCTTACTGAAGTCGATAGATGCACTGGTACAATTGTTTTAACCTGAAAAGGTGAGTAATAGAATGAGCTTTGGAAAGCTCAGTAATACAGAACTACCAGATGATGCTACATGACATGTAGATAAATGGAAAGCCATATAATTTCCTTATTGAATCATATGTATACCAGCTTGCAGAATAATTTGGGGTTCCCTTAGAAGTTCATCGAGTAGAAGCCATGAATCTCAGTTCATAAGAAATCTTTCATACTATCACGTTTTCATGAGGTCGAACAGGATGTCTAGTGTGTTTCATCAATACGATAAAATCATAATAGGTACACTAATCAAATAATAGTTCAGTAAAATCCCATAAACCATATTGTAGTGGAGCTTTTTAAACTCGTATTTTAAAACCATCTTACAAAGAATTAACCTAAGGGAACATCTTAGGGCCTGAGAGCCTACCCAAGATAGATTTCGGGGCCGTGGGGCCTACCTAAGAACACATCTTAGGGCCGCAGGGCCTACCCGAGAATGATCTCAGGGCCGCAGAGCCTACCTAAGTGTCACATTAGGTCCATAAATATTTTCCAGCTTGATCAGAGCTGTACTTTACAAATCTGTATCTCCAAGATACAGTTTATACAATGATACAAATCCATAAGCCATCACCGTTAAGTCGGTGCATCCATAAAACAGAAACCATAGATTTCAGTGTACCACGTGTTAAAACAATAAAACAATTATTTTCAAAATATAAGGAACACACTAGAGAATCCATATATTTTTCAGACGCATTTTGTAGTTATCAATATAGATAACACGAACTTGTGCAATTTGATCAGATTCCAGGAATAAGATCTCATTGAAGAGAATCGATTTCTAACCGATATAATCAGACATTTCTGATTGATACTTTAGAATTCCACTAAGTTTCCATGTGCATCAGGAAAACGTTCAGGAACCTTTTACATAATAATTCTAAATTCAGATTTACTGCGAGTGATTCCATTACCCAAACAATCAGGGGTATTCAGGAATATACTTTGAATTCATAGGATTTCAGCCCAATTGTACCAAATGAGGTATTCAGAATCTTTTCCTTCTGCGTTACTTGCGTTTTCAAACATGACCGAATTGATTTTAGATCAAAATATGTAATCGAAGATTCAAGTCATTTACGATCTATGACTATCGATAGTATTATCAAACAACTCAAGTTACACAACTCACAGACTGATGCATGTCAACAAATCAATTCATTATCCTTCCAATGCATTCACTCTTTAATACCAAAATGCATATCAATAGATCATCCCCATAATTATCGCTGAATAGATCTTCCAACGGTCTTTATTACATTTCCATGTTTCAACGATATCAGAAAATATGGACGTACTTGATTCATGTTCATAACCCATAAGGACAATTCATACAATGTTTCCAAACTCATCCAATCACCTATTTAATCCTCGGTCATTGAGGTTACTTAGTTCATTTAGTAATCAAGTTTATCCCGGTTACTTTAGAGTTTTCCAGAATAGTTCAGACATTTCTGAATCTCAAATACATGTTGCACTTCCTTTCAATTCAATTTAGTCATATAATAAAGTCATTCTGGTATTCGTGGTTGATTTATCTCACGAACACCCACTTATTAGTACTGTATGCACTCTAAAGTTGAGCTGAACCAAGTACTTCCAGAATTATCATCGATCCAAATTTGAGAAGACGAACAAACATTCAAGTGGTAATTATATCATTCAGGTAATGATATAGCACTAGCGTTGGTTGATCACTTAAGTTGCGTTCCATAACTTTTACTGGTAGCACAACATCCATGTTTATTTGGATTTCTTAATTAATCCAATACATTTACTTATTCTAGGTCATAAGGGCATTTTGGTCATTTTGGTGCTTAACATTTTTTTTTCTATTCATTTCAAAGCTTGAGTATATCCATTCATTCCTGAGCTTGGTGACATTCTTGAGTTAGTTCCATTCCAGGGGTAATTTGGTCATTTTATAATTCTAGAATATTTCAATCATTTCCTTCCATCCGGTCTTATTATTTAATTCAATCTTATCATTTACTTCAGTCCTTTCGAACAATTCTGTCAGCAGAATACCTCCAATAAATTACTCTTCAAGTATTTACTCCTTATTCGAATATTTTCGGGTCAAGTGTCTTCTCAGATTTTACAAACGGAATATTATAAATTTTTCTGTACAAAGACAGGATCTTAACAATTAAATTCGTACTTAATCGAGTTAAGTACAAATCCTCAAAGTACTCTTTCATTCAGGGTCAATTCAGACTATTTTATCTCTCAAGGGCATTTTCGTAATTTCTTAACCAAATAATTTCAATATTAGCACTTAACGAAAATAATTATAATTTAGAGATCCTATGATCAATTGCTTTCCCGAACATTCTTTGATTTTGAAATGATTCCTTCACAAACTCTCATAATTTTTCATCCAAGTATCTTTAACATTTAACCCTTGATGATATAAAATATAACTTACAAATCCAGAGCTGATTTCTTTATCACCAATCACAAACTTGTAATTTAATTCTAACAATTATCAATCTCTTATCTTAGTCATTCGATCCGTATTCAGTTACAGAATTTCTACCACATTCATATCGAGTGAATAAATTATTCAACTCCACAAAAGTGACCAACATTATCTTATTCATGCATTTACCAATATCAACATGTTCCATAAAGCATAAAGAGGTAGTAAAGTATTACCTCGATTTCCGTGCAATACTGATCGACCATAAAAATTTCATTCGAACGCCTTTGATCTTCAATTCAACTTCCAATAATTCCTCAGATACATATCAACATAAATTATATCAGAAACGGAGCTTAATTACGATAAACGGATCGAAACGGGTGATAAATCAGTGAAAGACGGCTTACCGGGTTCGAATTTGGCGAAACAGACTTCGGATTTGGATTCAGGACGTCGAAAGCATAAAATATGACTTTTCGGAAATTTGGAATTTTCGGTCAAAATCAAAGTCAACGGGTTTGACTGACAATTTCGAGGCCTTCGGGTTCGAATTTCGAAAAACGGACAGCGGAATCGGATTTGGAACGTCGAAAAATGTCAGGATAGGTATACTCGGTCAAAGTCAAAGGTCGTTTAATGCCCGGTCAAAGCCAGTCAAAGTTTTGGTCAACAGTAGTCAACGGTCAACGGGTCAACGGTCAACGGGTCAACGGGTCGGGTCAACGAGTCGAGTCGGGTCAACGAGTCGGGTAAACGGGTCGGGTCGGGTAAACGGGTTGGGTCGGGTTGTGACCGGTCAAACCGGTCAAAACAGTTCCAAAACCGGTCAAACCGGTCACTTTTCCCTTCCCCACGCGCAGTAGCGGCGCGTGGGGGCGCGTGAACAGTGATAAAATCCCGGAAAAATTTCTAAAAATTATTTTGAGCGATTTCGAGATACTTACAAAGCTCGGTTCACAATTTTGAACGGCGGAGAGCTCGATTTCAACAAATCGGGAAGTTTGACCGGTTCACCTCCCAACGCGCCGCCGCCGCCGGAGAAAAAGGAGAACACCGGTGGACTCGGAACGGCACAAGGAACATGATGGTGCGGGAGGTGTCGTAAACGGATGACCCGATCGTCGTGAATCGATGAAAAACCAACTAAAACCGAGTTATTACCGACGATACTTCCGACTGAAATTCACGACGAACGGCGATGATTCACGACGAAAGGTTTGAGGGGTTTTGTTCCTCGGTTCACAACGAACACGATGGTTGTTTCGGCTCGTCGTTTGGAGGTCGGACGGCGAGTAGATCGGAGTTGGAAGTTGGGTTGCTGGAGAAGGGAAATCTGGAAAATTTCTGCTGCCTGCGCACGAGAATCAGATTTATAATTCAACATATTAAAAAAATGGTTAAATCATGGGTTTAGCCACTGAACTTTCTGCACTTCTGAAAACGGTTTGCCAACTTTAGAACTTTACAATTTAATCCCCTGTTTCTTTCAAAATACCAAATTAAATCCACCAATTTATATTTTCTTAAATTTAGCCCCTAAATTGGGGTGTTACAATTTCTATATAGAGAATATACTTTTAAGGTTTAAGATGAAATAAATGGATATAAATTAGTTTAAGTATGTATATTTGAGTTAAGAATAGAAAAGTGAATAAAACATGAAGAATTGAAGTGGAAATAGTGAATTTTCGTGCAATGAACAGTGATTTCTGGACAAAAAATTACAGATTGCGCAGAGGGAACATATACCCCTCTGGGGATATCGATTCCCCCTAAAGGAAAAATGAAATTTTAGTTCATTAAATTAGCTTAAGTTATTAACATCAAGTTTAAGGGTTAGACTTCTGATAATTGTTTTGAAAATTATATTTATGTAGATATAGAGCCTAAACAAGTTCTGGAACAATCAAAGAATTAGGATCGAATCAAAGCAAGGCTAAGGTGAGTATACATTATTTAGTATATGATGTTCAATGAAAAATAAGACTTGTGATAAGTATATTTCCAATAGTAAAATGTATAAATTCATAGAAGTATGTGTTTGTTATGATATATATATATATATATGTGTTATTGATATGAATATGGTAAGAAAAAGGGATTAATGGTGATGATAAGAATAATAATAAAAATAATGAAATGATATGTATATGTGAATATATGTATATGAGAATACATAATAGTAAGATATAAGCAATGTAACAAGAAGTGTGAAATGACATGAAAAGTTTATATAAGCTATGTAAAAGTGATTTACGTGACTATATGTATATTTGATCCAAGTTAGGTGAATATTCGAGAATAAAATAAGAGAAAAGGAAAATGTGATATGTGAAAGTGAACTATATATATATATATATATATGAATATGAGAAATGATATAAGCTATGTGACATGATCTATATGATTATATGAATATGCAATATGTGATACATGTTATATGATATGAGATAGATGGTTACACATACATGCAGTATGTGATAGAATAGAAGAAATATATGATTACATGAAATGTGATAAAGAGCTATGTGAAAGAATGAGGTGATATGAATATGTGAACTGTTATAAATGATAATGCCCATGTTATGTGATATGAGAGCTAGGTGTATAGTTGGCATGCTAAGAGTCGAGGAATTACCTATGTCTTTCGGGACATATGGACATAATTACCTATGTCTTTTGAGACATATGGACAAAATTACCTATGTCTTTTGAGACATATGGACAATATACCTATGTTCTAAAGAACATATGAACAGTTTATCTAGGTTCTTCGGGACCTATAGATAGTTGTTGAGGTTCTTTATGACCTCTGGATAGGTCATTCGGGACATTTATACGAGCTGTGGTGACAACATAGTGGTGCACAACCTCAATGTACTCACATACCTTCAGTTCTCAATAGTGTACATGGGCCTATAAAAGATATCAAAAGTATTTGCATTATTATATGATATCGTTCTATTATTGTTTACACTGAATTCTTTGTGTACATGAGCTAATAAAGAGATAATAATCACTACAATATATGTTATGTATATGCTTTTGGTGATATGAAATGTTTCACGGGAATTATATGATATTATATGGTACACATAAAAGATAAGTAAAATATCATATGATAAATGGGTTAATGATAATGATAGAGATCATGATAATGAGGTTGTTGTGGATAATGATGGTATAGATGCATGTATGCATTTTTGTTATATGAAATGTTCTATGGTTTATTATATGTTTTATATGCCTCACTAAGTCATCGACTTAGCGTGTGATTGTTTCACACGTAGGTTTGGAAAGAGAAAAGAGAAGTAAAGAAGAACAAGACATGTCAGTTCTCCTTACCTAAGATCAGATCAGAAATGTAGATTGAATTACATGTATTTTGTTAGAAAGAATTTAGTTGGCATGTAGTAAAAAGGATTTGTAATGGATACGCTTTGATCAAGTTTTGTAACGTTTTAAACGTATATATGTAAATAGTAAATGTATAATGATGAACGTTTTAAATTTTATGAGTTTTATACATGTTTTTGCCGAGGTACTGTAGCAGTACCTTAGCAGGGGAATCGATACCCCTTAAGCAATCTGGAAAATTTTAACATTCGGTATTGTTCATGGTATTGTTCATCACTGTTCATGGTACTGTTCATAGTATTGTTCATTAATGTTCATACGGTATTGTTCATATCGTATTTTACTGTTCATAAATACGTTTTTGACTTGGATTTTTATACTGAGACATAATTTAATAGAATATTGTGGTATTTTCTTAAAAAGAGTTCAAATGTTTTGATATTTTGTAAGATTATCGTTTTTAAAAGTCAATGTGACATCTCGGACTCGTATCCGGGTCGGATACGGGTTGGGGTGTTACATCTTCAGCAAAGCAGAAACAACAAATTTCCTCTTAAGCTTACCGATCGCCCAATTAAGCTCAGAATCCCCCCATACCCTGCCTTAGGCCATAAACTCCTAAAATCGTGGCCAATACCTCCTTCAAGAAATGACATCCAAAGAACACATGGATCCTTGCCTCCTAATCCTCTCATAAGACACATCATCCCTCTACATGAATACCAAAAGAAGCAAGCTTATCCCTCGTAGGCAACTTATTCAAAATGGTCATCCAAGCAATCAAAAAGTGCCTAGGGATATAAAGGTCAAACCAGACCAAGCTATGACAGGGACCTTCATACTTATATTCCTGACAATAACCCAAATCCTAGTAGAAACATCTCTAGGCTCAGAGAGAATGTCATCAGGGATGAAAGCCCTAAGCTTCAACCCATTTTAGGTTGTACAAACTAAAAGTCATTACTTCTCAAAACATACTCATAACTCAAAGCCACCCACAGAGATCACTCCTTCATCGAGATATTTCTAACAAGCTGCATCAAACAAGTCATATTCCAAGTAATTAGATCTTTAATCCCAAGGCCACCCTTCGATCAGACAACAAATAGGACCCCAATTTACTTAAGCTTCATTAGCAGCATAATCACAATTATTCCAAAAGAATTGGGTGCAGAGCTGACTAATTCGATGCAACACCTTTTTTGATAACGTCAATTGCATGTTCCAATAATTGTAGATACTAAAAACAACCGTCTGAATAAGCTACATTATGCACACATAAGATAGATGTTGAGTAGCCCAAGTCTGAAAATGATCCTTGATCTTATCCAGCAAAAGCTTATAATCAACAGCCATAAGCTTCCTATTAATAAGGGGAATGCCCAAGTACCTTACAGGAATGTGCCCTACCTCAACAACAACCCTATTCTCTATAAGTTGCTACTCATTCCTAGTAATCCTAGTAGAAAAGATCTCGCTCTTAGCAACATTAAATGGAGCCCATAATAGACATAAAACTCTTCTAACATACTCTAAATGTGTAAGTTTGATTAGATTGCATTTAGGATCTTAAATAGACAATGGCTAGCAGCAACATCCAACAATCTTATAAAGATATTTATCACAAGCACAAACAAGATAGGGGAAATAAGATTGTCTTGTCTGACCCCCTAGCCCTACCAAAATACCCTATTAACCCCCGTTCAAAGTCACCAAGAACCTAAACTAAGTAATGTAGCTCATGATCCAGTTAAAGGTGACTTTAGGAACATCCAAGCCCTGTAGAACTTAGAGATAAATCCCCAACTGACCGTATTAAAAGCCTTTTGTATATCGATCTTGAAGGCACACCGAGGGGAAAGAGTGGTTTTTCCATAACCCTTGACAAGCTCGTGAGAAACAAAAGTGTTATAAAAAAATGCTTCTCCATTCCACAAAAGCACTCTGACTCTACGTAACCACCTCTATTAAGTACTTTGAAAGCCTTCTCGTGATAATCTTAGTGATACATTTATATATCACACTACAGCGAGATATGAGCCTAAATTCTCTCATGAAAGAAGGATTTTCCACTTTATCCATCTGGTAAATATAAAAAAAATATAGGATAGCCTGGATAATATCCCTGCCAACCACATTCCACGCAATATTAAAGAAATGGGTAGTGTAGCCATCAAGACTATGACTTTTATCACCATTTTGCTCAAACATAGCCTCTTTAATTTCCTTTTCAGTAACAATTCTCCCCATATCATCCTTATCTTTAGTAGAGAGTATAACATTAAGAATGACACTAAGGTCATCAATTGAGCAACCAACAACCTCAGAATCAGCCTAACCAATCAATTTATTGTAAAAGTCAACAGCTTCCTCAACAATTTCCTCAAAATCCACTAATTTCCTATCATCCTCAGAGTTAAGACTTAGAATGGTATGTTTATTATGTCTCTTAGCTACCACAGCATGAAAAAACTTAGTTTTTTATCTTATTCCTAAACCCAAGTGACTCGATATTTTTGCCGATAAAAACTTTCTTCTCCTTAACCAAAGTATGGAAGATCCTGCAGTTCCGCATATACATATTTCTTCATAGACACAAGATCCAAGTTATTCCCACTAGCTAACACCTCTAATTGAATACCCTCAAGATCAGGTATCAACCCCTTAACCTTATCAGAGATGTTACCAAAGTGCTAAAGATCAAATTGCTTAAGCAAGTGCTTAAGTTATTTTAACTTGTAGAACAACTCAGTCATAGGATTAGAACTAGTAATTGGCCTCTTCCAAAACTCCTCAATCAAGCCCATAAAAAAGGGTGACGAGTCTAGAAATTAAAAACCTAAAAGGTTTAGGCACAAATTTAACCTCCTTATCAAAATATATCAGTACAAGAGCCAAAACCTCAACATACAAACTGTTAACTTCCTAAAAAGGCTACTTTTAAAGCCTTTTTCACTTAAGTTATTGTTTGTTTAAAAGTTCATTTTAGTCATTTTAGGATCATGTAGTTGCATATAGTTGCATTTGTGGTGGTTGTGCTATTTTATTTCTTAATGATGCTGTTTGAGGGAAAGGTGCAGTTTGTCTATGGTGTGCAGGGAATAGCAAGAAAAAGGATTCTTTGGGAAGTAATACCGCGGCATCACACGTTGCTAAAGCAGATTGAAATGCCTTGGCATTTCTGGAGTAGAAAAAGACAAAAATATATTTCTGCATAAGGACAGCTGGCACTGGACAACTGTCTCTGCACGTGGAGGACTGCTGTAACCGCCTGCCAGAGCTGCCAATGGACCACTGCCACTTGGAGGATAAGGTTCATGCACAAAATGTGATTCTAGGGGTATGAGGGGTATTTTGCACCCAACAAACTCATCATTACCCCTAGATATTTTATTTATTATATATGACACCTCATGAGAGAGAGAAAGGAGGACAGTGAGCACACGCATAGAGCAGAAAATTCAGATTTTTATTTTCTCTTTTTCCTTTCTTTTTCCTTGGAATATTCCTCCATTGATAAAGCTCCAAGGAGTGGCAAGCTAGGCGCCGAAAGGAGCTAGCGAGCTAGGTGGTTCGTGGTGGCCGAGAGGAGACCTCCGGTGGCGCGTCAAAGGCTTCTTCTCACTTTACTTTTTGCTGCTATTTTTATATTATTTTGTGGGTTGTTGAAACGAATATTTTCATGACTTTGTGTTTGGATATTTCGAACCCCACCATGAACTAACTTATTTGGTGGTGGTTGGTTGAATGGTTGTTTGAACTTTATTTTCAATAGTATATTTAAGTTTATTTTGGTTCTTTATTTGTAGGCTTGTAAGAGGCATGGAAATGTCCATCTCTTAGATGAAGGTTAGGTATTCGGAAGAATCCTAAGCTAAAAATACTTGTAAGTATTCGGAAGAAACGCAAGATAAGATCCTCATAAGCAATGTGTTATGGTATTTTCAAGAGGCTTTGAACCGGCCTAGGAATATTATAACTTAATCCCTTAGATCTCGGAAGAGACTAGGATAGGATTTCAACGACTAAAAAGGGTGTCTTTATCAATAGGGTAGGCTGTCCAACATCGTTGAGTGAGAGCAGATGCCTTGGCATCCTATTCTGTTAGGTTCTTTTGAACACTTTAGGAAATCCCTGTCGAGTAAGTAAAGACCAGTTAGCTTATATATACTTGAGAAATAAGTTTAGCAACCTTAGACCAATCCTTACCATTCATTTCATTGGAAGCTCGTCACGTGAGGATTATTTTCTTATTATTTTATTTATCTTTTTATTTATTGTTTTTACCATTTCTCATTGCCTCAACATTTCACCATACTCAATATTAAACATCCATCATTGCCACTGCATTTCCATTTGCTACACCATCACACCATCAATCCGCATCTACCAGCATACACATATCCATTGCCGTGACATTTGTATATATCAAGACTAACTATACTTAAATAGAATATTGCATTGCTTTGGTTAGACTTTTGTGATTTCACCCAATCCCTGTGGAGATGATACTCACTCATCATTATATTACTTGAGCGATTGTGTATACTTGCACATTATTTGCGTATATTTTATAGTACTCACAACACGCGAGCAAGTTTTTGGCGCTGTTGCCGGAGATTGGCAGCCTGAAGTTATTTAGTTTTGCCAGAGCATTTTATTTTGTTTTGCATTTTTATTTTTTTGTATAGTTTACTTGATATTTTTGTTTTATTTTTCAGGTTTATTTAGTGTATGCCTAGAAGAAATTCTGAAGAGCCTTTGGAACCAATAGAACCTGAGATTGAAAGACTCTTTAGAAGAAGAAGAAGACGTGCTCAAGGAAATATGTATCAGATTGGAAACCAAGGCATTGGTCAAGACGACGGAAATCAGAATGTCGCAGCATTAAATAAATGCTGAACCTGCTATCAGGCCTCGTGTTATTCGAGATCATTTAAATCCGATGCTGGATGATCTGAATCCTGGGATTGTGGCACCCGAAATTCAAGCTGCACATTTCGAGCTGAAACCAGTCATGTTCAACATGTTGAATTCCATTGGGCAGTTTGGGGGTATGCCAACTGAAGATGCCAGGCAGCACATTCGCAATTTTCTGGAAGTTTGTGATTCTTTCCGCCAAGAAGGAGTGCATGAGGATTTTCTTAAATTAAAGCTTTTTCCGTATTCATTGCGTGACCGAGCAAGATCTTGGTTGAGTGGTGTACCAGCCGGTTCGATGGAATCATGGGACGATCTTTGCAAGAGTTTTTTATTGAGGTACAACCCACCGAATATGAATATGCAGCTAAGGAATGAAATATTATCTTTTCTCCAGGGCGACGACGAATCCATGTATGAGTGTTGGGATCATTACAAGAGTTTGCTTCGAAAGTGTTCAAATCATGGTTTTCATGATTGGACTCAAGTAGTCATGTTCTATAATGGAGTCAATGCACCCACGAGGATGTTACTGGATGCCTCGGCAAATGGGACATTGCTGGACAAATCACCTACGGAGGCGTTTGCTATCTTGGACAGAATTGCTAACAATGATTATCAATTTCCTTCCTCAAGACTTGGGAGTGGGAGGAGAGCACCTGGAGCATTTGAGTTAGAAGCCAAAGATTCAGTGTCCGCTCAACTCTACGCTATTACTAATATGTTGAAGAACTTACAATGTTCCACTGATGTGAAGGAAGTGAAAACAACTAGTCTGGCATGTCTTTTATGCCAAGGCAATCATCACGAGAGCGAATGCCCAACCAACCATGAGTCCATGAACTTTGTAGGCAATTACAATCGAGGCAGCAACAATCCTTACTCAAACACTTATAATGCTGGATGGCGTGAGCATCCTAATTTTTCATGGGGAAATCAAGGAGCCCACAATGCTAATTAACCTACTAGGCAACAGAATCACAATGAGCCTCAAAGTTACCAAAATGATATGCCATGGCATAATGCTAACAAAGGAGCTTCATCTTCAGCAAGCATAAGTTCTTTAGAAGCTACAATTCAAGAATTCATATCTACTACGAAGACAATGCTGCAAGAACATTCTACTTCAATTAAGAATCAAGGAGCTTTACTTCATAGTCAATGCACCTTACTTCAAAGCCATAGCTCGTCTCTGAGAGCTTTGGAAGGTCAAGTTGGTCAGATTGCTACGGCATTGCAAGAGCGTCAGCAAGGACGTTTGCCAAGTGATACTGAAGTCACTAAAGGGCCTGAAAAAGAGCACTGCAATGTGTTAACTCTTAGGAGTGGAACACAAATCAATCGACAAGTCAAGGATAGTGGGCCACAGTATGATGATTCTAATCCCACTACTGAAGCTGAATTACAAGATGATAGAGTTTCTGAGAAGGACAAGGAGGAGGATTCTGTCAAGGTACCAGATTCTGATGCCAAGGCAAAAGAAAATTCTATTCCTACAGCTAAGGAAGCTAGACCTCCCCCACCCTTCCCGCAAAGATTAAAGAAGCACAATGATGAAGTTCAGTTCAAGAAGTTCGTATATATTCTTGATCAGCTCCATTTCAATATACCTCTCTTGGAAGCTGTTGAACAGATGCCGATGTATGCCAAATTTTTGAAGGACATCTGTACAAAGAAGAGGAAAGTAGAGACTGTTGCCACGACAACAGAATTTTGTTCTTCATTGAGTAAGTTGCCGCCAAAGAGAAATGATCTGGGCAGCTTCATTATTCCTTGTTCAATTGGAGCTAATTTCGTTGGAAAGGCTTTATGTGATATTGGTTCAAGTGTCAACTTAATGCCGAAATCGATATTCTTGAAGCTTGGCATAGGAGATGCAAGACCCACCTCAGTTATTTTACAACTTGTCGACAAATCCCATGTTAAACCTGAAAGGAGAGTCGATGATGTCATAGTAAGGGTGGAAAAGTTTGTGTTTCCAGTCGACTTCTTAATTCTGGACTGCGAAGTTGATGCCAAGGCACCAATCATTCTGGAAAGACCTTTCCTAGCCACTGGATGTATCTTGATAGACTGTGAAAAAGGTGAACTCACCATGAGAGTGGCTGATCAGTGTATGACTGTCAATGTTTTTAGAACGCTCAAATATGTTGATGACACTGAAGAATGCCAAGGCATTTCTGAATTGAACTCAGTGATTGAAGAAGAGACTGAACATCTTTGCCAGAACAACTTCATTCAGCTAGCAGAAAATGAATATTGGGTGGATGATGAAAGCTTAGTGGAGTCCGATGACTTGCCAATTTTGGAGGAGCAATCTAGCTTAGTACAAGTTAGATCTGGTATGAATTTTGAACCTCTGAATTTTGATGAATTCATTTTTCCTAAGCCTTTATTATTGCATGCACCCAATCTAGAGCTTAAGACTTTGCCAGGGCATCTTAAATATGTTTACTTAGGTAGCGATGAGACTTTACCGGTGATTATTTCCGCTAACCTTACTGCTAACCAAGAGCAAAGTTTGTTAAGTATTTTGATGCAGCATAAGAAAGCAATTGGTTGGACTATGGCCGATTTGAAAGGCATTAGTCCCACGATCTGCATGCACAAGATTCTGCTAGAATATTGCCACGGTAATTCAATTAAACCACAAAGAAGACTCAACCCTGTTATAAAGCAAGTGGTGATGAAAGAAATTCTGAAATGGCTTGATGCTGGAGTGATCTACCCTATCTCCAATAGCTCATGGGTGAGCCCTATCCAATGTGTTCCGAAGAAAGGAGGCACGACGGTGGTTACTAATGAGGATAATGAGCTATTACCCACTCGCACTGTGACCGGATGGAGGATATGCATGGACTATCGAAAACTCAACAAAGCTACGAAGAATGACCACTTTCCTCTACCTTTCATCGACCAAATATTGGATCGATTGGCCGACAAAGCATTCTATTGCTTTTTGGATGGGTACTCGGGGTACAATCAAATTGCCATCGCACCAGAGGACCAGGAGAAGACTACATTTACTTGTCCCTATGGCACTTTTGCCTTTAGGAGGATGCCTTTTGGACTTTGTAATGCCCCGGCAACGTTTCAGCGCTGTATGCAAGCTATATTTTCAGATATGGTTGAGGATTTTCTGGAGATCTTTATGGATGATTTTTCTGTTTGTGGGGATGATTTTGAACGATGCCTCGGCAATTTAGCAAAAGTTCTCAAGAGATGCGAGGAGGCTGAGTTGGTCTTAAATTGGGAAAATGTCACTTCATGGTGACTGAAGGCATTGTATTAGGCCACAAAATTTCACACAAGGGTATTGAGGTAGACAAGGTGAAAATTGAAGTGATTGAAAAGTTGCCACCACCAACTTCGGTCAAGGGAATAAGAAGTTTTCTTGGACATGCTGGATTCTATAGAAGGTTTATCAAAGATTTCTCCAAGATTTCTAAACCCTTGTGCACATTGCTTCAACAAAACCAACCCTTTGTGTTTGACGAATTATGCCTCGGTGCGTTTACTGAGCTAAAGTGATAACTGATCTCGGCACCCATTGTAGTCCCTCCCGACTGAACATCACCATTTGAGCTGATGTGTGATGTAAGCGATTATGCCGTAGGAGCTGTTTTGGGGCAACGCCGAGGTAAAATCTTTCATGTTATTTATTACTCTAGCCGCACTTTAAATGAAGCACAATTGAACTACACCACCACTGAGAAAGAATTACTTGCCGTGGTATTTGCTTTTGATAAATTTAGACCTTACCTAATAGGCACTAAAGTTATTTTTCACACTGATCATTCGACTATAAAATACTTAGTGAACAAAAAGGATGCCAAGCCTAGACTTATTAGGTGGATCTTACTTTTGCAAGAATTTGACTTAGAGGTGGTAGATAGAAAAGGAACTGAAAATCAAGTTGCTGATCACTTATCTAGGCTAAAGAACAATTTTGAATGCCATGACACTGTAGATATCCAAGAGGAATTTCCTGATGAGAAAATTTTATATGCCGCGGCAATCCCGTGGTACGCTGACCTTGTTAATTTTCTTGTTAGTGGAATTGTGCCTTTTGATTTGAATAGTCAGGCTAAAAAGAAGTTCAAGCACGATGCAAGGCACTATTTTTTGGATGAGCCATATTTGTTCAAACATTGTGCCGATCAGCTCTTTAGACGATGTGTACCTGAAGAGGAGCAAAGTGATATTTTGTACCATTGTCATTCGGCCCCAAGTAGAGGCCATTTTGGTGGAGCAAGGACTGCTGCTAAGGTCCTGCAATCAGGCTTTTACTGGCCAACTTTGTTTAGAGATGCCAAAGCATTTTACAAAGCATGTGATCGATGCCAACGAACTGGAAACATCTCCAGACGACATGAGATGCCGCTGCAAAATATTTTGGAGATAGAGCTGTTTGATGTGTGGGGCATCGACTTCATGGGACCATTCCCATCTTCTGAAGGAAAATTATATATATTGCTTGCTGTGAATTATGTGTCAAAGTGGGTGGAAGCAATAGCAACTTCAAAGAATGACTCCAAGACCGTACTCAAGTTTTTGCACAAGTATATTTTCACTCGGTTTGGAGTACCTCGTGCTATCATTAGTGATGAAGGAACCCATTTTGATAACAAGTTGATTGCCAAGGCATTGCTGAGATATGGCCAAGCTGAGATATCTAATCGAGAGATCAAGCAGATTTTAGAGAAAGTGGTGAACCCAAAGCGAAAAGATTGGTCGCCAAAGTTGGATGAAGCACTTTGGGCGTACAGAACAACATTCAAAACTCCTTTGGGGATGTCACCCTTCAAGTTAGTGTATGGTAAAGCTTGTCATCTCCCGGTTGAGCTTGAACATAAAGCTTATTGGGCTATCAAGCGATTGAATTTCGATGCTCAACTAGCTGGGGAGCAAAGATTATTAGAACTTAATGAAATGGAAGAGTTTAGAGCACAAGCATATGAGAATGCTCGGATATACAAGGAGAAAACCAAGAAGTGGCATGACCAAAAACTGATGCCACGACATTTTCATGTGGGGCAACAAGTCTTGCTTTACAACTCCAGACTTAAACTCTTTCCTGGGAAGCTAAAATCTTGATGGTCAGGGCCATTTGAGGTGCATTATGTCTATCCCCATGGAGCTGTTGACATCAAGAGAATAGACAATGAGAAGATCTTCAAGGTCAATGGCCAGCGTCTGAAAGCCTACAATAGAATTCCACCACCGCACAACAAGGACGTGTTACGGCTGCACGATACTGAAACGTGCTCAGAGGAGAACCAAAATTCGATGCCTCGGCATAGAATTTGTGTCTGTGCATAAATAAAATTTAACAATCAAGTTTTTTTTTCTTTAGTTTTATTTTATTTTATTTTGTAATTAATTTTTGATCTGATTTGTAGGGACCACATTGCTGCAAAATGTACAAGGAGCGGTTACCAAAGAGAGGAAAGGACAAAGCATTACTTGGAGAGATATTCTTTTGATTTGTTTCTTTTTATTTAATTTAATTTCTGACATTTACTTTTCTCTTTCCACAGTTTTTGTTCCATCACATCATTGCTTTTTGGCAGTTTTTCCTTCCCCATACACGCACAACCCCCACCCACTAATTTCTCTCTTAACCGTCCTATCACCCCCTTTTCCCTCCCAAATTTTTAACTTTTTCTTTTCTCTTTCTTTATTCATTTTTTCTTTTTTATGTTAACTTTTACTTTTTCTCTCTCTTTTACTAATCTTCTTCCCTTATTCTCTCCATAGCCGAAATACATCCAAGTTTTTTAAAACTTTCAAAAGCTTATTCCTTTTTCATTTTTCTTACATCAAAAACACTGAAAATGGTGCGCTCAAGACCGGCTCCAACCGACACGACCTCTTGGCAACAGTTTGAGAACGATGAGGCCAAGGCTCGGTTCCAAAACTTCAAGAACCGAAAACTCTTTTTTGAGTTAGGATTTATTTTTACCGAGGAAACCGATGGTGGTTTTGGACCCAATGTTATGGACATCATGACGCCACTCAAGTGGCAGAAGTTTGCCCGTCATCCTGGTTCGGTGAACGCCTCATTATTTAAGGAGTTCTATGCGAACATTTCCAAGCCCAATCAACACTCCATCTTCGTTCGAGGTAAGCAAATTCGTTTTACATCCACTGCTATTAATCGTTATTTTCATTTGCAGGATGTTGTGGATAACCATGCCACGTTCAAAGAGGAACCCGATAGCAACACATACGATGGGGTCTTGGAGGACCTTTGTTTCAAAAACACTGAGTGGAATGGTCACCAGACGAGCCGATACTCGGTCAACCGGGAACGTCTTCAGCCGCGTGCCAAATTATGGAATCACTTCCTCAAGCATAAACTCATGCCCACCTCCCACAACACTACGGTATCACTTTCACGCTTATTGCTTTTACATTCTATAATGGTATCCCGTCCGATTGATGTGGGTCGTATCATTATTCAGCAAGTTCACGACTGTTTGGGTAAAAAGGCAAGTGCTTTGGTGTTTCCTAATTTAATTACCGCTTTATGTCGTAAGAAAAAGGTTGAGGAAAATGCTTTTGATGAAATTTTACATGGATTATCGGGCATCACTAGGGCTAGACTTCCACTATTGTTGGGACTTGAAAATCCCAAGTCTAAAGACCCTGTTCATGAGCAATCTGCAGGTACTACAGAATCGAATGTCGAGGCAAGGTTACTTGCTCTCGAGGAAGCTGTGACGCAGACTCAAGCTCAACTGCATGCTTTACACGGTGACATCCATAATTTCTTTGGATATGTGAAGCATAGAGATGCTGTGGTGGAATCATTCTTTCAAGAAATCATTCCCCACGGACAACAGAATTTTCCTGGATTCCCAGACGAAATTCTACCGGCATTCAATGCCGAGGCATCTCCAGAGCCTGAGCACGATGCACCTGATCCTCCTGCTGATGACCCCACTCCTGATACACACCGGTCCGAGACTCCTGAATATCCGTCCACTGTCCCTGTCGAAGAAACACCCAGTCCCGTCCCAGCACCCAAACCTTCTCATGCACGACGTAGTGGTCGCCGTACCAAGACCACGGCTGGATGCATTACGCACTATTACTCCACTTCTTTCGAGTCCAGCCCAGCACCTATCCGAAAGCGCACCCGACGAGGAGCTGCTAGCACCTCCAAAGCACCACCACCACGTAAACATTGAGGTACCTCTCTTGCATCCATTTTCATTTAGTTGCATTTCATTGCATAACATATAGTTTATAGATAGTTTAGTTCTCTTTAAAGCATTGAGGACAATGCTTCCCTTAAGTTTGGGGGAGGTATTGTTCTTGGTAGGTCATATGCATGATAGCATTAGCATAGTATTATGCCATGGCATCAGTAAATGGTAGGACAGTTAGATGAAATGTTTTGAGGATACCCGATGATGATAATTTTGTTAGGCTAGAATCTGAATGTAAATGACTGTTGAGAATGATAGAACTCACTCTAGGGCTTGATGCTTTGTGAAAAATATTTACATGATTTGTATGTTCTCTATACTTAGAAAATTTAGGAAATTTTTATGAAGGAACTTTAGTTAGTCTTGGCATTGAAATATAGTATGGTGTTTAAAAGAAAAATCAAAAACAAACTCCCTTAGAAATGAAACTGTGAATAAATGCTTAAGTATAGCTGTAGAGGGACACTCCTCTTTGCCGTGGCATTTCCTGGAACTTTCTTTAATAAATGGAAGCCTTGTGCATATGAGTGAATGAAAGAAGTCACGGGATGACTCTACTTAACTAGCTCGGGGATGGAAGGTATGCTCCCTTTCATCTAGAGTGTGGGAGAGTAGGTGTGATGAGCTGACTCCCTTCGTAACATGCTAAAAAAAGAGTAAAAATGTGCTTAATGATAAGTAAATGCCTTGACAAAAACTAGGGGACTTGATTAGAAATTGTCTAAATTCGCTAAGTATAAATTAGATACAATCACACGCACACACTACCACAAAGGATTTTGACCTAGGGAAAAGTACTTGAATTCTTGATAAGTCTAGCATGTTGAAGCCTATCGTTCTGAGGGTTGAAATTCAATTTTGTCCTACTGTCTTACTATCGAACTTTGCCATGACATTATGCTTATGTAACTGCTATCCATTGCTTGAGGACAAACAATAGCTTAAGTTTAGGGGTGTGTTAACTTCCTAAAAAGGCTACTTTTAAAGCCTTTTCACTTAAGTTATTGTTTGTTTAAAAGCTCATTTTAGTCATTTTAGGATCATGTAGTTGCATATAGTTGCATTTGTGGTGGTTGTGCTATTTTATTTCTTAATGATGCTATTTGAGGGAAATGTGCAGTTTGTCTATGGTGTGCAGGGAATAGCAAGAAAAAGGATTCTTTGGGAAGTAATGTTGCGGCATCACACGTTGCTAAAGCAGATTGAAATGCCTTGGCATTTCTGGCGCAGAAAAAGACAAAAAGATATTTCTGCATAAGGACAGCTGGCACTGCACAGCTGTCTCTGCACGTGGAGGACTGTTGTAAGCGCCTTCCAGAGCTGCCAATGGACCACTGCCACTTGGAGGATAAGGTTCATGCACAAAATGTGATTCTAGGGGTATGAGGGGTATTTTGCACCCAACAAACTCATCATTACCCCTAGATATTTTATTTATTATATATGACACCTCATGAGAGAGAGAAAGGAGGACGGTGAGCACACGCATAGAGCAGAAAATTCAAATTTTTATTTTCTCTTTTTCCTTTCTTTTTCCTTGGAATATTCCTCCATTGATAAAGCTCCAAGGAGTGGCAAGCTAGGCGCCGAAATGAGCTAGCGAGCTAGGTGGTTCGTGGTGGCCGAGAGGAGACCTCCGGTGGAGCGTCGAAGGCTTCTTCTCACTTCCCTTTTTGTTGCTATTTTTATATTATTTTGTGGGTTGTTGGAACGAATATTTTCATGACTTTGTGTTTGGATATTTCGAACCCCACCATGAACTAACTTATTTGGTGGTGGTTGGTTGAATGGATGTTTGAACTTTATTTTCAATAGTATATTTAAGTTTATTTTGGTTCTTTATTTGCTTTGCTTATGAATGATTAACCATCTAGGCTTGTAAGAGGCATGGAAATGTCCATCTCTTATATGAAGGTTAGGTATTCGGAAGAATTCTAAGCTAAAAATACTTGTAAGTATTCGGAAGAAACGCAAGATAAGATCCTCATAAGCAATGGGTTATGGTATTTTCAAGGGGCTTTGAACCGGCCTAGGAATATTATAACTTAATCCCTTAGATCTCGGAAGAGACTAGGATAGGATTTCAACGACTAAAAAGGGTGTATTTATCAATAGGGAAGGTTGTCCAACATAGTTGAGTGAGAGCAAATGCCTTGGCATCCTATTCTGTTAGGTTCTTTTGAACACTTTAGGAAAGCCCTGTCGAGTAAGTAAAGACCAGTTAGCTTATATATACTTGAGAAATAAGTTTAGCAACCTTAGACCAATCCTTACCATTCATTTCATTGGAAGCTCGTCACGTGAGGAATATTTTCTTCTTATTTTATTTATCTTTTTATTTACTGTTTTTACCATTTCTCATTGCCTCAACATTTCACCATACTCAATATTAAACATCCATCATTGCCACTGCATTTCCATTTGCTACACCATCACACCATCAATCCGCATCTACCAGCATACACATATCCATTGCCGTGACATTTGTATATATCAAGACTAACTATACTTAAATAGAATATTGCATTGCTTTGGTTAGACTTTTGTGATTTCACCCAATCCCTGTGGAGACGATACTCACTCATCATTATATTACTTGAGCGATTGTGTATACTTGCACATTATTTGCGTATATTTTATAGTACTCACAACACGCGAGCACAGACCAGTAAAACACTAAAACTAAGCAGAATTGACCAAAACCCTATCAAGCCTACAAGAGGCACCTCCTGGTGGTTAAACCCAGTAAACTGAAGCTCAACACAAGAATGATCAACCATACCAATAGTAGACAAACAACTTTGAAAATCACTCATATCACCGCTAATCACATTAAACCCAGAGAAGTCAAAAGATTCCTACAAAACAACATTAAAATCTCCAAGGGCAACCCAAGTCAAATCATGAAAATCATTATACAACTTCATCAAATGATTCCAGAGTCTATTCCTATCAACACCAAGATTACATGCATAAACAACAGTCAACACAAAATCATGACCACTAGCTCTAACCATCCCAATAATACCTTGATCAAAAACTACATTTGGACAAAATTGAATATCCACTTCCAAAGCACTCAAATACGACCATTAACATCGTCTTTATAATTTTAGACACCATGCCAGCCAATAAAACATTTTAACTAAATGAGAGCCATGTTACACTCCTTCACCCTAGTTTCAAGCAAACATATAATATCTACATGTAATTGATGAATTCTAGTCACTACATTACTCTGCTTAAGAGAGTTATTAAACCCCCTAGTATTCCAAACAACCAGCTTCATGAATATGAAGTAGAAACCATGCATTCACTCATAGAGGGCTTTTATTTCCGCTGCTCATCTGATTCTTCCTCTTATTCTTCAGATTTTACATCAAGGCAACCACTATTTGAGTTGTTGCTCTCTACACCTTAGTAATATTTCCAGGAATTGAAGACTCTACAATAGACTTTTTCACAATATCATCTGTCTTTAAGGCATTCAAAATAGAAAACCTATTATCAAATGCTATCAGAGTAACATTTCCTTTCTTTTTGGAATTAAGAGCTCGCCCTCTAGCAGACTTCAAACCCCTCTCTTATTCACACCTGAAACATTTGTAATAATAACTTTAAAAATCCCCACCCTAACAACATCAGGAGTTCCAACAGTAGCACTAACCTGAGCCTTTGAATCCCTCACAATAGTAAAATCAACAACAACACCATCCTTAGCCATTGTATCCCCCACCTTTTCAAAAGACCCAACAATATCCTAAGCTATTGTATCCCCCACCTTATAAACTTCAAGAGACCCAACAAAATCAACTTCCTTAGCTACTGTGACCTCTGACCCCAAACCAACCACATAAATTCCTTTTGGAACCCATACCTGCTTTGAATCCTAATCATAAGTCTTTGTAGAGTATCCAAATATATTACAATGAAGACACCGATGAGGCAACCAAGACACTTCAACCCTAATAGAAGTAAATGTACTATTCCCTAACAACACATTGATGAACTTGAAAAACACAAAATATGTTTTCATTTCAACACAAACCTTCACAAAAGCCACTATTTGTCTAGATACAACAATGTTATCCATGTACAGAGGTGTGCCTAGAGCACTAGCTATGTAGCTTAACCCTTTACTCGTGAATAACTCTAACGGAATTCTTCTAAGATGGATCCAAATCGATAAAGAATCCATGTTGAATTCTAAATTATGAATATTCATCTCTCATTTTTTTCATCTCTCATTTTTTAAAAATCACCAAAAAATTATGAAAATGACATGTCTCTGATCTAAAACCCAATCTCTAATGACCAAAGTGCCAAAATGAACTAGAAAGCGTGAATCCCCAACTGTCATAGCCTCAATTTCACAAGTCTTCCCCTACATCGCAATGACTAAAGTCTTAAAAATAGTAAAACTCAGTGGTTTACCTAAAAATTGCACCACCAAGGAATTCTTCCAAAACTACACTCCCTCATCAATGACGTCCAAAGGTGGAACAACAAAGAAATCACCGCCCACCAATTGCGACTGAAAGAATTAAAGAGAATGCCTCTTGTTGGCAACGAAAAGTCCTCTCCAATCCATCCACAAAAACTAAAAAAAATACCCAAACAATAAGCAACAAATCCCACAAAAAAATCAAATAAACAAAGAATCAAACGACTCCGAAGAAAAAAATCAGAAGAATCAATGGAAAGAGCGAAGGAAAATCAACAAGAATACTCCAACTGTCCTGCACCGAGAGCATCCCCTAAGCGTGCACCTTCCATTCACTTCCAAGCCCGATATATCTATTTTATATAGTGTTTTCGATTCTATTATTACTTCTTTATTTGTTCACGTCACACATTGTTTTCGATATGCCCTAATTTTTCCATTAGTCATATTAGTTTTCTATGCGTATTATTTTAAAACCACTATCTTGTGTACTATTAGAGATGTATAAGGAAATATTAATATCGGATGCTACCTAAAATGTTATTTTTTCTATTGGAAATGTTAGTATCGGAAATATTCATTTTAGGTAGCAAAATTAACATTTTCGGTAAAAAATAACATTTTAGGTAGCACTATACAAGAAATATTAAAAAAATAGTAACATTTCCAGTAGTGCATTTCCTTAACCTTACATTAAGCTGCCGTACAACAAAACTACATGTTTACTATCCCTTTTATTGATTCTAAAGTTTTCATTTCGGAAAGAATTGTTTGCAATATTGTATCATTAATCTATTTGTAGGTTTCCATATGTATGGGTCTTTAGCTAGCAATTTCCACTAAAAACACATCCACAACTTATCTTTTCATTCATCATTCGTGGATGCTATCTTTGGTTTGTTTGTTGTGCAAGCAAAGCAAATATATGCTATAATAAAAGAGACAGATATACAAATTAATAATGATCAAACTTCCTAATGCTTATAATATATAATTAGAATCTATCAAAGGATTTGTTAATTAATTTTTTTAATGATCTGAACTCAAGTCCGCATAAATGAAACGGTATTTGAGGGTAAACTACACCAATAAGTTTTCTACTGAAGTTTCAAAAGTAATAAATTGATTACTAATATTTTTTATTTATAACAAAATGGTCACTAACATTATCGATTTATAACAAAATGGTTACTCTATCATCATCCTTGTTAAATTGATGACATGCCAATATTAACAAAAAGGTTAATATTTTGTTTTACCCCTAAACTACTGCTAAAATATCAAATAGGTCCTTGAACATTGAATTTATATCTAGTTTATTCCAAAGTTTTCTAATATTTATTTTTTTAAACACCCTACCACCTCCATTATATTCGAAGAACATTCTTTACAAAACGAAAAACACACTTAAACAATTAGGAGTAGTTTCCTTGGTATTTGTTTCAATCACACTTAAACAAAACATCTATATTTAGATAATAAGTTACCTTCACTTTTGTTGTAAAAAAGAGTGAAATGTCCTGTCATTTTTTTTCTATTTCATTATATATTTTAGACAACTAGTAACCTACGAACCAAAAATCAAATGTTGAAGAGAGAATAGAGCACACCAATAAGTACTTTACTTCAACACAACGCTGCAAGATATGAACAAAAAATTGAGTTTCGAAGATTGGTATTGCAACTTAAGATAGTTTTAGACTTTTAGGTATTGTTTAAGTATGATTGAAACAAAAAATAAGGAAAGTACTCATGATTGTTTGAGTGTGATTTTCATTTTATAAAGAACGTGATTCAAATATAATAAAGGTAATGTAAAGGTTGGGAAAAATGGAAATTTGAAAACTTTTGGGGGTAAATTATATGTAAAATCATTGTTCAATGACTTATTTGATATTTTAGTAGTAGTTTAGGGGTAAAATAAAATATTAACTTTTTGTCAACGTTGTCACGTCATCAATTTAACGTAGATGACGGTGGATTGACCAATTTTGTTACAAATCGATAACATTAGTGACAATTTTGTTACAAATCGATTATTACTTTTGAAACTTTAGAGGAGAAAATGAAAACTTACTCAAAAATTAGTGAACATTGGTGTAGTTTACCATTTGAATAAATTTTAAAAAATTAATATTTTTTATAAAATATTAAAAATAATATTTTTTTATTAAAAATAAGAAATATTTGAAATTACAATGAAAGATTATAATCATAATTGTAAACAAAACACATAATTAGAATATTTTCATATGATCATTAACACAATATACTAATCATTTGAGATTATATCAAGATCATATAAGGAAAAATATTAAAAATCTAACCAATAAATTTGAACAAAATATAGATACAAATATATCTGATTAATTGGTAAACGAATCATAAAATAAGATCAAACTATTGAAATATTCTATAAAATTATAAATCAGAGACGAACGATGTGAGAAAAGTATCCACGGATGCTAACCGTGTATCCAAATATAATATGATGAACAAAAGCATGAAAGATCAACATAAATACAAATAAATACCATCTTAATCAATCGAGATGAACGTCAAATTCAACCATAAAAAATTTAACGAAAAAACCGATCAAATAATTAAAAATATGTCAAAAGGTGGCAGAAAAAGTGTCATAAAATATAATTATTTAAAATTAAAAGTAGTAAAAGAGAAATAGAACATGATATTATAAATAAGAAAATAAAGAATACAAATGATAGAGGATCCATTCTAAGATTAATGCCTTTATTTGTCAAACAAAGGTTAAAAAGAGAGAGAAAGAGCTGTAGCATCGAGAGGAATTTTATTTAAAAATAAAATAAAAATTAAATGAATAATATAATAAAAGTAGAAAAATTAAAATATTTAAAAAGGTCTTGTGGTGGTATTTGAATATTATAACATTAAAATATTATATTAATAGAAAATAAATAATTTTTTATTACCTTCTAATTCTAAGCTTTGCCCAGACCAATTTAAATCGACCCAGATCGCATCTTTAATAGGTGAATCACTCAGCAAAGATTTTCTATATATATAAAACTTTAATTAAAATTTATTAAACTGCTTATTACTTCAAAAAAAAATTAACTAATATTACAAAATTCAGAAATTTCGCCGCGGCTTTTGCTCACTGGTTTTCAATCGGTTGTTTAGCAGAAAAGCCTACCATCGCGCCTTTTACTGCTCCTGCCTTTTACTAACCTCACCTACCGTTCTTGCCCTGCACCTGCTTTCTTTTCTCCTTACGGTAAAATCAGTCCATTTCCACAATGAGTAACTTACGAGCGTTTTACTCAGGTAATTTTACAATTAGTATTATCATGCCAAAAATGAGAGTATCCCATTTAATTTTGCACCATCGTTTGGTGAGATAATGTTAAGATAATTTTATTATTTTTTATTATTATTATTTTACATAAATGGGGCTGTGTTGACTCAAATAAAGATTTTGCCTTTAATGAAGACCAAACAGGAAAAGTTACATGGATAAAGCTGTCACATCTAGTGGTCTATGGACCGAAACCCATTACTACTTGCATTTTTTGATTCCATATGTATTTATTAATTAATAATTCATTTACATATTTTTGAGCTTATTTTTTATTAAATTAAAAGATATTAATTGCAGAACTCAAAACTATTGTACTATTAACATTCCTTTTTATTAAAAGATAACAAGATTAATAATTTCTGTACCTATGACTCTTAATTTTGAATATTATAAATAATAATAAGTCAATATTTTAAAAATTGTATTCATTAAACTTATACTACACACAATGAATTATGAGGAAAACTGTGCAAAGGATAATTGGCAGACAGAAACTGTGTTTTCCATTTACTAAAGACATGTCACCGTATCATTCTGCATCCTCTCTTTTTCTTTTTTTTTTATTAATTTCGGACATTGTTGGCCTTTGCTACTTGCAATCTTCAAAAAGGAACACAAACAATATAAGCTCCAAAAATTGTGTCTTTGGTCCTGTCCTTCCTTTTTTGAGTTTGAACATATCCAGTCTACTGAAAGCAAGAAGATCTCATCTGGGTTAACTGAGGAAAAAAAATCAGTCATATTTGGTTATTTCGAATGGCTAATGCTGTTAAAAACCAGGTTGGTGGTGTGCCAGAAAACTTAAGGAAACAGCTTGCAGTTGCTGTAAGGAGTATCCAATGGAGCTATGCAATCTTTTGGTCTTTATCAGCTACACAACAAGGGTATTTTTTTTCATCAACTTTAATCATATTTTTGTTTCAAATCTCCATTTTTAACTTTGATAAATCACCAGGGAGCTTCAGTGGGGAGATGGTTACTACAATGGAGACATTAAGACTAGGAAGAGTGTACAAGCATTTGAGCTTAAAGCAGATAAAATAGGCCTACAGAGAAGTGAACAACTCAGACAGCTTTATGAATCTCTGTTGGAAGGTGACACCGATCAAACTAAGAAGCCTTCAGCTGCATTATCACCGGAGGATTTGTCTGATACAGAGTGGTATTACTTGGTCTGCATGTCCTTTGGTTTAGATACCGGACAAGGGTAATACTAGTGAATCACTAATGTCTTCCATGTGTTTGTTTTTTTGCTTAATGTATGTTTTGGTGTTCTGTTTTGTTATCAGTTCTTTTTATTACATTGTTGCATAGGTTGCCGGGAAAAGCACTGGCCAGTGGTGAAACCATATGGTTATGCAATGCTCAACATGCAGATAGCAAAATATTCTCCCGCTCCTTGCTCGCAAAGGTTGGTGTTTTCCCCCCCTTGGCTCGAGTGCTGTTAATCTTATGCCAATTGACTGACATCATTTGCCTGTGAACTTTACATGACTCGATGTCGAAACGTTTCCCTTAGAGTGCATCTATTCAGGTAAGATTGTATAGATCTTGTTGTAAGATTATCTGTCTGATCTTCATATGCTGATTCATTATCTTGGAATCATAAATGATATTGCAGACTGTGGTATGTTTTCCCTACCTTGGAGGTGTTATTGAGCTAGGTGTGACTGAACTAGTAAGTTCCTTGGTCGGGAGATTTGAGTTTATAATTTAGAGATGAATGTAATTTTCTCTGAAAATTATGAATTATTTAGGTTCCGGAGGATCCAAATCTGTTACAGCATATTAAAGCTTCCTTGCTGGACTTCTCAAAGCCTGTTTGCTCCGAGAACTCTTCTTCGGTCCCTCATAATGCAGATGATGACAAAGATCCTATACGTGCCGAGATCAACCATGGGATAGTTGGTTTGTTGGACTTGGAGAACCTCTATTCCCCTACTAAGAAAATCGAATTCGATCATGAGGAATTCAACGAATTTTGTGAAAGTATCAATGAAGATTTCAATATCATTTCCCCTGACGAGTGTTCGTACTGCAGACAAAATCATCAGATGGATGACTCGTTCATGCTCGAAGACGTGAACGGTGTTGCTTCTCATGTTCAAAGTTGGCATTTCATGGATGACGACTTTGGTATTCGAGAAAAAGCTGCAACCTCCTCTCCCAAGCGGGAAAGTGCAAACCATTCTCGATTTAAAGAACTCCACAAAGGCAATCACACGACACTGAGCTCATTGGATCTCGAAGTTGACGACTTGCACTACAAGAGAACTGTTTCTGCTATTCTAAGAAGTTCGAACTGGTCGATCGAAAGCCCCAGTTTTCATACCTGTGGCTATAAATCTAGTTTTATCAGATGGAAGAAAGAAGGGATGGGAAATTTTCATAGACCAAGGGTACAACAAAACATATTTAAGAAGATTCTATTTGCAGTGCCTCTAATGCATGGAAGCAATTCTCTTAGGTATGTGAAGGAAAATGGTAGAAAAGATTGCCTTCGGAAACCGGGAAACGATGAGAATGCCATAGGATGTGCCTTACCAGAGAAGTTCCGGATCCTCGGGTCAATGATTCCTTCCATCAGTGAGGTTAATAGACTTTCATCCACTGTGACAGAAAACATACATATAGTGTTCTACAAACATAGAGCTTGGTTTTGCAGGTTGACAAAGAATCATTTCTCAAGGATACGATTAAGTACTTGAAAGAACTAGAAGCAAGGATAGAAGAACTGGAATCTTGCAAGAACTCGATGGAGTTCGAGGCAAGGCCGAGACGAAATTGCCGGGATGCGGTGGAGCAGACGTCGGATAATTACGAAAACGGGACAGTCTACAATGTCAAGAAGTCTTGGATAAACAAGAGGAAGGCTTGTGACGTTGGTGAAAGCCTCCACGAAACCGGTTCAGATTTAAAGCGGAGCACTCCCAAAGATGGCTTTGCACCTGATGTGAGAGTAAGCATAAAAGAACTGGAAGTTATAATTGAAATAAGGTGTCCTTCCAGGGAATTCTTGTTGCTGGATATCATGGAAGCTATAAACAACCTACATTTGGATGCCTATACAGTTCAATCGAGAACTCTCGACGGTCTCGTTGCATTAACCCTGAAATCTAAGGTTCATTCGATCGATCAGAGGCTCGTTCTTAATAGAATCCCCAGTTCTTTATTGTTCCACTCTTTAGGATAACCAATCTTTTTCTTTTTATTTTCACAGTTTCGAGGAGCCGCAATTGCACCTGCAGGGATGATCAAACAAGCGCTTCAAAGAGCTGCAACTAAGTGAGGATGAGAAACCAAATCATAAACTAATCATCTACCGGTGTCTAGTTTGTAGGATTTCAGGGTTCAGTATGCTGAATTCTTGTTTTTGGGTTACTTGGTAACCAAGCAAATGCAGTGGTAAATGAAGAAGACTGATAACAAATCATTTGTTGTCAGCCATTGTAGCCTTCCTCTTGGCTACTATAGTGTTAAAGAGGACCAAAATCTTCAATTTATTTCACTACCCACTTCCAGTTTATTACAAGGCTTTAGGTTGAATCTCAGTCAAGAAATTACTTAATTTCGTCTAAAAATATTAAACCAGACTTCATCTTCTTAATGCTTGGTTTCCCACCCTTAAACCAGCAGTTAAATATTGATAAATGATATGACATCGTTTACATATACAATATGAAAAAAATTCACAAAATATATTAAATTATAGTTAATAATATAAAAAGTAGGTCACTTAAAATTTTATTTTTGTTTTTTTTTCCATAGTTATACGTTAATAATATTGAATGGCTGGTAATAAAATACTATTATCTTTAGAAGTCTTAAATTTGTATAGTTGTAGGTTGAGAATGTGTTCGTTATCGGTTAGCTAAAAAGTTTGAGTAATTATGTGTATAGAATGTGCATATGTTATCAATTAGTTAAATAAATTTTGAACAAATATTATAAATTAAAGGGTAAAGTACACAAATGGTCAAGTTACTATAGGATATTGCTTTGTTGAGTTCCTCAACTATAAAAAGTTACAAAATGATCTCCGGAGTATAGGGCGTTATTTTGTTCAGTCACCGACTTTTAAAAGTTGCAAAATAGTCAACTGATTAGTCATATGTTCCAAACTCATCATTTTCCGTTAAAAATGGCGGATGTTTGAACTAGACGTTAACTTGCTGACTGAGATATGATGAAATCATATTTTAATGATGTCTACTGACACCGCCGTTGCTTTCAAACACTTGCTCGACAGTATAATGTTTCAAGCAGTGGCGGATCCAGAAATTAAAAAATAGGGGTCCAAAATTTTATTATTCTATTCTAAAACTTTTGGGTATGCATATTTTTCTTTTTCTTTTTTTTCTATTTTCATTAACAAATTAAACTAAATTTAACAATTTTCTCGAAATAATAGTTGTGCAGTGACTCCCCTAGGGAGCCATATACATTCGTCTCTGGTTTCAAGCATTAGCTCGACGACATAATGTAAACATAGAGTCAATCAGTCAATCCATAAAATACAATTAAAATGGATATGATATCAGATTTTATCGTATCGAAGTTAACGTCTAGCTGAGACAAACTCCAATTCTTTAACAGAAAAGAACGAGTTTGTAACACATGGACATTCAAGTGACCATTTTATAATGTTTAATAGTCAGGAGACTCAATAAAACATCCTATAATCAAATTACCATTTTATATTTGTTAATAATTGGAGGACTCAACAAAACAACACACATGACTATATGTATACTTTACCTTAAATTAAAATATATAGATTAAATTTATAAGATATGGGTAATATAGGGACTAAAAGGAAATTTTATCCAAAACCTTGTTTTGGGATTAATTTCTCTAAAATATTCAATTACATACATGTCATGCCTGTCCTATAATAAAAAAATTCCGTGTCAACCAAAGAAGCTATACAAACTTCTTGCAAAATTTCCAAAACCCACTCTCTATTTTCTTTGATTCAACCTTTTGCAGCAAATTTTGCATCTGGATTTTTTCTCGTCCGATCAGAAAACTGAGAAAAGACCCAGAAATCGTACGGTCAAGATTCCTTGTTCCTTTGTTATACGCAGAAAAGAGGGTGTTTTTAGTGTGTTCCTTTTGGAAAGATGATTAGGAGGGAACGATTTCAAATGGTCCTCAGATTGCTTAATATCTTCAATGGTTTCGAACTCAAATCTATTTAAAACCCTTTAAAGGTAAATTGTTTGAAGGAAAAAGAATGTTGCAAAAGACCGTTGCTTGCAAACGTTACTTTAAGCATAAGCTTTTATTTTTCATATTATTTCCGGTGAACTATGCTTTAGAAATCTGATGGAAACAACGACCTGTGACTGTAAACAAAGCAGCATCTTTTGCTTTTCACTTTGATCACTTTCAGCTATAAATTCAAAAAAAGTCCTCAAAGATTGAACCCCCACTGACCAAATTTCCATGGCTTATTTGCAGAGCTCGGAATAGTGATTAGATTTAAGCTCAAATGGAGAATTTATCAAATTCTGATGAAAACTACGATCTGGGTTATCAGCTTTCTCCTTCTTCCGTCGATCAAATCAACCAGTCAATTCCAGAAACCCTTGGATACTCCACGTTTAGTGGCGGTTCTTTCGTGTATGACAGAACTTTCTCTGGAAGATCTGCATTTTCGGAACCTGTTGATGATCGTAGCTGTTTTAGTGAAGCTTCGCCTTTTCACTGGGCAGCAACAAGAGGCGGGGCACAGAATCAAGCTGTTCTTAGCAGGCTTGGAACAAAGAAACTCGAAAATAATGCAGATGAAAAGCAGCTTGAGTATCTGGAATCATTGGAATTAGGTGAAAATATTTGGAAGAACTGTATTTGTTCTGAATTATGATGTTTCTTTTTTATGCCAACTGTTGTAAAATTTTGTTTGATAGAACTTGAAACGACGAGGGAAAGATTTGCAAAGCTTTTACTGGGAGAGGATATGTCAGGGAATGGTAGAGGGGTCTGCTCAGCAGTTACAATCTCGAACGCCATAACCAATCTCTACGGTAACATAAACATGTTCAGACAAAGAAAATGACTTTGTTTTTATTTTCTCAGTCAATTGACTAGCGCGCGGGGGGACAACTGCTTAAACTGAAGTCCTCTAGAGAAAACAAGATTCACTTTCATCACTGATTTCACTCCCTTTTATGTTTCGAATCTATGAAATTTAGTTAATTATGTTTGTTTCTGCAGCAACTGTGTTTGGACAAAATTTGAGGTTGGAGCCTTTGAACCCTGAAAAGAAAGCAATGTGGAAAAGAGAGATGAACTGCCATATATCTATCTGCGATTATATTGTCGAATTTACTACCAAGTCGCAGAATTTGCGCGACGGAAGAGCTATTGAGGTAGTTTTTTCATAATCCAGACCAAAGCTGTCTGAATGTTTGTCTGCCTGCCTGCTTTAACATGATGTTTTTCTTTTCTTTTGCGAGATATTTTTAGGTTATGGAAAGCAGACCAAGACCAGATATTTATGTCAATCTTCCTGCACTTAGAAAGTTGGATGCAATGCTCATTGTAATGCCAAAAAATATATAATCCTTTTTTAATTACAAAGGTTCATCTCATAGCTCTTATGACATCCTTTGACAGGAAATACTGGACAGTTTCGAGGACAGAGAATTCTGGTACGCAGAGGAAGGGAATTTGTCGTTGAATTCAAGCCGAACGGGCTCGTTTCGAAGGGTTGTTAAGAGAGACGACGAGAAATGGTGGGTGCCAATGCCACGCGTTCCTCCGTTCGGTCTCCCTGAGAAAGCAAGGAAACACTTGCGACACAAACGTGACTGCGCCAACCAGATTCACAAGGCAGCTATGGCTATCAACACCGGTGTTCTTGCCGAAATGGAAATCCCGGACTCGTACGTCGAATCTCTTCCAAAGGTTGGTACTCATGCTCATCAAGTTGAAGCAAGTACTTCCGAAGTTTGAACAAATTTCTTATTTGGACCCCAATTTTGTGCGAGGAAACTTGTACAGAGCGGAAGAGACAGTATTGGAGACCAGATTTCCCGGTCCATGCATGCGCCAGAAGAAAAATTCAGCCCAGACTATCTGCTTGATAGTCTGAGTATAGCATCAGAACACGAAGCACTCGAACTAGCGGACCGGGTGGAAGCTTCGATGTATACATGGAGACGTAAAGCATGCATAAAGCATTCGAAATCGTCATGGGGTAAGGTAAAAGAGTTGATGTCTGACGTCGATGGAAGTGACAAAAACCATGTAATGGCTGAAAGAGCAAAAAGCTTGTTGTTCGCCTTGAAGCAGAGGTATCCTGAACTTTCACAGACCACCTTGGACACATGCAAGATTCAACACAATCGGGTAAGTCGGAGATAAAAAAGAAGGCTGTTACAGCTTTCTGAATCCGGGAAATTGAGTGGAGTCCGAGTAACCCAATTCTTTTTCATATTTGTCAAAGCACTGAAATTCAGAGGAATTTTACCATAAAATGTGGAGTTTCTAATGGAATTTCTTCTGTTTTGCAGGATGTGGGGCAAGCAACACTTGAGAGTTATTCAAGAGTGTTGGAAGGTCTAGCTTTCAACATTGTAGCTTGGATTGAAGATGTGTTTTTTGTAGATACAACAATTAAAAGTAAAAAATGAAAATGTTATTGCATATTTTATCTACTATTACATTACATTACCTTTCAGAGAATGCATTTTTTGAGTTTGAGGATTTTCTCGTCGGAAGAGAAAATTATAGCAGTGACCACTTTAAGGGGAAATATTATCATTAGTCCTTTCAGTTGTTAATTTTGTTCATGTAATATAATTTAATCAATTTTAGTCCTTATGGTATCCTGAAATTTTAACAATGCCCCAAATAATACAATTAATAAAAACTAAAATCAACACCCTACACAATCGAATTAAGATCAAAATTTAAAAATACAGACAAAATGTTGCATACAAATTTCTAGCTTATACCAAAACTTGAAATGAAGCAAAAGCTGGCCTTAAACATCACCATCGGTAGCCCGCCGTATGTTATGTATTTTCTGAACTACAAATACCCATCCATCTTCATGCAAATTTAAACACAGTATTCCTCGCATGTACGCGGACAAACTTTATTTAAGCTTGCAGTAATGTATGCATGACAGCAACATAAGCATTCATGTATATGGGATGGTGATGCATTAGCGTCCATCTGTGTGTTTTAGTGTGTTAGAGATAACTTCAAGGCACTAAAAGATTGATTAGCAAGAATAACTACATGTAATTCTTGAGATATTATACCTGATCAATTGGTAAACTGAAGTAATTATCTCTATATATACAACAAAGCTCGAACCGCACCTCTGAGTACACGGCCCAGATGGCGGTGAGGCATAAAATGACAGTAAATCTGCAATGCCGAATACATGGCCTACATCACCACATTTCTTTCACAAGGATTCCAGCATGCTCACCCCTAAACATTAAGAGGGGGACCCACCACTACAAACATGAGACAGGCAAGGCCAATGTCCACAACAAATAACACATTATATTACCTGTTGTGAGGGGTCTCGTTAACCAAATCTAAAATGAAGTTGAACCTAAAATCAGCTGTCATCGTCCACAGCGCCAATATATGAAAGGTCCGTCCGTCTCACCCTCACAGCCCCCTTAAGCCAACTAGAGGCTCGAAGATTAGCCTGGTCACTGCTGCCAATAGCCACAGTGCTACTAGAAGATGTACCTGATCCTGCTCCATCTTCCAAAAGTGTCCATGGGTCAATTTCCATTTCATTCTCCTGCAGTATTGGCATTGATTTGGATTTTCCTGCCATGTTATTTGCATTTCGTGCCAATGCAGCCTGTCTCTGAGGGGCATTCATAGTTCCAGTGTAAGATCCAGGGACAGACACACTAGGTTGAAGTGAACTAAGAGCACCAATAGGAACAGCAGATGGGTGGCAGGAGATCGAGTTGCGAAGAGAATGAAATAATATTGGCATTGCTGCTTGGATTCGCCATCTAATCCTCTCTGGCAATTGCATAGAATCTAATTCGTTCTGCATCCACAGGAAAAGAAAGGAACCACTTCTGAGAGTAAAAATCAATTGAAGTCCATAAACCAACAAAAACATTTGGCCAAATTTGAGTGCCTATGACGATGCACATCTTTAGCATATGCAGCATGCACCCTTTTTATATTTCTCATTAACACCTCATAACCTCATTTCTGCACATTATTATGACTTCTTTACCTCCAGAACTACCAAAAGCTCTAATAATTTATTATTTTTTACAAAAACAAGCAGCAATAGATTCAACCAGAAAAATGAAAAAGATCAAACCTGCAAGCCCTCCACTGACTCACGGTCAAGTCCAGAAAAATCCTTAGCATCCTTGGACTTTAGCCAACTTGGTCTGCAACTGCTCAGCAACCCATGTAGAACCAACAATAAGCGATCAAAAAGACCATCTCCAGACATTTCTGAGGATACAACAGATGGCATCAGTTCCACATCCTCGTGTACAACCCTACTTCCAAGCAATCGAAGTATTACAGAGGCAAGCATGTGCCGCATGTTTCGTGCGGATGGTTCCCTGAATAATCCAACAAAAGAATCTCGGTAACTAGTTTATCACATTATTGAATTAATTTTTTTTTATAAGAATTGAAGGCCTCATTAAAAACCTCCTTAATTAATGGAGCTTGAAAGAAAGCTCCTTAATCATTGGAAGGAGGAAAAGAGTGCCTTAAAGTATCATTCATCAACTTAATTACATAAGGTACAACCAGGACAGCACCCCTATCAAAAGCAAAAAAACCAAACAGAGCCCTTAAACAACAAAAAACAGCAACACTTAGACTTGACCTCCTAAGCTAGGTCCCCATCAACTGATGGTGAGTCCTGATTGTCAAACCGGTGAGATTAATACAAAATAAGAGCCTATACAACCCAAAGAACAGACAGGAAACAAACAACAAAAGGCCTTCTACACTCAACCAATTCCCTGCTTAGCTAGCCTGTCAGCGTCCAAATTACAGCTCCTAGGAATCCATTTAAGAACACAGCCCTTATCATAAATTGCAGCCCCAATTTCCTCCACCAGATCACTGAAAAAGACCGGGACAGAATGCAGTTTTAAAATCCATTCCACTGCATTTTTGCAATCACTCTCTATAATTAGCCTTCCCTTATTAGCCCAATCAGACGAATAGAACAAATCAATTCCTTCCTTAATAGCTTTCAATTCTGCCAAAGTAGAAAGACCAAGCCCTACTGCAGAAGAGAAAGAGGCTAAGGGACAACTGTTAGAATCTCTCAAAATACCCCCAATTCCACCTTGCATACCATCTCCATTGACTGCCCCATCCACATTAAATTTAAACGCACCCGTTGGTGGAGGAGTCCAGCCAATACTCTTCTTTGGAGTAGAAGGACGATGAAAATTATCAGCCCGCGTAGGATCCCCTACTAGTAGGTCAGTCTGAATCTGAACAGTAGGGTGCTTAGCTAAATACCATTTAGCCAACCTGAATCTAATTATAAAATACAGACCCGAGCTGTCAAGTTTCCCATTTTCGAACACAACCAGATTCCTTGCGTTCCAGATTGACCATAAAACAACAGCCGGGATGAACTTCCAAATTGGTAGAATTCTGCCTTAGGTTCGGCCAAGAACAGAGAAGGGAAGAAGGATCTTGCGGCAGAACAGAAGAGATTTCCCAAAGCCTTAGAAATTTAGTCCAGATTTCTCTAGCAACAGAACACAAGAGGAACAGGTGTTCTATTGTTTCTTCATGGGAGTGGCATAAGGGACAAAGCACATCCACCAAAGGAATCCCTCTTTTTACAAGTTCCACTCTCACTGCTAACTTGCGATGACAGAGCTGCCACAAGAAGCTTTGAACTTTGGGAGGGGCCAACCCCGCCCAAACCCAAACAATAACTTTGTTTCGTTTCAGCAGTGTTTTAAGGACAGGTTAATTGTTGAATCAGACAGTAAACTAGCAGTGGAATGGGTCAAGAATATCGACCGCTGTCCCAATGTTTACTTAGACATTGTGACAGATATTGCTGAGAAGTTTAGGGGGTTGAATGGTAGTATTAGATGAGTTGCTAGGTCAGCCAATGTTGAGGCTGATAGTTTAGCGAAGGCTGGTATTGGTTAGATAAGCAGTTATTGTTTGGGTTTTGGGTTACCTGTTAGGTTTTGGGTTGGTTATCTGCAAGAGAAGTGTATGGTTGTTTTTAAGTTTTTGTATCTTGGGGTTATCAATGAATTATTGAGGCACTCTTTTACTCCTTTCGCTGATTAAGGAGCACCTTGTGATCCATTAATCATGAAGGAGTTTTTAATGAGGCCTACCATTCCTATCAAAAAAAAAATTCCCTTCATAAGTGCCAAATAACGTCAATCTACAAGACTTGACCGAGAACATGCCATCCCCCTTTCCCGACCAACCCAGAAAATCATCCACCGAATCAGAAAGCTTAATAGGGTCAATCAACGAAATTAAAACAATCCACTGGTCCAACTCCCAATCACATAGGTTTATCCTAAGTTGAATATTCCAGACCCAAAAGTTATTTACAAACTCACCAAACTCAAAAACCTGCCCCCATTTATTGGTCGACAAAGCATAAATTCTGGGGAATTGATCTTTTAGAGACAGATTAGTAACCCAAACATCAGTCCAAAAAGCTATCGACCAAATAATAAAATTAAAGATTCCGTGAAAGTGTTGCACCTGGACTACCAAATACCATTTATATCAATTAAGATGAAAAAATCCATTACCAGAGGATGCCTAAAAGTAAATGAATCCCCCAAAAATATCATAAACAAAGCAGAAAGATCCCTATCAAGTTTCAAAAGACTTTCAAATTAAGAATTTTATGAACTAGAGATTAAAAAAATTCAAGTGGTTAAAGACTGACAAATCACTGAAATTAAAGGTTCTTACCCTAAAAAACAATGGCTTGCAATTACGAAGTATTACAAAAATGAGTCAGTGTTATGGCTAGATAACACACAGAATGAAAGCTAATTTCTGAGATTCCTTTCAACAGAAAAAATGGAACTATAAAGGCTTCAGACGTAAGATAAAAACAATTAACCATGGGGACTTCGTAAGAAATAAGAAGGAAACTAGTACCCAGGGTTTCAAAAAACGATCCGCAACTGCGGTTTCGCCGCCGTCCGAGTTACCCGCGACGGCCGCAATCACGGTAAACCCGAAATAACCGAAAACGCGACCGTGACCTCGATTTGAAACCCTGCTAGTACCTATTCATTTCCAGCAGAAATATGCATGTACTAATAGAAAACCAAAACAAGACGCTAAACAAACAAATTTACAGAAACCAATGAAATCTTTTCATAGCAACAAGAAAAGCTGCTTAGTAAATTGGAAAACAAAAAAAAATGTCTGACAAAGCAGTAAGGATAGAAACTGATCATGTTTATTTAAAGTGGAATAAATGAAACAAGGGGAAAATAGATCATATTTACCCATCTGCACATATTATTGGCAGCAATCTCACAATAAAATGCAATCTCAATGATATAGAGGCTCGCAAAGCTGCTGGGGAAGGAGGTGAAGACTCCACAGGTGCCTGCGTTCGCCTAGCCAATCCAGGACTACCACCTCTTGTACCTTTGCGATTATTAATTTTAATAGTAGAACCTTCAATTCCAGAAGCAGCAGCGCCAGTCTGCTTGCTTATGCCACGAGTAACAGAGTTTATCTGTTGCTCAATGATGTTAAACTGCTTTATCAAATCACTAGCAAATATATTATACGAGTCAGCAGAGCTTTGGTCTATGCAAGGAAGAACCAATTCAACGAAAGCCTTCTCGGTTACATGCTGCTGGCTGTTACTGGAACCTTCAACATCCACTTGTGTGGACCCTTTCACACACCCCTTTGACTCCATACCCTCCTCAATGACTTCACCTTCCTCAAGAGAGGCGACTTCAGACTTTTTCTTCACTCTACTGTTTGTCACAGTATCAACACCTGAATAGGACCATCCCCAAGGCTTCCAAAACTGTGTTTTTGTCGAAAGGTTTTTAGTTTTAGCAATATTACTGAGTCGTTGTCTAACAGTTTTCCGCCCCAAAAGAACATCTGAGCCACCTAAGAACCATTTAGCCTGCATCAACATTGAATCCTCTAACGATTTCCCAAAAAGATGAATCACCTCTGAGAAAAGGGGAGCAGCATCAGGTCTGACCAACAATCTAGTGAGGATAATCTCAATGAAAACCTTCTCACTCTCAGAAGGCGAGGCTCTTTCAGAACTGGGTGAGGAAGAGCGAATAGCATCCACCAAGGACATGTCATGGTTCTCCATCTTATCAATGAGTGCTTGTTCGTTTAAAAGAAGCCTTAACTCAACCCATTGCCAATGAAACTTAGCCGGTTGCAGAGTGTCCAATGCACGGACAAGTTCATCCAAAAGCTTAGACCCAGTCTCTGCACGCAGCGCTTTAGACTCACCATGTCCAGAAACCCTGCTCCCATCATCCTGTGTAAAGGCAGAAGGGATTTTACAATCAATTAATGTGTCCAGAAAGAGCCTTGCACGAAGAGGGACTAAGGCCATGGATTTTAAATGCATGTCCAAACCATTCAACTCTAGCAAGGCCGCAAACTCAGCATCAGTTGTATCTGCAGCTACAAGGTCATAAAATCCATGAGTATCCCTCATACAAACATCTCGAAAAGGTCTGTGTTTTACGGCATCACCAATGGCCATTGTTAAAGACTGGTACAATTGATGGATATCTTCACGACTTGCAATGTTAACATTCAAAATGAATCGCTTCCATATAACAAAAGCATATATTGCGTAAGCTGGTGGAAAGACCAAATTAATCGGGAGCAACCTCTGCATCCTTGAAAGAGCTAAAACAGACTGTTCACCTAAGAGTTCCAAAACTAGTCCATCACAAACAGTTCTGCAGTTCCCAACAAACAATCGAAACCAATGCACATATACTTCAACTGTGTTGTCCACCTTAAAAGCCCCACCAGATCGGGCATTACCATTAGAAGTGGTTTTTGTGCTCCTAACAAATTGAACAACGTCCAAACCTTCCTTTAGTCTTAAGACCGTTACCATTCTCTCCAAGCTAATAACCCCATGAATAATGGCCTCAATGACAAGGGCAGAAATAGCAGCTGCCATTTTGGTAGTTTTCCCAAAAGTTGCTTTGGCAGAACCGTGTGAATTGTCACTAGATATGTTTAGATTAGAATCAAGAGAATCTGGCTGAAACTGACCCCGAGAGGACTTTGCAGGAGCAAAAGCTCCTGCTAAAGCAGAAGAAGCCTCTGTTGCAAGAGCTATCTCAAACGCTTGGCTTTTGCGCTCTCCAAGAGCTTCCTTCAACAGGCATAAACATAATAAATGAATGTGCAATATGCGCTTAGCAAAATTCAAGGAATTCATAGGCGGCTGATAATTTGAATAATTGCTACCACCAGTAAAATCAAGTATCTTTGCTAGGGTGGGTCCAACATTGCTAACAATGGCAGAAACAGCAGAAGACACCAAACCTGGGTCTCCTTCTTGAAAAGCGCCACCAGTCTGCCTAAAACAATCCATTAGTCTCATGATGATTTGTTGTGCTACTTGATAATCATCATCCCCTTTTTCAGTGACTGGGCTTTTCGGGGCATTGGCTGCAAAATGACGCTGAACAATATCTCTCATGCTTAAACCCACTCTAGATAACCGTCCAGCAGTTATCCTCTGACGGCAGTAATCATCAGGATCTTCAGTCCCTGCTGGAACTCCAAGTGGAAACCCAAACTCTCCCTCTGTTCGTCCAGATTCAAGTTCAGAGAGAAGTCTTTTATCGCAAGTCCCCTTGAAATTTCTCTTCCATTCATTCACACTGGCAATGTTGCCATACCTCTTCAACAAATAACGGGCAAAAACTAGGGTTCCAGAACCTGTAATTCTTCCATTTGTGGCTATAAAAGCTGAAGCACAACACATTGTAGCAGACAGAGCTTCAGGCACAAGATCTGCGGCAACAAGTATGTTCTCATACCTGAACAAGATTCATAATTAAGCATGTAAGACGGATATGAAGGTCATGAAACATAGACAGCAATGACAAGATTTTGCCATGATTGCAGTGGCTCAATATTCCAATCTTGAGCAATAAGAATAAGAAAAAAAATAAGCATTCTATTCCAACCAGACCCCCAAAAATGCATCATTACACTGTTCCATGCACTAAAATACACAATTCGCAAACAAATGAACAGTTTGCTTTTAAAAAAATTGCTGAGGAAAGAGGGAAAAGAGGCTAAAATTATTGTTAAAGATAAAAAAACCAACAAGAGCACCAGATAATACTGCAATACAATGGTCACTAACAAAGAACCAACCCAGAGATGAGCAATTATGATAGATATGATTTGCATGATAAATTTAATAAAAAAAGGTAAGAGATGACAAAAGATTTCACCTTCGGAGACATGACAAAAGATATGCCTCCCCCACTTCACAAGCATAGTTTTCCACATTCCTGGGCACCACTATATTGTTTCTCGCACCATGAATAGTAGGACTGGGATTACTAATAGCTTTTGGCAACAGCCAAAGGAGAAACTTGACAGCTGAAATTGAATCACAAGAAACATCCAATAGATACAGAATGGCTGATAGCTCATCCTCAACAAGCTTCCACCTTAAAGGACCCTTCTCATCAGCTGCAACAAATGGCCGCCCATACTGGCCAACCTTGGCAATAGATTTCTCGGACTCTTCAACAAGCTGCCTAACTACAGATAGCAACCAAGCAGTGACAATCCTCTTCTCTACAAAGCGAAGCTGATTTAAATCCTTTGCAATTGAAAGAATATCTCCATGATGGGTTGTTTTGACCCCGTCAGATGGTTTCAAATTCTCCACCTCAGTTCTGTGATGTGGACAGCTTATCTTGTTATCACATACATGACTTGTCGATGCTCCCTGACTATCTTCAATTCTAGCAGCAGCCAACTGGGCGAGACTTTGAGTTTTACGGACAGGCTTTTGCCTAACACGAGATACTTGCTTTGCCGACTTAAGTAGGGGATCAACTTTGGAAGACTCCAAGTTTTTGGGACCCTTCCTCACCCACCAATTATCTTCGTCATCTGATGGAATTGGTGACGATACTTGTAGACATAAACTCTTATCCTCACTTAATTTCTGTCTTTTTACCCTTTTACAGTCTTCACACCCAGGAGTACCTTCCAATGAATCCGCCCTATTGTAAGTTGACCCGATAGATCTTTTGACACCCCCTTGAGACTCATCCACTCCACCATCAGAAAAAGTAAATGTTGAACTGGGAAATTGCAACAAAAATGAGATGGAAGCCTTCAGTTCTTCAAGGTTCACTTCTCTCCTGAAAGTCTTTAAAGCCTGAACAGTTTTCCTCTGATCACATGAAACTTGGGAAGCAACATCTCTTCCCGAGGTAGAGTGATAGTTTTGCTTTTTAGCTGGTACATGAGAGTCGTTTACACTGTTAGACAAATCAAAAAGTTCACGAAGGACAAGACGACGCTCATTTTTGTAAACATTTACAGCCTCAAGTAGTTCTGAGCCCTCAGCAATTCTTGCTTCCTCCAAAGCATCAAGTAAAAACTGCCCTGGGAGCTGCTTCAAGATTTGTTGGTGTCTCTTCCTTCTCTGGTTAGCCCTTGATCCATTTGTACCAATAATTCCACTAACTATCAGCTGCCTCACATATGCTTGAGGATAAAAAATTCCGGAACGTATGAGTTCTAACACAAAAAGCTGAAGACGCTTGCTACCTTCTCCTTTATGCCCTTCGTGCTGATCAATCCAGCACACAATAATATCATGCAGAGGACCTGGGCTGTCAAATATATCAGAAGAGTTTCTTCCATTCACACCTTTTCCATTGCTTTTAGCCTCATGTGTATTTCCCAACAAATCCCTGCTGGAATAGCTATTCTGCTGACTGGTATTCTTTCTTGATGCCCTTCCCTTCTTCAGTTGTTTCTGCAGCTCCTTCATTTTCAGCTTCAAAAGTTGAATTGCAAGATAAATTTGTGAAAAATCTTTCCTACCGGTGAGCTTCACATCACAGGGTGTAGCAGCCCGAAAATCTCTGTAATCACAAGTTGCCCACTCACAAAGGAAAAAAACTGAGCAAATCAATGACAAATTCACAGTCTGAAGCCATTTTAGTGATGATCTTAAGCATGGACTGACTGCTGCTACCCAACCTTCGCCAGCTGCTCGATCATAAAGATCACTGAAGACCTGATTATAAGAATCTATCAGATCTCCTTGCAAAAGGGCTTTATCTAGGGTCTGCACAGCTTTTGCCACACTTTGGCTAGGATATCCAGAACTTGCACCTTTAGCAAGATTATCAGAGCGTCTCCAGATGGTGGAAACAACATGATTAAACGACAAGGCTTGGTATTGAGAATCAAACCCTTTACTTGTGACAACATACACATCTGCCAAGTGATTTTTTATTTTCTCTGCATCATCTGAGGACTTGGATGGAAAACCACCATCACTCGGTGAATGTGAAAGTACACAAGTCGGTAAAGGAAAGCAATCTAAAGCAACAAATGTATCCGGCACAGCCTGTATCAAATAGCGAAGCATCTCAACCAGCGCAGACATTGTGTAAGCTCTCCGGGAGTTGTCAACCAAATCAGAACCACCAGGGGAAGGTTCACAGATGAAGCGAATAGCTACACCCACAAGATTGCGTACATAGGTCTGACATAGAATGATGGTTTCCAAAACTCCATAAATTATAGGCAATAGCAACTGTATAATCTCAAGCAATTCCTTCTCCTGGAAGAGCACAAATAATCAGAAAACAGAAAATGCTCATAAACTCAAATTTCCTATATGAACAAATCTCTCAGCACAGTGGAAAAATTATATGAACAAATCGAATACGATACCTGCAGTTGATTCAGAACCCAATCAATGATAAGTGAAGGAAGAACCAATCCCTCTGCGTGATGCCACTGCAAAAGCCGCACTACATACCACCATTTAAAGTGAAGAGACAGTTCATCACCATCAATAATTGTTGGTGCCTGATCACTCCTATGGTGTGAAGACCCAGCATAAACCATTTGTGGCAATCGTTCTCTACCATGTTGAGCAGAATGAGAATTATTTCGTGAAAAAAACTCATCCAAAAGATACTGCAAGTAATCAATAACATCTTTTGTCCATAGCTCTGTGCGCGATAATTGAGATTTATCAGGTGCTCCAGAAGAAATTGCAGAACCAGGACGAACCTGCAAAAGATAACTATAAATCCACCACCTTCCAATATTATGAATAAATTCGCGCAATTATGGAAAGAATGACCAGAGGGTATAAATAAATTAAGACTGTTGTACCTGATTAAGATATGTTACTTTGATAAACCAAGTTGCTCTCAGCAATGGAACATTATTCCTGATAAGAACCTCTATTAGGGTTCTCTTCTTATACCCTTGAGGTACTTGATCAGCCAAAGAACACAAAGGCTTGTGTTGCAGTGATAAGCCCTGACAAAACATGAACATAACAAGTCCTTGTGTTCACACAAAAAGTATGCGTTTGCCTTTCACCAAATTTAATGAAGTCAAAAACAAAAAGAAAAAAAAGAAAGTCATGTACAACCACATAAGGGAATATGAACTTACCTCAATCCATTTTTTTCTGAAATCTTCATTGCACGGCCTTCGTTCAGGGAAAACCACTGGTTTACTTAACAGTGAACCAGAGAGGGGGACACCATAAACCTGACCAGCCTGATAAGAACAAAATATAGGACTTCGAAAAGGGAGCAAATAGAATAGAAAAGAGGTGGTGGGCACAAAAAACATGTACATAAACAAGAAACAAGTAAGGAAACAGATAGATTAATAAATATGAAAATAAAACTTGTATTACCTTCCTCTTTTGAACACGAGATTCATTGATAGCCCTTAGACACTTTCTAATTGCCTGCAAAGATGATAAAGGAACTACTTATCAAAAAGTCAAAAAAAAAACTGACAGTTACATTACAAGGGAAAACCTTTTTTTCAGTTAAGAAAAATGAAATTAAGCATGCATAGAAAGGTCTGCTTGATGACCATAGCATCCCAATAAAATGGCTTACATCTTTGCATTTTAGAACAACTGGCTTTGTAAATGCATGAACCTGAGTCAATGAAATCTCTTTTGAATCCTGAAAAGATGACAGTACCAAGTTATACAACAAATAGGATGCTAAGTTGCTAAATCAGTATGCAGTCAAAACAGCCCTCACACAGATACTATCGGATTTCAATCTAAGATAAGCATAGAAAGCACAAATGTTACATAAAAACAAAGGAAAAAGCATCATTGGGAAGAAGAAAGTAATGTTTGACAGAGACAAAGACAACAAAATGAGAATCCTGTGCTAGTGCTAGGAGCATATGCATCAGATATTAATTCCCAAACATTAAGAAAAGTTGGTATATTAGAAAAACATGGTCTCAGTCAATTCCTATATCAAGTAAAAGTGATAAATATGGATTTTACACTTGAACTTCAATTAAGAATATCAAAAAACAAAGAATTCATGACCCAATATTTTAATTTTATGGAGACTCAATTACAATCATTTTACTCGAGTTCAAAAACAATGACACTAAGTTCAATGTGTGTGTGTGTGTGCAATTCATGTGGATTGGTAAAGAAACCATAGTTACCAACCACTTCCATGCATGCAGCACAACATCCACATACAGATGTTGTGGCAAAACATAAGTAGTGAATCTTAATCAATCACAAGACAATACCTCCAGTCCATCAATGGTCTCCTTATATCCCTGCTGCACATTTTCTCTAGTGAGAGTCTCCTCAGGACAATTCTGGGTCTGAGGATGAAAATCAGGGGGGCCGAGTCTGGAAAGGAATAAAAAAGTTGGTACAAATGATGTTCAATAACTTAAGAAAATGCATTTTAAGACTCTGTTTGAATTGGACTAAAACAAGGGAGAAGAAAGGAAAGGAAGGGAAGGGAAAGTAAACACCGTTCTCTTGTTTGGATTTTCTTATCTAAACAGGAAAAGTGAAGGGAGTTGAATATCCCTTGAAACCCTTCATTTTAATTTATCCCAATTTTAAAGGAAAGTTGGGGAACGGAAACTAAAATTCTTTTAAGATATAGAATATTTTCTCTATCCTTTTAATCTCCCAAGTAATTCATTTTATAAAAAAGCTATAATTGGAAAAGGCCATTATAAAGACTAAGTTCCTTGTGTCATTTCCCTTACTTATCCTTCCTTTCTTTCCTTAACTTTCCTTTCCTTTCTTTTCCTTTATAATTATTTATCCAAACATTGTGTAAGAATCAAACCAATCAGACCATGAACTTAGTCAGCTTTGCATCCCGTTAAATAAAGCTATAAAAAGATTACGTAAGAGTCAAGTCAATAGGACAATCAACTCAGTCAGTTTTGCAATCTGCTATTACAAAGCAATTATAAGTAGCATACAACCTTATTCTGAGACATTACTAAATCACTCTGCATAAATATAATTAACACAACAATTCAATTCAATTGCATAAATTACCTGGAATTAAGAGGTTCCTTGTCGCACTTTAACTTGTAGGATGCTAACTGAGAATGCCGCCTACAAAAGAAAATAAAAAAATATCATTGGGTAGAAAAAAGGTGTACTTCCCGCAAGTAGATGGCTTCACAATTCTCAAAAATGTCAAGGATAATATGTTAAGAGAGAAAGAGTATGCAGTACAAGGTTTAGAAAAACTGATTCCAAACTAAAGTTTTCTTGAAGTATGAGCAGAATATTCTCAAAATATGATCATTAATTGAAAATTGATCGAAGAAAAATATCCTAAAATATAATCAAATACGGATTTTAGAATCAGTTCAAGAAAATGAGTATCTTTGAACAGAACACCAAACAATATGGTATTTTGATACCTAGAATTCAATGAGAAGTTGGATGGTAGTGAAGATGAGTCAGCACGGGAATTATCCCTAGCTGTGGCTCCTCCTATACTGTTATTGACTGCACTAGTGCAGCTGGTAGCATGATACCTTTGCATTTCTCCCAACTATCAGCGGCATACTTCTTCCAGCATCAAATTCTAAGAAGAAATGTCAAATCAAAACTGCACAGTGCAAAAGAAAAAAAAAGAAATAGAAATCAGAACTACCATATAAAGGCACTAGTAAAGTGGCATTGAAAAAAATTGAGAGAACAGATTCAATGAGTGTGTCACCTCAAACATGAAATGTACAAATTAACATTACTCTGACCTGTCAACAAATTGAAAAGGAAAACATCACATCTTTGGGGAAATTTCATGTCTTTATAATGTTTTTGAGACAAACAAAAGCAACCATCGATGAAATAAACCAAAAACCATGACAACTGAGGAAATAGTCATTTCTAGATCTTACGTGAATAACACAACACTCTGAAATGCTGACCAGGAAGGCAAACTCAAACACCGCATGACAAAACAACAGCATTAAACAATCAAATGGCTTTGATCTATTAAAATAAACCAAGAGAAACAACCAACACGTGCCAAAATTCATAATGCTTCCCTCCCCAGGTGACTCAATCCAGTTTACCATCAAAGCGCAGAAGACATATCTAAAAGAAAACTTACATACTTGTTTCAGCGATGAACCAAATCTACTGAATCAAGCAAACCCATAAAATTGAACTAAACGCGTGCGACGTTCTTTACATGCTAAAAAAAACTAAAATTAGAAACCAAATCTTTAGCCTAAGACTATGGGAAACACAAATTACATAGTACGAAACAAGAGCTAGGGTTTATGTGAGCTAAAAAGGATAGAAACTTTCTATCTTTTCGCAGATTATTGAAACTAGGGTTTTGATGGCAAATTCGTAAAATAATGAGACAAGAGATGAAACGAGGAACAAAAAAAAACATACGAAGAAAATTGAGATTGCGAGCAAAGAAATGAACCCTACCTCCGATAAAAATTAGGGATTCGAAGCAGAAAGGGGGGCGAAACCTAGAGAGGGATAGAAAGGGGAATTTAGAGAGAGAAAACAGGGAAACAAAAAAGGGGGAGGGATGCAGAGAGAGGAAACACGAAGGAGGGAAGGTGTGGGGCTTTGACTATTTTTTTCCTTTTCGTTTTGTGTGATCGATGCGATTCTTTTTTGTTAGCTTTGGCGATTGGCCTTCGGTTTTCCTGCTTTGCTCTCAAACAATTAAAAAGAGGAGAGAGGGATTTGGGGGGACGGGGGGCGATGGGATCTAATCAAATAAAAAAACTATTTTTTTTTTATTGTTTTCATGTTTGTTTCCCATTTTATCCTCGAATCGTTTGTTGTTCTTGTCTGCCTTCCACAGGATGGTTAGGAGGAAAATGTCGGGGCCATAATGGGGAATTAATTGTTTTAAAGTGTTGATTAAGTGGATTTAATTGCCGTGGAGTTCTGGAGTTGAGAGCGTGGGCGTGGCATACTTTTCAAACCTACATTGTTTAAATATCATGCACCCATCCAAACCAATAATAATTTATAAATATATGTCTTTATTTTTTTTAAATTGGAAAGAGTAGAATCTTAAATAAGGGACCATATATATCCTTCGTAACTAAAGCGAGAATGTTCAACGGTGTTGAGGTGAATACCAACATGTCGAAGAAGTTCGATAGATTTAAGTTTGGCGAGAGCATCAAATACCATGTTTCCTTCACGAGACGTCCATTAAATTATAGTTGTTCAGCTTTTCTGTCTCAGCGTGTGAATTGTCCGAACTAGAGAATGTGAGTTCACAGTACGTCTTTCTCTTCAATCAATCGAATAAAATTAAGGTTGTCGGATTGGATAATTACTTTCTCGAAACCTTGCTCCCATGCTAGTCTTAAGTCGATAATTATGCCCCATAACTCAGCTTCGATTGGGTTGCAGACTCCTAATTTTTTGTGAAGCCAACAAGCCAATTTCCTTCGCAGTCCCGAATAACACCGCCAGTTTAACTATTTTTAGAACTCGGGGATGTCGCTCCATCATTATTTAAACAACACCGACCATGTGACAGCTTACTTCATGAGATTGTGTCCCCCGCACCTAGTTGAGCTTCATAATCCTGCTTAGAAATATTGCAGCCATGGAAATGTTTTGCACAGGCAAAACCAATTTGGAGAGTCGTTGAATTGGGGAGATGATCTTGGTTGAAAGTGAAGGCATTTTTTCTCTGCCAAATCAGTGTTAAAACAACAAGATTCCATGGACTGAGCCACTTGGGATCGCAGCTTGCCCAAGAGTGTTGTATTTGAGATTCGTACACTGAACGAACACTAATGGTATGATCAGAGCCCCATCGTCAAATACATATATCATTGCAATCGTCCGGTGACGGGGGTTTGATGCTTAGCGCATGATCAATTGCTGTCTCATTTAGCAAGTTATAAAGCATGATTATATTCCACTCGCCATTTTGATCAACAAAGTCAGCAAGGTCGTTGTTTGGGATAATTTCCATGGATTCACGCACATGATCGCGAAGAGCAAAATTGTTTGTAATCGTCCCATACTTATATGCTAGAGCTATTACCAATCGACCATGCAATGTTTGGTCTGAAAGTCTCCCAAAGATTTGATGATGAGCGTTGTAGTGTTGACCAAAGCAGGAGATAGAATTAATAACATTGACATTTAGAATATCAGCTCTTGCATACATAATTAATCATCTGCAAAGAAAAGATGTGAGAAATGTGTACCATTTTTGACGAATTTGAAAGTCTCCCAAGCAGGAGAAATGTGTATCATTTGCATAAATAAAGAAGCTCACACAATCTTTTAAAAATTAAAATATACTTGATCGATAATATTAATTATTTTTTTAACAGAGAGTTCTTTATAAAATAAACAATTGATCACGATTTCTACTCTATTAATTTTTGGGTTATGAATTTAAATGAGTAATTTTAAAAATATATATATATATATATATGTATATTAGTTTAAGTTTGAATAATATTATTTATAAAATATGTGTAAGTTTATTTAAAGAAAACAATAAATATATACTATAATATAATCACAATTACAAATTAATAAAAATGTTATATAAATACGTGTATATATATTTCATTGTATCATTTTATTTGTAATTATATAGATGTAAATTATTATAATTGTGACTTTTAAAAATTACATTGTGTAAATATATAGAGATATATATTGAAAATTTTTTATTGAACTTAGTGATATCAACTAATAGAAATCTAATATAGTTAATAAATTTAAAATTAAAATATTTTAAAAAATATTTTTTGTTATTTTATTTAAAATATCATATAAAAATAAAAATATTTGTTTTTATAATATTTTTGTATTTCAAAATAAAAAATTAACCATAATATAGAGGGGAATTATTCATTTTTAATATTTTTTCTTCAAATCTATGCAATAATTCCCCAACTTAATATTCCAAAAAAGAAAAGACATCAGTTGAAGTTTCAACTTTAAATTAAGCTACTACTATTATTTTAAGTGATTTCTCATCAATCAAAAAAACCCTTTTTTCCTTTAATTTTTTGCTTATTATTTTAAATAACATTGTGTCTCTTAATAAAAGAATTCAAGAATTCAAATTCACTGTCATGTAGGTGTTCTACAGTAATAAAGTGAATAGGGTAAGAACTAGAGTTGTAAATGAGTTTGAGCAGTGTTGAGTTTTATTTGATTTGAAGAATAGAAAATTGAGTTTTATTTGATTCGAAAATCTATAAGTGTAAAATTATTGAGCTTGAGTTGAACTTGAAGTACAAAATTGAAGCTTGACTCAACTCGAAAGCTCGTGAGCTTAAAATTTATAAGTTCGACTCGAAATCAAAAAATTGAAGCTTAACTCGATGTTAAAAAACTTAAACTCGAAATATTCTCAAACTTAACTCGATTGAAATTCGAAATCGAACCTAAACTTAAAGTACATAAAAGTATAATATTATATTACTTTAAAAAACAACAACATATAAATACTAATAGTAATATTAATTTACGAGTTTGTTCTGGTCTTGAATAATCTCAAGATAAGTTTGTTTTGTTTGTGGACAACTCTTTCAGATTCCACTTATTTCTTTAATTTATTAGATTTGAGCTTCATGGACAGGATAAAATGAAAAGGAAAACACTGTGGTAGTGGGAACTGAGAAGATAAGACAGTTCTAGAGACGCAATGACTCTACTTTATATCTATATGTACAAAGTTTGGAACATGGATGGACTTTAGTAAAATAATTTGAGACTTTTATTTATTTTTTTAAATGTAAGATTTAATGATAAATCATAAAATATTTTAAAAGAATTTTAATTAAATCAACTTGTGAAAATAACAAAGCTGTTTGCGATACCTATTCACACCATGCAATCTACTATTCTTCCATTGGCTGCTTGTGAAAAACTTGAAAAAATCGGTGATTTTTTTTGATATATCACCGTTAAATAGTATATTTCCCGATCAGGCATCATTCAGACTATATTTTTTGATCTAACATTATTTGCAGAAAGGTGCATCCCTTACAACGCGCTTTACGCTGATTTGGTGCCACGTGGGGTAAGGCGCGTCCCCTGAAGCGCGTCTTACGCTGACATGGTATACACGTGTGTAAAGTGCGGCCCCGTGGCACGCCTTAGGCCACCTAGGAGTATAGCGCAGGGCAGGGGTCACGCCTTACCTTTAACACAATTATATTAGGAGCGGAACATGGGTCGCACCTTAGCTTTATTTGATATAATTATGTAAGGTGCGGTGCAGGTACCGCGTCTTGTAGCTTTTCCCACTATAAATACCCTTCCCCCGGGGTAACTCCTCACATCTCCGACAATCTTCTCATATTTGATTCAGAAGTTCATGCGATTTTTCGTTATAAGGTAATTTTGTAATAATTTTTTATTATTATACTTATTGTTTATTATGATTATTTGAACAAATATTATATTAATTGTTGTCAATTAATTTCTGTGTTTGTAAAATTAGAAAGCGGGAATATACGTCGAAATAGTTTTGCGGTACAAGTAATAATATAAAATTATATTATTTAAATTATTTACGTTTATGTGTAAAAATTTTATTGTGTTATATTTTCGTTCATATATTATTTATTTAATCAGCATTGTTTCCGTTGTTTTTTTTTTTGCAGATATAATATTGCAGTACTTTTAAACTCAAAGAATGACATGACTTTCAGCTATTGTTTATTATGATGGTGAAATTCGAGAAGATGAAATCGGCGTTTTTTCGTATTAAATGAGCGTGTTAAAATATCATTGAAGAGAAACATAAATCTTGAGGAGCTGATAACGAAGATTTCGAGGAAAATTCATGTTGGAAGTAGTAGAAGAATGTCGTCGTTGTAGTACAAATTTCCACCATCATTGTTGTCATTAACTTATACAGCGTTCGAACTTTTGAACAATGATGATGTTGAAATTATGGTTGAAGCTCAAAGTAATTATTCAGACGCCGATATTGAGATGTATGCAAATTTTATTCAAGTACGTGTCGTTCGGAGTCAATCATTAAGCTCTCACTATGGGCTGGCTGAACAAGTTGACAGCCCGACGACAGTAATGTGTAATAATTTTAATGCCATAATGGGGATACATTCATCCGCAACTCCTTACGATATGTACCGAGGTGGGTTGACGAACAATCCGTATGGCAACATCGCGTCCAGTTCAAGGGGAAGGCATTCATCTGCAAATCCCTTTGACCTTAATATGGAAATGCCATCAACGCAATAATCTGTGCAGTTTCCATTTGACATGATGGCTTCAAGCTACAGGGGGAGGCATTCGACTGCAAGCTTTTTCGATCTGAATGTCGATATACCTTCCAGTTCAAGGGGAAGGCGCGCAAGTAGTAGGTTCTTCGACCTAAATGTGGAGAGCATAGAGGAACCATCATCTCCACCAGAAGAACCGCTTCGTGAGCCTGGTGCGGATGGTGCTGAGACTGGACTATTCATTCACCCAGAATCACCGTAATTCAACTCTGATAATGATGATGATGTGGATGAAGTTTCAGCAAATATGGCACAAACTGACCCTCCTGCACACATGTATGAAGTTGATTATGGTGCAATGTTTGGGCCAGAATTTGCGGATATGCCTTATCTCGGTGACTATGGATATTACTCATCAATAAATAATGGTGAGTTATCTTTAGGCATGGAATTTTCAAGCAAAGAAGAAGCGATGATGGCTATAAAAATTATAATATTCGTAATTCTGTTCAATCGAGAGTCGACCGCTCCACGACAGAAAAATATGTATGTTACTGTGCCCGACGTGAAAACGGATGCAATTGGATGGTTCGCGTATCAAAGATGAAGAGGAAAAACAACAGATGAGAACTAATAGTATACAACGATCCTCACACATGTTGTGCTGGATAGGTTAACCAAGATCATCCCAACTTGGACTATGAAGTGATATGCCAAACCATCATGCCCATGGTAAAAGCAAGCTCTCGTATAGTTGTTGTTGTGTTGATTTCAGCTATACAATTGCAGTATGGATACACTGTCTCCTATAAAAAAGCTTGGTTGGCAAAACAAAATGCCATTGTCAAACTTCATGGCGAATGGGATGCATCTTACAACGAACATCCAGGCTGGTTTAGGCTGGTGCGGAGGTTGAATCCTGGGACAATTGTGGACTTCGAAACCTCCTATGCATACCATAATGATCGAGTTCTCCGTGATCGATGTTCTACATGGTTTTTTAGACTTACCCACAGTGCGTTAATGTTGTCATACTGCAAGCCTGTGGTCCAGATCGACGGGACTTTCTTGTATGGAAAATACAAACAAGTTTTATTATTGGCAGATGTCCAAGATGGCAATCGCAACATTCTTCCAGTTGCTTTTTCTCTTGTCGAATGAGAAGATATAGATTCTTGGGCTTTTTTCCTCCGAAATTTACGTGCACATGTTATCACGAGGGAAAAAATCTGTGTCATTTCAGATCGCGGAGCTGGGATCAAAGCATCAATGGACTCTTTGGGTCCAATGTGGCAACTACCCTTTGTCCAACATATGTATTATCTTCGACACATTGTTGCGAACTATCAATACAAGAAGAATGATGAGCGTCAATTACTTGTGCGCATGGGTAAGTGAAACCGATGAAGTTTGTTTTCTTTCAATCCTTTTGATCATGTTAATACGTTATACATTTTTTGATCAGGTTACGAACTACTTCCTCGAATCTTTGAATCAATGCTTCAAGATTTGCAGGCGAAGAACGAGGAAGGTTACGATTACATTAGCCTCATCGATAAAGAAATGTGGACAAACGCATATGATGGTGGATATCGATATGGACACATGACGACCAACTTGGCATAGGCAATCAATTTAACCTTAAAGGGTGCACGTCACTTACCTTTAGCGTCTTTGATAAAGACTACATATTTTCGTTTGGGGCGCTTTTTGCGAAGCTCGGGGGACAAGCTCAAACCTGGATGCAAGGCGATCATGTGTATCACCCTAGATTAGTTGTAGATCTACATAAAAATAATTGTTGCATCAAATGGGATGTCTGTAACAAGTTTCTCTAGAAAGCATGAAATGTTTCTTGTCACAGAGTTACAGCGACCTCTTCAAGGGATTGAAGTTTTGTCGTTAAGAGTAAATCTAAGGGATAGAACGTGCGACTGCGGGTTTTTCAAGCTCTGAAATATTCATGCTCTCATGTGATAGCAGCTTGCTCGCATACACGTTAAGACTATAACTATTTTTTGGATCACGTATACCTACTATCTGAAGTTTTTAAGGTATACGAATTTGAGTTCCCCCCATAGGTAATGACAAAGACCCTTATGAGGTTCAAGATTGGCTTCCGATTGTACCAAATCCGAGTTTATTGAAAGACCGTGGTCATCCAAAATCTAATCGAATTCATTGCGATATGGATATTCGAGAAAGATCTAGATAAGACAGAAGATGTGGGCATTGTAGAAACCCATGACACACTAGAAAAACATGTCCACTTCTAACAATTGATGAGGAAATGATGTAGTTGTTTATCATTTAATAATTATTGTACTTTAATTTGCATTTACTTTAAGTTAATGTTATTCGATAACCGCTGATGAAGATTAAAAAAATGATACAATTATACGAGATTGGACGTTGACGTTATATTAACAAATAACTGATATTAACGATACAATAAGTATTAAATGGTAAATGATAACCAAATTACAATAATTAATATTAAATGGTAATAAACAAAATAAATTAACAAAAAGTCAAATAAATTTATCAAAATAAATTAAAATAAATCCAACCATACGAACGAATTAAAGTAAGTATTAAATGATAAATAATAAAAAAAAACTACAATAAAAAAGTCCAATAAACAACTATAATAAAAAGTACTAAATACAAATATAATAAAAAACAGAATCTATCGATGTCTGCAACGTGAATGTGTTCCGCAGGACGGTGGTTGTCGGTCTCGAGGAGGATTTCTTCGTATCACTGGTTGTGACTCCTCGATGTCATCATCATCACCATCATCGTCGTCGTCCTGAGCAACTAAATTTTGTTGATGAGGAGCTGATGACGATGAAGCACCTCCATAGAATAAGGACCCTGGAGGTGTATGACTGACTATCCCTCCGGCCTGCGAAAACTGGGAAAACTCATAAAACCCAGACATCGCTAAGTGAGAAAACTGTACAGGAGGTGTCTGTGCTGCAACCATGGGTGATGAGGCTGAACCCGCCAAATATCCAGTATATGAACCCCAAGTCGTATCTGCAAACATAGACCCAAAATAGCCTTCAGGAGGGGTCATATAACTCTGTGAATGTGGCGGCGGCGGGGTCATAAAACCAGGTGATGGTGGCGGTGGCGACATCGAGTAAGAGAATGGCGGTGGCGACATAACATATGGTTGCAGTATGTAAGTCGTTGTAGACGGTGGTTGTTGTGAAGGTCCTGCTGGTGCAGCTGAGGATGAACTGAAAGTACATGCTCTCCGTCCACGAGTCGGGGGATGATATTGCTGTGTCGGTGAACGTCTCTGTCGACGTCGTGGAAAGGTTCGCCCTCGTGCATCATCGGGAAGTAGAAAGGGTTTCCCGTTACTGTTGAACCACTCATAATAACCCTCAACAACCATCAAGAGGTCAGTAAAAATGAGCTCTCTGCGGGAAAGGCGTCGATGTCGATCTTCCACAACACGACCCATTCATGATGCCTCACCAGCCAATCTGTATCGGTCTTGACGCGTCTATCTGTGCTATGCAACTCGTCCATATTGCGAGGTGCTTCCGGAATTGGTTAAAAACAACCAAATTGCTGGAGCACGCGATCAATGGATTACCACTCGACGGTCGCATAACATATCAAATGGACTATCGCCATCTAAACATCTGATGGACCCCTCAACTCAGGTGGGATCACCGTCCTCACATCATCATTAGAATATGACACCCATTCAAACTAAAACAAATATATATATAATTTTTATCAAAATAATAATCTAATTATATAACTATAATCTAAAATCGATTTTTAAATATTAAAATTCATACATGTGTGTCAGCCTTCTGATATATGAGCACCCTAATTTTTTTTAAATCATCAGGTAGCTCCTGATGATATTTTCTATCAGTCGGCCACCTATTTAAGAAAAAAATGTATTATACGCTATATAAAATGATTAATATACAAAATCAGTTTTATAATTACCTCAAGAGTAGCGGAAATACGAATAGGTTATTCACAACGGGACATAAAAAGGGCAATCGATACCATGCCCAAGACTGCAGTAGGAGGAGACATCCAACGATAGTATTTCTCCTATAGTCAGTGGCTCGACACATCTCCCTATACAAAAAAGTCAAAACTGTCGAGCCCCAACTGAGTGATCCGGCCATTCGAAAGTCGAGAAGATGTCGCAACCACATACAGTGAACTTGGTTGCGCGATTTGTCCGGCATCAACAACCCTCCTATCAGTTGCAGTATGCATGCCCGTGCATACATTTTAACTTCATCATCTGACGCGTCCTCGCTCAAACTCCCGAAAATTGGCATCTAACCAATTTAACGGTATTCGATCACCGTTAAAACTTTCCGGGACACATCCTAGATTATCCCGACACAAAGCAGTCCAAGAACTCTGCGCGATCCCCGATATCACATCTCTATCCACCGGAAGCCCCAGGTGCATAGCAACATCCTCAAGTGTAATCGTGCACTCTCCGCATGAAGATGGAATGTGTGGGTCTCCAGCCTCCACCGCTCTACTAAGGCAGAAATAAGGTCTGGTTCTATCTTATATTGACCCTGATATCTACCTATGTAACCGAATCCAACCTCTACTAAATATGACAAGATACGACTAGGTATCAAAAACTTAAGATTCCTAATAAATGGATCTAATATACGGTCATTCTCCTAAAATTAAATAATTACAAAAATTAATTATTAATCTAATAATCATGCATTAAATAAATCAACAAATAATTACTAATAATTTAAATTAAATTAAAACGTTAAAATGTTACCGTATTAGCAAAGTGTCGAGATATATGATTTCCATCCAAGCGAAGTAGATCGTCTTCCATTTTATATATGCAAAAAAAAATTAATTAAATAAAATATTAAATAAATTAAATACTTAAATAAATTAAATATAAAATATTAAAAATATAATAAAACATACATTAGTCAGAGATTATAAGAGTATTTGAGAGAAGTTGAGAGAATTTGGTGTGATGAAAGTGATTGAGGATGTGGGTATTTATGGGGAGGGATTGGGGTGTGAAACGTCGGGGTAGGTGGGTAATTATCCAAGGCGCGCCGTAGGGGGCGCGCCTTACTGACGCGTGACAGATTATGGGGTAAGGAGCGATCCCTGCACCATGCTATACCTCTGTACACACGTGTATACCATGTCAGCATAAGGCGCGCTTCAGGGGACGCGCCTTACCCCACGTGGCACAAAATCAACGTAAAACGCGTTGCAGTGACCGTAACTTTTTGCAAAAAAGTGTTAGATCGAGAAATATAATTTGAACGGTGCCTAATAAAAAAAAATTATGTTCAACAGTGATATATAAAAAAAAATCGTCAAAAAAATCAAGTGAAATTTTCTTTGGGGTGGGAATACCGAATACTCCCACAACCATTTAGTCAGCTGGTACACTGTGTGAAGATCTAAAACAGTTGAGGGACTGGGGATACGCAAGACAAGACAGATGAATCTAGTTTTAATGGCGAAGAACATCTGGTGGATGTTTAAAGGGCTAAATTACATAACTGACACCATTTTTTTTTAATTTTCCCTTTCTGACATCGTTTGACCAATATTTCCAGAAGTAGCACCCTTTCTGCTGAGTTGGCAAAGGCGCGTCCCCGGGGACGCGCTTTACCCGTGTTTTCGCAGAGTTGGATGCCACGTGTGGAAAGCGCGTCCCCGGGGACGCGCCTTTGCCATATCAGCAGACACGTGTGGAAAGCACATCCCCGGGGACGCGTCTTCCATTAAATGTCATAAATGCCCCCATCCGTTTTTCCTAACTACCCCTCCTCCTCCCCTATATAAACCCCCTCAACCCTCCCTCATTCTTCACACCAAAATCATATTCTCCTCTCTTATATAACTCAAATTCTCCAACTATTTGAGTTTTAAATTTGTTATTAGTGGTAAGAAATTTATTTTTATGTTAGTATTTTTTTAAATAGTTATTATTTTTTATATTAATATATTTATGTAAATATTATTTTTTATTAAAATAATATTTATATATTATTATTATTTAGAATTATTATTTTTTTTGCTAATTATATTGTTTTGTCTACAGTTATAATGGAAAACGAAATGCTGTTGCGATTGGATATTGATCATATCTCCAGACATTTTAGCGATATGGTAATATTTTTATAATTAATGTTAATATTTAAATTTATTTTATTTTAAAGTTATTATGAATTTATATTAATTTTTATTTTTTATAATGTATATTATTTAGGATGATGATCGTATTTTAGAGACTTTTATTAAAAATCCACGTATACCGATACCGGAACGTATTTTGCCATATTTGGCTTCTGCCGGGTTCGGGTATATTGCAACAATTATAGGCGGTTGCAAACTCGAACCTGTCCTAATTTCTGCACTGATTGAGAGGTGGAGGCCCGAGACACACACTTTTCACCTTCCATGTGGAGAGGCGACAATTACATTGGAGGATGTCTCTATGCATCTGGGGCTTCCCGTCGACGGAAATATGATGTGTGGTATGGCGGATGGTGATTGGCAATCAATGTGCATTGATTATCTTGGAGCTGCTCCGCCAGAGTTTAATGGAGGTAGAATAGCTTTATCTTGGTTGAAAGCTAATTTTGAGGTTTTAAATGAAAATGCTTCAGAGGATCAAGCAAAGGCATGTGCTCGGGCATATATTCTACGAATAATTGGAGGAATATTGATGCCCGACAAATCTCGCAACCAGGTGCATTGTATGTGGTTGCGGCATCTGATCGATTTTGATGAAGCTGGAAGATATAGTTGGGGTGCTGCAGTTTTGGCATTTCTATTTAGAGAAATGTGTCGGGCGACGAATTATAAGAAAACTGCTATCGGTGGATGTCTTATGCTTCTACAATCATGGGCGTGGTTCCGCATGCCTTTCTTATGCCCGATCGTGAATGAACCATACGTATTCCCCTTATTGTTGAGGTAATTTTCGAACTAAATTTTGATTTAAATATTTTCAATTAAATAGGGTGATATTTAGTTTATATTATATTTCATAGGTGGTTGATGAAAAGAAAGGACCATAAAAGTATACCTACTGGGTTAGAGGAAATTCGTTTACTTATTGATACGAAAGCTGGGTCTGAGGTATGTTTTTAAATTTGTTTAATTATTAATATTTTAATTTAAAATGTTAGATATAATTAGAATATTTTATTTATTTGAATTGTATATTTATATTTCAGTTTCAGTGGATACCTTATGCGAGCGATGAAGTGAAAGCTTGCATCCCACCCCACCTTAGTGGGTCATTAGAGGTATGGATATCGGTTATACATCTTATATGTTATGCTATTATTGAGTGGCATCCAGTTGATCGCGTGCTCCGTCAGTATGGTTGTACGCAATATATTCCTGGAGCTCCTAGGAATTTAGACGACATGCATAACATAGATAGACGAGGAAAGAAAGATGTTAACTGGGTGGTGAGACACAGAGATTGGATTGCGCTTTGGGAGAACCAATATACACTGTTAGCCCATCGACAATATTACGCTGAAACTGGTCATATGGTTACGGATAACTATATGGACTAGTTTAATGAAAATGGGAAGCCGTTTCTACTTTCGGCGGAAGCACGAGGGGTTAACATTCCTAGGCGCCGAGAAAGACGTCAACCGTCTCAATATCATCGTCCCCCGATGCGTGGACGGAGAGAAGGCGCTACCGGTTCTGCATCAGTCCCACCACAACATCCTTATTCGTCGATGCCGCAGGGGTACATGCCCACCTCCACTTCATATGCCAAGCCCACCAGTTTATATGCCATCTCCGCAGGGTTACATTCCGAGCCCGCAGGGTTACATTCCTAGCCCGCCAGGTTACATGCCTAGCGCGCAGGGTTTTATACCATATGGAGGTGCATATACGACTATGTTTAATGATCCAGCATATGGTTCATATGCATCTTATTTGGCTGGTGGTGCTTCTCCGCAGACACCTCAATCTCCATCTGGATCACATACATCGATGCCAATATTTCTACAGTTTTCACAGTTCCCGGGGAGCGGTGGGATTGTTACTAGCACTCCTCCAGGGTCGTTATTTTATACAGGCCCTTCAGCCCCTTCAGCGTCATCTACACCAAATGAAGAAAATGCTGCTGATGATGATAGTGAAGATGAGGAGACTGAAGAACAAGTTCCACGAAGAAATCCTCCACGAAATAGACAACCACCGCCATGTGGAACTCATTCGAGAAGACGACATCGGTGATCCAGTTATATTTAATGTTATTTAAATAATTATATTTCAGAATTTTATGTAATTTGGTTATGTTATTTAAATGTTTCATGGTTGTTACATACATATTTTTAATGTTATTTTTTATTCACATTTAACATTAAATGTTTGATAAATGTTTTTAAAATACAAATTATATTATTCGAAATTTAAAATAAAAATAAAAATAATATTATTCAAATTTAAATTTAAAATATAAATTATAGTATTCAAAATTTAACATTAAATTTCAACTTAATATTCCAATTGTATTCGAAATTAAAAGTTATATTCCAATTATAGTACACAATACTTAAATTGAAATTAAATTTATCCATACATATGATTTTATCATTAACATATATATTAAAACGTATACATTAAAATCAACTTATGTTGAGTTCATCGATCGACGGAATCAGCCAAGAGGGGGGTGAATTGGCAATTTATTCAATGTCACATTTCAATGCTTATTCCATACAATTTCAATGTCACAATCAACTTATCACTTCACATTTATTCAATTTATCCATAACATTTTATCTAATTTATTCAAACTTCACATAACGTTTTAATTTAAGTTATTCTTAACTTGCTGAACTTTCAAAAGAAGTTAAATTTTGGTTATAATTTACCTGATTTACTGATATATCTAGTGTCCCCGAGGGACATGAGTGACATAATAGGGCAATGATAACATATTCTCTGACGAAATAATGGAAGGCGCGCCCCCGGGAACGCGCCTTCCTGTCCCCTGAGAAATAATAGGTACTGATATATCTAGTGTCCCCGAGGGACATGAGTGACATAATAGGGCAATGATAACATATTCTCTGACGAAATAATGGAAGGCGCCCCCCCGGGAATACGCCTTCATGTCCCCTGAGAAATAATAGGTACTGATATATCTAGTGTCCCCGAGGGACATGAGTGACATAATAGGGCAATGATAACATATTCTCTAACGAAATAATGGAAGGCGCGCCCCCGGGAACGCACCTTCATGTGAATAGTGAAATAATAGGTACTGATATATCTAGTGTCCCCGAGGGACATGAGTGACATAATAGGGCAATGATAACATATTCTCTGATGAAATAATGGAAGGCGCCCCCCGGGAACGCGCCTTCATGTGAATAGTGAAATAATAGGTACTGATATATCTAGTGTCCCCGAGGGACATGAGTGACATAATAGGGCAATGATAACATATTCTCTGACGAAATAATGGAAGGCGCCCCCCCGGGAACGCGCCTTCATGTCCCCAGTGAAATAATAGGTACTGATATATCTAGTGTCCCCGAGGGACATGAGTGACATAATAGGGCAATGATAACATATTCTCTGATGAAATAATGGAAGGCGCGCCCCCGGGAACGCGCCTTCATGTGAATAGTGAAATAATAGGTACTGATATATCTAGTGTCCCCGAGGGACATGAGTGACATAATAGAGCAATGATAACATATTCTCTGATGAAATAATGGAAGGCGCCCCCCCAAATGAGATTCAAACTTGGCTTACAATTGTACCAGATCCATTGCTATTGAGGGACTCAGGTCGTCCAAAATCTACTAGAATACATTGTGATATGGATATTCGGGAGAAGTCAACAGAACAAAAACGATGTGGGCATTGTAGAAACATCGGGCACAATAGAAAAAAATGTCCAGCTCTGTTATCATCATATAACCGTTAACTCTTATGTAATTAATATTGTATTTAAATGAATGTTTTTGTTTCTAATAATTTAATGTTATTGCATTTATATAATTTGTCAATGTATGTACACCTAAATAATTTTTTTTAACTTTTAAATACATAAATATATTTAATATATTTATTTAATATAATAATTAATATTATTAGTTATATATTTTTTTAAAATATAATAATAATTCCACCTTCTAAGTAGAGAAAAATATAAATTAAACAAATTAAAAGTTATTAAAAATTTTATGTATACAATGACACATTTCATGTTCTGATTGGAGGATTAAATTTATTAAATTAAATTTTCAATAAGACTAATTTTATAAAATATGTAAGTCTTGAAGATTAAATATGTAATTATACTAATTTATTAACTTATGCATCAATATTTTCGTTAAATATTTATATGAGATGACTAGATTGATAACATTTAAATAATTAACTGATAAAATTAATAGATCGATAATCAAAATCAAAAATAATAATATAACCATATGTGTAATATTATAATTTCATACATTTTTCCTATAACTACAATAAAGTCAAAACTGGTTTTCATATATTGTTATATCATATTAATGTAGATAATTCACTCCACCTTTAACACACATTAACAAAATACATTTAATAATTCTTACATTATAATCGAAACATTTTACATAATATATTATTAATTTATAATAATAATAAAAATAAACTATTTATTATAAAACAAAATACGTGTCTGCTGAGTTGGCAAAGGCGCGTCTCCGGGGACGCGCCTTCCACACGTGGCATCCAACTCAGCGAAACCGCGGGTAAAGCGCGTCCCCGGGGATACGCCTTTGCCAACTCAGCAAAAAGAGTGCTACTTCTGAAAATATTGATCAAACAATGTCAGAAAGAAAAAATTTAAAGCAAACGGTATCAATTATGTAATTTAGTCTGTTTAAAGACCAAGACACTTTGTGGTCCAAAATTTTCAAAGAGAAATATCTAAAAAAAACACAAATTTCATGGAAGCTGAAAACCGCTCTACAAGCTCTTCGACTTGGAAAGGTATCCTTAAAAGTTAAAACCGGTGGTATTGTGAAACAAGGCTGTAAACATCAAATAAGATCTGGATATCAGACTAGGCTTAGGCACGATTGGTGGGTGGGATCATCAGGTCTCATCAATGATTATCCAGAAAGAGAAACCTATAGGAACGAAAAAGTGGCTATCTACATATTGGAGGATAATAATTGAAAAATCACGGAGTTACAGAACTTAGTTTCGAGTGAGACAGTAAATCAGATCAGAAGCATTCCGTTACCTGTGACTAATCAGATAAGCGATTCAGATGTTATCGGCTGGGGTTATTCAAAAGATGAAAAGTTTACAGTGAAATCAACTTTTAGAGATATTGTTGATAAAATTCCACATGAACAGCAGTCGCAAAAGCTTGATTGGATTTAGAGATTGGAAACCACTGAACGCATAAGAATGTTTATTTGGCTATGGATCCTTAATAGGTTGAATACAAATGAGATTTGGGAAAGGAAAAAGATGACCCAAAATCCAAATTGCAATAGCTGCCAGGACGAAATTGAAAGCTTAGATCACTTGTTCAGAAGATGCTTTACAACAAAGCTGTTTTGGAGAAAACTGGTGTTCATCAAGGAGATCCACGTTTTGAATTAAGGTATCGTTTGGTTCGTTGGAATCCCTTACAATTAGAGAGAATTGGAATCCAATTCCACAACTTTCTCATGCTTGGTTCAAATTTTCAAATGAGGAATTGGAATCCAATTCCATCAAGGGAGAGAAAGAAAATTACATCCATAATATGATGGAATTGAAATCCGTTGGAGGATTGAATGTGAAATTTGATCATACTACCCTTATCAATATTTTGGTATTCGGGTCAGATTTTTTTTTAAATTTCAGGATCGGGTTGGATTTTTTTAAATTCGAGTTCGGGTCGGGTTGGGTTTTTTAAGTTTAATATTCGGGTCGGGTCGGGCTTTTTTAAGTGTGATTTTTGGGTCGGGTTCAGGTTTAGGGTGAAAAATACCCGACCCGACCCAGAAAAAAATATATAATTTTACCTTATATATTTAGGAATAATTACAATAATACACCTCAATATTTAATTTTTTCAATTAAGTCACTGTTTTTATTGAATAAAAATAATTTTTTTATTATTTCAGGTCGGGTCGGGTTTCTAATTCATATATTCGGGTCGGGTCGGGTGAAACTTTATTTTGGTTGGGTTGGGTCTCGAATGGAGGTTCTCTTGTTCTCGGGTCGGATTGGGTGGACCAAAAACCCGACCAAACCCAACCCATGGCCATCCCTAATTGGGATGATTTTATCTTATGATGTTTATTACTATGATTTTGATAATTTATTTAAATGAATAATCAATCAATAAAATAAAAATTTAATATTTTTAATTTTTTTATAATATATTGTTACAGGTAAGTTATAAAACAAACTAAAATTAAGCAAAAAAACAAGAAAATCAATTCTGTCATTTTATCTGACATGTCTGCAAACCAAACAGAATATGAAATTGGATTCCAATTCAATTTCCTGCCAACCAAACAGATTTCAAATTCCAATTCCTACAGATTTCAATTCATTCACAGATTTCAATTCTCTCAGGAATATTCTAACGAACGAAACGCCACCTAAGCGATTTTAAAGAATGGCTACAGGGAAACAATACTTCCAAAAGAACGAGTTTTGAAGGAATCAGCTGGGGAATTCTTTTCAGAACAATTAATTGGGGGCTATGGAAGGAGAGAAACAATAAAATCTTCAAGAACAGCACCAGGAACCCAACAGAAATTATGCAAAATAACCTTAACCTAGCATGATCATATTATAATAATATGAACCCCTTCGTTCGTATCTACATTTCATAAGAAAATGATGTAGAATGATTGATGGCAGTGTAGTGGAAGTTGCCTTTGCATCAAACTTTTTATAATTTTTACTATTACACTCTTAACAGCCAAAATTTTATTTTGCTTTACAAGAGGTTCGTATTCTGGTTTTATAATAATTCATTAATTTTTATATGCATTTATAACCCTAAACCCCCAAATTTCCGTTCCTTTTTTTCTAATTGGATGTTTGTCGATCATTATAGATAAGGAGCATTTGAGCGCGTTTAACTCCTTAACAGATATCTTACGTGGCACTTAAAAAATAATACAAAAGCCAGGGGTCGTCTTCTTCTTCTTTACGTGCATCCAGGAGTTTGCAGTGTGGGTATTTCTCATGATATTATCTTGGCTTACATGCAAAATAGAGAGCGCGTTTAACTCCTGATCACGGTTTCCTGATTTGAATGACCATTCTGGGGTTCATCAGAGGAAATGGTGAAACGGTTAAAGAGATAACCCAATAATCTAAGGATTATTATCACTATGAAATTAATTCAGTACTTTCTTCTCATGATGATGCAGAACTAGCCAACGCTAAAGCCTGAAAGTAATTAATATTACTCCCTAATTTTTCATGGGAAAGTATTTGTATTAAGGCAAATGTCGATAATGATACGTTTGGTTGATCTTTTTTTTTTTGAACTCGTCTGGAACGCTTTCATTTGAAGATAGGTTACGGTTACAATCTTCATCTCAACTAAAGCTCAAAACCCAGAAACATGTGAATGACAACCCAGAAAAGATGAAATCAAAGATTACAAATCAGACTCTAAACATTACCATTACAAGCTGCTGGCCATTTAGGGGATAATCAATAAACGAAACCAAAGTCGCCATTGTCGAAGTTAAGTGTATTACTAAAAAGAGAAGAAAGATATTTATGGAGAAATGGTGAAGGTGATGGGTTGGTCGCTTTCCAACTGGGAAGAGGTGGTTTTTTTTTTTTTTTTGCAGAGGACGACGATGTTAACTGGGAAGGTGATGGGTTAGTCGACTAGATCAAGATTGAACATCTGATTGTAAAGCATATCACGTTGCCCTTCACAGCCATCAAAATCCATAAACATCAGATACAATGAAATAGAAATACAATATCACTGCAAGTTTTTTAACTTTATGAAAATAATAGTGAAAAATGACAAGTTCATAGAAGAAGAAGAAGAAGTATTTATATTAAAAGTTTATGCAGTAAGAAGAAGGCCGTGGATTTTTTTTTAAAATTTTAATTATCACATAATATTTCTGTTAAAAGGTTCTTGAGGGTAAACGATAAAGGGATTAAAATTGAACATATTAATAACATTAGGGATCATAATAGAACGAATGGATAATATTAAAAATTATTTACTCTAATACTATATTAGCATTAATCATCATATGCAAAATCCCCTTTTTCTTTTTTAAAGCTGGACTTTCTTTTTCGTAAATGCTCCGTAGCTTCCTACAAATCTCGAAGAAGCTGAAAGTAAAAGACAAAACAAATAATGAGCAAAAAGTAGGGGAATAGGCGTGTGGACCCAAGCAGAAGCCAGTTAGGTCCTAAGGCAAAGATTCTCGTCCTCTTTCTTTTCCAATATGGACAGTAATCATACCTTGGATTGACTTTAGTAAACTTCCCATGAAAGTTTCTTCCCAGTAGCAGATGTTTAAAAAATTGCCTTTAAACACGAAAATCAGTGATCAGTTTAGGGGCAAATAAGTGGAGAACACTAGCAATGGATCGGACGCATAATAGTGATGAAACCATATATGTTGCAGTGGGGAAAACAGTAGAAGAAAGCAAGCACATTTTATCATGGGCGTTGAACAATCTTTGCCCCGCAAAAATTCGCGTTCTTCATGTTCATCAGCCTGCCAGCTTCATCAACTTGAGCCTCAACATGAGTAAGTTCAAATTGGGCGTCTTCACTTCTTTGAAATATGTCAAAATTTTGATGATTTTTTCTTTCTTTCATTTTTCGGTGTTTTAGGTCGTACGAGTTTTTCAAGCAGGCTTCAACCACAGGAATATGGGAATAAAATTTTAGATAGGGTCATGGATGATTACCTTCTTATATGTGAACAAAGAAGTGTAAATATCTCTTCTTTTTTTCCTTGAAGGAATTTGTTTTAGAAGTTGAAAGCCATTTTGCTGCTAATGTTTTTGGCCTTTGTTTATGTCTTTTCGTGTAGGTGCATGCGACAAAGCTAAATATTGAGATGGATAATGCTGCAAAGGGGATTGTTGAGCTAATCCGTGATTACAACATCAAGAAACTTGTCATGGGAGCTGCAGCTAACAAGCATTTTTCAGAGTACAAACTAATTTGTTCGACTTTGATTATTTTTTCCTGAAACCTATTTTTGTTTTACAACTATGCTAGTGCCCAAATTGGCCTCAACATTGCAGGGGAATGACTGATCTAAAGTCTGAAAAGGCTCAGTACGTGGATCTAAACGCTCCAACTTCCTGCAAAATTTGGTTTATTTGCGCGGGGCAACTCGTACGCACAAGGTTCGCCGATCGATTATAGTCTTGTTTTTATTCTGTTCTGAAGTTTCTGCATTCCTATTTTAACTACTAGTTGCTGTAGGTCGCTTGTTGAAACTGGAAAATCACACCTGAGTGACCCTTCTTCCAGTTCTAGTTATTCGACATTCTCAGGCAAAGTGACTAGCAATTCGGATCTATCTGCGTCTGAGACACCGGGCGATAGTCCGGACTGGCTTGAGTTCCATGTACTGCTCTAATTAGGCGAAGTTATTGATTACTTTAATAGCTTGCGTCAATGAACTAAACATATACATCTAGCATCTGATCAGATTAATCCTTCTGCAAATTATTTTTTATGGTTTATGAGTTTTCCCAGGAAGGAAGCAGTGATGATGATAAACACTTTGATAAGCTTGAACAAGCTCTAGTAGTGATTGCTGAAAATTCAAATCAAGAGGCATTGGACGAGTTGGATAGGCGTATGAAAGCTGATAAGGATGCTCTTAAAGCTGTAATACGCCAAGTAATGTCCTCTTTCTTGATTTTACTCTTCTTTCCTCTCAATTTGTGTGTATATATTTGCCTCAAACCTATAGAGTTATAATTGATTGTTGCATTGAGACATGTTTCTACTAATTCTTATAGGGAAGAATGGATAAAATTAAGTAGACATTTCATGTTACTGCTTATTCTGTCTATTTTGATGGATATGTACTGTATCAAGTTTTGGCTCGAAGTTCCAATTACCCGGTTTCCGACCTGAGGTTTTGGTGTTTTCGCCAACCGATAGGTTTCAAAACTGCTTTTTCTGATCCCACAACTCTATAATGATAGCCATTATCGACTTGCAGGTGAGTGAAATGAAAAGCTCATATGTTAGAGAGTTGATACGCCGGAAGGAAACCAAAGCAACACTTCGGAAGCAGAACGAGGATCTTGAACAGATCAAGCAGCAGAGAGATGAAGCACGCAACATTGCCAGAACTCAAAAGTTATTATTAGATAATCAAGGTGCCAACTCTGATCGTGTTGAAGTATTGGAAGCTAAGGTTTCATCAGCAGTGGACCAGTTAAAAGTTTGCGAGAGAGAACGAGATGCGTTGCAGATAAAGCTTGAAAACGCTTGCAAGCTAATTGAAGATCACTTTATGAAACAGGAAGAAGACACTTCCAATGTTCATATGCAGCAATTCTTCTCAGAGTTTTCCGTTGCCGAAATTCATGGTGCAACTGAGGATTTTGACCCTTCCTTTAAGATTGCAGAAGGAGCATATGGGAGCATTTATAAATGTACCCTTCGTCACACCGAAGTGGCTATAAAAGTGCTCCATCGAAATAGCTTACAAGGGCCATTGGAATTTCAGCAGGAGGTAAGCTAGTATCATCTGAATTATTGCTTTTAGTGACCTTGATTTCAAAATTTTGAAGGCAAGCATGACCTCTCAATCCCAAGATAACTGAAACTTACAAGTTATTCAATATATATATATATATATATTCAGGTTGATATTTTGAGTAAGCTGAGGCATCCAAACCTGGTCACACTAATTGGTGTATGCCCGGAAATATGGGCTTTGATCTATGAATATCTTCCTAATGGAAGCCTTGAAGATCGTTTGAGCCGCAAGGATAATACTCCCCCATTGTCATGGCAAACTCGGATACATATTGCCACTGAGATATGTGCTGCGCTTGTCTTCCTACATTCCAGTAAGCCTCAAAGGTTAGTTCATGGAAACTTAAAACCTGGGAATATACTCCTTGATACCAACTTTGGCTGCAAACTTAGCGACTTTGGAGTATGCCGTGCACTTTCTTCTCTTGAGAATTCAAGTGATACGACCAATATAAGCCGCAGATTTCCTTACCTGGATCCTCAGTTTTGCTCCACAAGAACATTGACTCCTAGTTCTGATAGATACCCGTTTGGCCTTATATTACTACAGTTGATTACTGGGAAACCACCCGTGCTTTTAGCAGAGAAAGTACAATCTGCAATAAATGGACAATATCTTATTGACTTATTGGATCCTTCTGCTGGAGGCTGGCCTTATGTACAAGCTGAGCAGTTGACTCGCTGGGCTTTGGGATGTTGTGATCCTAACCAAAGTCGTCGACCGGACCTTGAAGACTTTTACAAGATACTTGAGCAGATTAGAAATGATATTGGACCCTTAACAACATTCCATGCGGGGTCTAATGAGCATAACCAGCCTCCTCATTACTTCATTTGCCCCATTTCACAGGTTAACTTACGTCATGCCATTTCGATTGTCGTATTTATCACTTACCAGGACTAATCAGCTACTTTGTCACGCAACATATAAACGAGAATATGTCTTAAGGGTCTACATGTATGATTGGTTTGCTTATGTTTGCAGGAGGTGATGGCTGAACCATACGTAGCAGCCGATGGATACACGTACGAATTACGAGACTTGCGGAGATGGCTGGATAGTGGTCACAATACCTCTCCTGTGATCGGAAATCAGCTCCCTCATCTCACTCTCAACCCTAACTATGTGCTTCGTTCAGCAATCTTGGAGTGGCGGCAGCAGCAACAGCAGCAGCAGCAGCAGCGTTAACTGAACGTTGTACATGGTGTTGATCCTTGGCACTGTTTTCTTCATGCTGCTGTTACTTGTTCCAGAGATATCCGATTAGTGTCCTTTTCCCCATGTTCTAAGCTGCATGCTTCTACTTTCTTTAGTCTTGGTATCCTCGTTAGTTGCCTAGCAAAAAGGAAAAATATATCTTAATTTGCTAAGTCGGTACTTTCATGTCGTTGCTAGTTTAAATACTATGTATATACGTGCACATAAATATTATATATATATATATATGAATGGAATTTTATGTTATATTATTTATACTTTTTAGTTTTATACTTGTTTAAATAGAGAATTAGCTGTGAAATAGCTTAAAACTAGTCTGTTAGAGGTTGATTTTTAAACGTGTTAATTTTATTTGATAAAATAAGAATTTAATTGAAAAAAGATCGAGAATAGTTTAATTGCAGTTATTCTTTAATATATAGGATAATTATATTATTTTTTGTTCGGATAGGGTAAGATATCTTTGACAACTAAATTTAAAGTCGATCTAAATTTATACTCTAAAAAGTTCATTTTAAACTTAATTTTTTATTTTAAAAAATATCCGATTCGATAAAATTGAATTAAATCAAAATCCGTCAATACGGTCCCATGATCCCATCCATATTCTCTACAACTTAAAAGGGTAAAAAACTGGTTCTTTCTATAAGCCATGACTGGCCATATTAAGTTGGTTATTGGCTGCATTCGTTTCTAGCCATTAAAATGAGCCACGTTGTCAATACAGGATGGACCTGAGTGGCTGTAACAAACCGGGGAATTTTTTTTTTAATCTTCAAAACTTGTAGGTAATATTAGAAGTGAAGGAAATTCAGGGACCAAGCTCTGAATTACTTCTTTTAGTGTCGGCAAAAAATTTAATATATACGTATGTATGGTTTTCTGTTTTCAAAACAGAAAACAATTGTGAAATTCCTCCTCACTCTACTTTAAAGCCTGACTCCAACGCCGTCTGACCTCCGACCGTCAAATTAAAACCACCATCGTGTTCATCTTCGACCCGTGAACAAAATCCAGTAAATCAATTATAGCGAAACGCTGCCAAACGACGTGAATTTCGAGTCAAAGTCTCGACCTTTTTTTAGCACTACCGCCGAGAAAATCTTAAATTCATCTCCGATCGTTGATCAGTTTTCGACACCTCCCGCACCATCGTGTTCCTTGTGCCGTTTCAAGTCCGCCGGTGTCAACCTTGGTCTCTGTCGACGACGGCGCGTGAGGAGGTGGAGCAGTCAAAGATTCGGCCGAGTTGAAATCGAGCTCTCCGCCGTTCAAAAATTTGAACCGATCTTTGTAAGTATCTTAAAATCGCTCAAAATAATTTTTAAAAATTTTTCCGTAATTTTTAGACCCCCGGAGGAGGCCTCACGCGCCGCCGCAGGGAGAGTGAGTGGCTGAAAACCGGTTTGACCGATTTTGACCGGTTTGTTCGGTTTCGACCGGTTCGAACCGATTTGACCGGTCTGAACCGGTCTGACCCGACCCGACAGTTGACCCGACCCGACCCGACCGTTGACCGTTAACTTCCTTTGACCAAAACTTAAAATGGCTTTGACCGACCATTAAACGACTGTTAATCTTTTCCGCGTATACCTATTCTGATAGTTTTCGACGTCCCGAATCCGTTTCTGAAGTCCGTTTCATCAAATTCGAACCCGAAGGCCTCCCAATCGACGGTCAAAGTGGTTGACTTTGACTTTGACCAAGAATTTAAATTTTCAAAAAGACATACTTTATGTTTTTCGACGTCCTGATTTTGATTCCGCAATCCGTTTGGCCAAATTCAAACCCGAAATCTTCCAAATTGATAGTCAAACCATGAAAATGCTTATATACTTAAGAATTTAGCTTTGAACAATTAAGTAAGATTTGAGGCTGATAAATTATTATTGTTTTAAGGTACAAGAGACTCTCCGTATCGTTCGACAGCTCGACCCAACTCTTCTAGATCAATTAAACCACGTGTGCCAGTATTCACCCGTAAGACCCGTAAATTTTATGATTTTAGAGATTTATTTATGTTACCCATAAGTAATATAGTGTTATTATAAAATAGGTTCAAAAATTGTAGCAGAGCGTGGTGAAACCAGCAATCAGTAGATCTACTATTTGAACCTATTATCGAGGTGTGTTCCCTAATTATTACTGAACTGTTTTATTGGTTTTAATATGAGGTACACTGAGTTCTTTGGTTACTGTTTTATTGATGCACCAATTTAATGTGATGATTTATGGAATTTATGTCACGGTGCAATTGAACTTTTGGATTGAATCACAATAGTATAGCTCTGATCAAGCTAATAAACAGAATGGGCCTAATGTGACTCTTGGGGCCCCAAGATACATTAGGTTGGCTTCCCTTGCTGTGTGCTTAGGGTAAGCTATATGGACTTGGTCTTACGGGCTTAAGGATACAAGCTATAAAGCTTATCCTTATGTTGGCTTTCTTTTTGCTGTGTGCTTAGAGTAAGCTATATGGAAAATAGTTTTGGAAATTACTGATGGTGTACAAGAAAAGAGTTTAAACTATGATTTTCAAAAGTTAAACTCTTTTATGAATTTATGAGATTTACTGGACTATGATTTGTTTAATGTACCTATTGTGATTTTAAGGTAATATTGGGACACACTGAGCCTAGCTCACCTTTCGAAAATGTTTTTCCCCCTTTCAGATACTGTTGGTTAGATACATCAGTTCGAGCACTTGGAGGATCAACATATCTCTTGAAGTATATCAGATTGTAATGTTTTATCTTGCTAGTTGACTTTATTTTGGTGACATGGACCTTATTTTAAAGTATCGTATTTTAGGATGATGACACTTTTGCTATTACTGTTCGGTTTATTGTGATTTTGATTTTGAAGACTTGTTTTAAATTAATTTATTACTTATTGGTATTATATTTACAAGTTGGGTTTTGATGGTATAATTTATTTCATGACATTTATAATGTGATTTTACATTGAATGAATAACGGTTTCAGAAAATGTCTTTAAGAATCATAATGTGATCCACTAGACTTAGTCGAAACGCATAGGCCGGGTCTAGGGGGTTACATTTATTGGTATCAGAGCTTTTGGTTTTTAAACCGCGGACTGTGTATGAGTCCACATTGAAAATACAGTTTTAGAAATATTTTACAAAACAAGTTACTAAGGCCATGTCACAAATTATTAAGATTTTAACTGTGTTCGAGACTCCAAGTGCTTGTCTAACCCTAAGTTTTATCTCCTGTAGTAAACTCGAGATCCACAAAAAAAATATGAGTTCTAGACGTGGTCGTCGAACTAGCCGTGGACGAGGTCGAGTGGCTAGATTTACAGACCTGATCGATGAGATACGAGTAGATCCCCCACCTCCGATAGGTGATCATGCTCCTACGACCCCAACGAATCTGCCTCCTGCCGCTGGTATTGGCATGACTACACCGATCATAGGAGCGACCGATATTGAGTCAGAGTCTACCGGAGTTGCTTTGGATGAGAATTTTGGTAGACAATTTCTGCAGTTGATACAGGGAGCAGTCAGAGCTACTGGTGTTGTATCAGAGGTTTCTATTTCGTAGACTTTGATTGCCAATGGAGTTAGAACTTTTGGGGGACAGATTGGTGGAGCTTCTACTGAAGCTGAGGATTGGCTCCAAGATACAGAGAGACGCATGGATCAGTTGGGTTTAGACTCAACTAAGAGATATCAGGGTGCTGTGGCGATGTTAGATGGCAATGCCTACACTTGGTGGGAGTCAGTGACCAATAGTGTTCCTACCGATCGTTTGACCTGGAATTTCTTTAAGGATCGCTTTCGGAGTCATTTCCTGGGAGAGCGCTACTTAGCTCAGAGACGTCAACAGTTTCAAGACCTGGTTCAGGGAGACATGACTATTTCTGAGTATGAGATCGAGTTCTTGAAGTTGCTGAAGTATGGATTCAGTATGGTACCCACTGAGAGAGATCGATGTCGTAAATTTGCCCTTGGACTCAGATACGAGCTGCGTAGGTAAGTTGTAACCCATCAGGATGAGATTTTTGATGTGCTGGTGGGCAGAGCCAAAGATGCTGAAGAGGTGAAAGTTTTAGCTTCTGGTAGAGAGCGTGTTGATCAGGAACGATCTAAGAAAATTTCAGGCCCTATTGAGTCATCAGCACAGTCCGGGAAAAGGACTCGTACTTCAGTCCCTCAGTGAAGCAATACACGTTTCAGACCTGCAACATCCTCACCGTTAGTTGGCAGTCGAGACGGTTCCTCGTCGTATTATCATGGGTTCCTCTGTGAGTTTTGTGGTAAACAACACACAGGAGAGTGTCGTAAGAAGATGGGTCTTTACTATCAGTGTGGATCTAGTGGTCATTTTCGGAGGGATTGTCCTCAGCTAGCTTCGTTTGAGCAGACCGCTACCCAGACTCCTATGCGTTCTCAGACTACAGTACATACCCCAAATAGAGATCGTAGTCAAGGAAAGACTCGAGGATCAGCGTTCAGGACAGACAGTAGAGCCCGACCTCAGCAAAATAGAGGGCCAACAGTTTCTGAGGCTAGACAGCCAGCTTTGGTTTATGCCACTAGACGACGGGATGACAGGGATGAGCCTGAGGTTATTGCAGGTACATTTACTATTTATTCTATCCCATACTTTGCATTACTGGACAATGGCTCCACCCACTCCTATGTATCGAGCTCGGTATCTCGAAACCATCAGATTCCGATCGAGAACACTGAAAATAATGTTACGGTTACGAGTCCAGTAGGACAGGCGATATTAGTGAATAAAGTATTTCGGCGTTGTCCTCTCGAGGTTCAGGGAGAAATTTTTCTCGCTGATCTTATGGAGCTTCCTTTAGAGGAGTTCGATCTAATTCTTGGGATGGATTGGTTGAATAAACACAAGGTAAATCTGGATTGTGAATACAAGAGGGCTACTCTAAAGACTTCAGATGGTCGGACTGTTGTGTTAATTGGTGAATGGCGTGGCTATCTCTCCAATATAGTTTCAGCGATGGAAATTGATCGTATGATCCGAAAGGGATATGAGACTTTCATTGCTTTTATTTTGAACACTAAAGGTTCATTGTCCACGATCGAAGAGATTCGTACAGTTAGCGAGTTTCCTGATGTCTTTCCAGAGGAGTTACCTAGTTTACCTCCTGATAGAGAGGTAGAGTTCGAGATAGAGACTTATCCGGGATCTGCACCTATTTCTATGGCACCTTATCGCATGGCTCCAAAAGAACTTAAGGAGTTGAAGGTCCAATTGCAAGAATTATTTGATCGAGGATTTATTCGGCTTAGTACTTCACCATGGGGAGCTCCAGTTCTGTTCGTGAAAAAGAAGGATGGGTTGCTAAGATTATGTATTGACTATCGGAAGTTGAACCAGATGATGATCAAGAATAAATATCCACTACCCAGGATTGATGACTTATTTGATCAGTTGCTAGGAGCTACTGTATTCTCTAAGATTGATCTTCGTTCAGGGTATTATCAATTGAAAGTTAAAGGATCTGATGTTGCAAAGACGGGCATTCACACTAGATATGGTCATTATGAATTCTTAGTGATGCCTTTTGGTTTGACGAATGCTCCTGTAATTTTCATGGATTTGATGAATCGGGTGTTCCGACCATATTTGGATCAATTTGTGGTGGTCTTTATTGATTATATTCTGATCTATTCTCGTACTGAGGCAGAGCATGACGAGCATTTGAAGATCGTTCTGCGGACTTTGAGAGAGCATCGTCTATATGCCAAACTAAGCAAGTGTGAATTTTGGCTTCAAGAAGTGTCGTTTCTGGGGCATATTATTTCTGCGCGAGGTATTCAGGTCGATCCAAGCAAGATCGAGGCTATTGTGAATTGGAAACGACCAAAAAATATCTCTGAGATTCGCAGTTTCTTGGGCTTGGCTGGTTATTATCGACGTTTGTTGAGGGCTTCTCGATAATTGCTTCTTCTTTGAAAAATTTGTTAAGGAAGAATGTACCGTTTGACTGGGGTGAGGCACAACAGGAGAGCTTTGAGAAATTAAAGGCGGTATTGACTCAAGCACCAGTGTTGATTCAACCAGAGTCCGGGAAGGATTTTCAGTGTATAGTGATGCGTCACACTTAGGACTCGGCTGTGTTCTAATGCAGGATGGTAAGGTAGTGGCTTATGCATCCCTTAAGCTGCGACCGCATGAGTGTAATTATCCTACTCATGATTTGGAGTTAGCAGCAGTGATTTTTGCCTTGAAGATTTGAAGATACTATCTTTATGGAGAGAAGTGTTACATTTTCACGGATCATAAGAGTTTAAAGTATCTTCTGACCCAGAAGGAGCTTAATTTGAGACAGCGACGCTGGATAGAGCTTCTAAAGGATTATGATTGCGTGATTGATTTTCACCCTGGTAAAGCTAATATTGTAGCGGATGCTTTGAGTCGAAAGGCGGTAATATAGTTGAGATCTTTAATGGCCAGGATGAATTTATATGATGATTGCACTCTGTTAGCAGAATTACAAGTTAAGCCGACCTTGGTTGATGATATCAAAGCTAAGCAGCCCCTTGATACCTCCTTGCTTTCCATCTTTTAGCAAGTAGAGCAAGGGACAAGCTCAGATTACGCCCTTGATCAGGATGAAGTTGTATGCTTCAAAGGTCGGTATTGTGTGCCTGATAATGCTGAGTTGAGGTAGACTATCCTTACGGAGGCTCATAGTAGTCCATATGCTATGCACCCCGGTGGAGATAAGATGTATCGGAATTTGAGAGAGATGTATCATTGGGTCGTCATGAAGAAGGACATCTCGAATTTTGTGGCGAGGTGTTTGACTTGTCAGCAAGTTAAGGCGGAACATCAACATCCATCAGGTTTGTTACAACCTATCAAGATTCCTGAATGGAAATGGGAGCGTATTACTATGGATTTTGTTACTGGTTTACCTATGACTCCTTCGAAAAAGGACTCAATTTGGGTGATTGTTGACAGACTTACAAAGTTAGCTCACTTCATTCTTGTACGGGTAAATTATATGTTGGACAAGTTGGCGAGGTTGTATATTTCAGAGATTGTTAGATTGCATGGTGTTCCATTATCTATCATTTCAGATCGAGATCCGAGATTTACTTCGAGATTTTGGAAGGCGCTACATACGGCTTTGGGTACGAAATTAGATTATAGTACCTCATTCCACCCACAAATTGATGGTCAATCTGAGAGAGTAATTCAGATTCTGGAGGATATGTTACGGGGTTGTGTAATTGATTTTCATGGTAGCTGGGAGAACTTTTTGCCTTTGGCTGAATTCGCTTATAATAACAGTTACCAGACCAGCATTCGTATGGCACCCTATGAAGCACTCTATGGGCGTAGGTGTCGCACCCCGATTTGTTGGACTGAGTTGCGTGATAGGAAGACTTTGGGACCTGAGTTAGTACGGGAGACAGAGGACACAGTCAGATTGATCCGTGACCGTCTGAAAGAGGCATTTGATAGGAAAAAATCTTATGCAGATCAAAAGAGGAAGGATATACAGTTTGACGTTCAAGATCAGGTTTTTCTCAAGGTATCTCCATGGAAGAAAGTATTGAGATTTGGACGTAAGGGTAAACTGAGTCTGCGATTTATTGGGCCGTATCGTATTCTGAAGAAAGTTGGACCTGTTGCTTATCAGCTTGAGTTGCCTTCCCATCTTAGTCGTATTCATGATGTCTTCCATGTATCAATGTTGAGGCGATACCGTCCAGATCCAGGTCACATCATTCAGGTTGAAGAGGTAGAGCTGAGACCTGATTTATCCTATGAGGAAGAGCCCATTCAGATCTTAGAAAGAGATGAGCGAGTTCTTCGGAATATGCGTATCCCAATGGTCAAAGTTCAATGGAGTAATCGAGGCCCCTCAGAAGCTACTTGGGAGACATTGGAGTCAATGGAGGCTCAGTTTCCTCAGTTATTCTCATAAGGTAAATTTCGAGGACGAAATTTCTTGTAGAGGGGAAGAATTGTAACAAACCAAAAAAAAACAATTTAAATCGGTGTAATTTGGTGAAATTTGGGGATTAAATCAAAAGTTTTCAAAACTTGTAGGCAATATTAGAAGTGAAGGAAATTCAGGGACCAAGCTCTGAATTATTCCTTTTAGTGTCGGTAGGAAATTTGATATATACGTATGTATGGTTTTCTGTTTTCAAAACAGAAAACAATTGTGAAATTCCTCTTCCCGCACTCTACTTCAAAGCCTGATTCCAACGCCGTCCGACCTCCGACCGTCAAATTGAAACCACCATCGTGTTCATCTTCGACCCGTGCACAAAACCTAGTAAATCAATTATAGCGAAACGCTGCCAAACGACGTGAATTTCGAGTCAAAGTCTCGACGTTTTTTAGCACTTCCACCGAGAAAATCTTAAATTCATCTCCGATCATTGATCAGTTTTCGACACCTCCCGCACCATCGTGTTCCTTGTGCCGTTTCAAGTCCGCCGGTGTCAACCTTGGTCTCCGTCGACGGCGGTGCGTGAGGAGGTGGAGCAGTCAAAGATTCGGCCGAGTTGAAATCGAGCTCTCCGCCGTTCAAAAATTTGAACCGATCTTTGTAAGTATCACGAAATCGCTCAAAATAATTTTTAGAATTTTTTCCGTAATTTTTAGACCCCCGGAGGAGGCCTCACGCGCCACACGCGCCGCCGCATAGAGAGTGAGTGGCTGAAAATCGGTTTGACCGGTTTCGACCGGTCTGACCCGACCCGACCATTGACCGTTGACCGTTGACTTTCTTTGACCAAAACCTAAAATGGCTTTGACCGACCATTAAACGACCGTTAATCTTTTCCGAGTATACCTATTATGATAGTTTTCAACGTCCTGAATCCGTTTCCGAAGTTCGTTTCATCAAATTCGAACCCGAAGGCCTCCAAATCGACGGTCAAAGTGGTTGACTTTGACTTTGACCAAGAATTTAAATTTTCAAAAAGACATACTTTATGTTTTTCGACGTCCTGATTATGATTCCGCAATCCGTTTGGCCAAATTCAAACCCGAAATCCTCTAAATTGATAGTTAAACCCTGAAAATGCTTACATACTTAAGAATTTAGCTTTGAACAATTAAGTAAGATTTGAGGTTGATAAATTATTATTGTTTGAAGGTACAATAGACTCTCTAGATCGTTCAACAGCTCGACCCACCTCTTCTAGATCAATTAAACCACGTGTACCAGTATTCACCCGTAAGACCCGTAAATTTTATGATTTTAGAGATTTATTTATGTTACCCATAAGTAATATAGTGTTATTATAAAATAGGTTCGAAAACTGTAGCAGAGCGTGGTGAAACCAGCAATCAGTAGATCTACTATTTGAACCTATTATCGAGGTGTGTTCCCTAATTATTACTGAACTGTTTTATTGGTTTTAGTATGAGGTACATTGAGTTCTTTGGTTACCGTTTTATTGATGCACCAATTTAATGTGATGATTTATGGAATTTGTGTCACGGTGCAATTGAACTTTTGGATTGAATCACAATAGTATAGCTCTGATCAAGCTAATAAACAGAATGGGCCTAATGTGACTCTTGGGGCCCCAAGATACATTAGGTTGGCTTCCCTTGCTGTGTGCTTAGGGTAAGCTATATGGAATTGGACTTACGGGCTTAAGGATACAAGCTATAAAGCTTATCCTTAGGTTAGCTTTCTTTTTGCTGTGTGCTTAGAGTAAGCTATATGGAAAATAGTTTTGGAAATTACTGATGGTGTACAAGAAAAGAGTTTAAACTATGATTTTCAAAAGTTAAACTTTTTTATGAATTTATGAGATTTATTGGACTATGATTTGTTTAATGTACCTATTGTGATTTTAAGGTAATATTGGGACACACCGAGCCTAGCTCACATTTCGAAAATGTTTTTCCCCCTTTCAGATACTGTTGGTTAGATACATCAGTTCGAGCACTTGGAGGATCAACATATCTCTTGAAGTATATCTGATTGTAATGTTTTATCTTGCTAGTTCACTTTATTTTGGTGATATGGACCTTATTTTAAAGTATCGTATTTTAGGATGATGACACTTTTGCTATTACTGTTCGGTTTATTGTGATTTTGATTTTGAAGACCTATTTTAAATTAATTTATTACTTATTGGTATTATATTTACAAGTTGGGTTTTGATGGTATAATTTATTTCATGACATTTATAATGTGATTTTACATTGATTGAATAACGGTTTCAGAAAATGTCTTTAAGAATCATAATGTGATCCACTAGACTTAGTCGAAACGCATAGGTCGGGTCTAGGGGGTTACATTTATTGGCAGGGTTTCTTTGGACGGACGGCAGTACAGTCATGGCGAGCTATTCAAGCTAAGGTAGTAAAATCAGGTAATTGGACAGGTTTCGGTCGAATCCTGACAGGTGGGTACAAATTAAGTCAGGTCAATTTGATGGTTTAACTCGGATAAGGTCGGGTACATGTCAAATCAGTTCAGGTCATTTTCAGGTTGATTTGACACCAGATCCAGATCGAGTTCAGGTCGGGTCATTTTCAGTTTGGATCGATGTCAATTCATGTCAAAACAGTTCAGGTCCGAATCAGATAAATACCAGGTTAATTCATGTTCAGGTGGAATTCGGTTGGATCACGTTCAAATCAAGTCACATCATTGACAGATAAAATTCAGGTCGGATGTTTACCAGATACAGATTGAGTTCAGGTCGGGCCGTTTTAAATTTTGGATTAATTATTTTGTCATCTTTCATGATTGTATATGATTTTGAGTAAATTACAAAAAAAAAAATATGAATCAATTTTGTAAAAAAATATAAATTTAAGGACAAAATTGAAGAAATGTAAAATTACAAATAAAATTTTAAATAAATTAAACAACACACATAGGTAAGGGACCAAATCGAAATAAATTTAAAATGTGAGCTTTAAATTAATATAAAAAAGGATTAAATTATACCCATTTAAAAGTTATGGGACAGTTACAAAAATATAAATAACAAATAACAATGGGCTAAATTAAGATGCAAATATGAATTTAAGGACTAAATTGAATACATATAAAAGTGAAAGACTTAAAATTGAAATAAATTAAAAAATAAAAGGATGAAATCGAAATAAATGCAAAATATGAAGAAATAATGAAAAATAGAGTAAATTGCATTTATTTAAAAATTGAAAAAAATTATAATACATATATAATGACAAATATATAATATATATAGTTTATATGTAGTTTACATGTAGTTTGTTAATAAACTATGTAATTTATATATATATAAATATATAATATATAAGATTTATGTATATAGTTTATATATATAGTATATTAAGTACATATATAATACTATATAAATAGTTTACATTAAAAGTTATATAGTTTAAATATAAATTGTAAAATTTATTAATGAACTATGTGTAAACAATATATAAACTATATAATTTATTTTAATATAATATAAATTTATATGTAAACTATCCAGCTCAGTTGGTAGAGCACAAGGTTCTTAACCTTGAGGTCGTGGGATCGAGTCCCACGGAGGGCATTTCATAATTCGGAGGTCTTATATGGAAGCTGCTCTCAACCTAGTGTTGGGAGCAACCCACTATCTTACCTCCCCTTACCCCGTTACATATAGGAACAAGAGACAACCAATATAAATTATATTTATATTATAAACTATATAATTAATATAAACTACATATATAAACTATGTTTATATGAACTATATATATAAACTATGTATATAAACTATATAGGTATAAACTATAAAAAGTATATAGTTTATAAACTATAATTTATATTAATATATATATTATATATATATATAAATAAATTATATATGTATAAACTATACATCAGTTATAGTTTATAAATTATAATTTATATTAATATAGCATATATATGTATAAGTAATATAGGTAATCTATAGATTATATATATATAAAGTAGTAAAGTATATAGCTTATATAAATACTATGCATCAACTATATAAAGTAATAAAATATATAGTTTATAAAAACCCTAAACCCTAAACTATTTATGTATAGACACAATTGATAATTCATATATAGTTTATATAAATATTAGTTTATATAAATTATATATGTAACCTTAACCTATAGTCTATAAACAATAGTTAATATATGCAACATATAGTATATGTATACATGTAAACTATATATGTAACTTATTGTATATGTATGTATAAACTATGTATAGTATATATAAACTATATATATAACCTATAGTATATGTATATATACAATGTATTTATATGTAAACTATATATGTAACCTATAGTATATGTATTATGTAATATACAATCTATATACAGTTTATATAAACTATATTTGTAACCTATAGTTTATAAACAATAGTTTATATTAGTGTCCTATATAGTTTATAACCTATAGTATATAATTTATAAACTATAGTTTATATTAATGTACTATATAATTTATATTAATGTTAATTATCTTAACTATAATTTATATTAATATAGCATATAGTTTATAAACTATAATTTGTATTAATGTAGTAGATAGTTTATAAACTATAGTTTACATTAATATTAACATATTAACTATAGTTTATATTAATATAGTATATAATATTAATATTAATTATAGTCTATAAATCATATACTATATTAATCTTAATTATATTAACTATAATTTATAAATACTATATATTTATAAAATAGTTTATATTAATATTAATATTAGTTTTATAGATTATATTTTATATTAATATTAATTAGAAATTATAAACTATATTATATTAATATAAGTTATTATTAATATTAATTATAAATGATAGTTTATATTAACACATTAATATAGTTTATATTAATGTTAATTATCTTAACTATAATTTATATTAATATAGCATATAGTTTATAAAATATAATTTGTATTAATGTAGTAGATAATTTATAAACTATAGTTTTTATTAATATTAACATATTAACTATAGTTTATATTGATATAGTATATAGTATTAATATTAATTAATAGTCTATAAACTGTATACTATATTAATATTAATTATATTAACTATAGTTTATAAACTATACTATATAATTTATAAAATATAATTTATATTAATATTAATTTTATAGATTATATTTTATATTAATATTAATTACAAATTATAAACTATATTATATTAATATAAGTTAATATTAATATTAATTATAAATGATAGTTTATATTAACTCTATTGATTAAATAATTTATTAATATAAATTATAATTTATTAAAATAAATTATATAGGGATGAAATTGAAAGAATTTAAAATATAAAGTGTAACACCCCTTACCCGTACCCGACTCGGATATGAGTCAGAGATATTACATTGACTTTTTTAAAACACAACTCTTAACAAATAATAGAAACATACTGGAACTTATATTAAGAAAATACGATAATATACATATGGTAATATAAGTTTACCAAAATATTCAGAGCATACACAACTTAACCCTTTAATTACATTCCAACTTCCATTTACATAACAAAATGACCTACTGATTAAGTTGCTTCTGATCTGATGGTTGCAGGAGTAATATTGTCCAGCTGCTTAACCTTGCTCGTCTACTTTCTCGGATCCTACGTGTGAAACACTCACACTCTAAGTCATCGACTTAGCGAGGCAATATAATAATACCAATGAAATATAATGCACATGTCAACATGAGATGAAGTATAAAGATATATATATATATATATATATATATATATTCAATGTAATAACCATAATCATGTTTCATACCTGTATACTTATCCAATTAAAATTCATGAGTTCAACTTATTAAGTTTACTAGCCCATGATACCATACTGAGAACCTAAGGTATGTGAGTACTATGAGGTTGTGCACTATGCTGTCACCACAGCTCGTATAAATGCACCGAAGTGCCGCGTAGAATTGCACCGTAATGCCATATAATAATGTCCATAAGGACTACATATAATTCCTTAAGAATCATATACATATAATAGGGATCAAATATGTGTCTCACAAGACTTCACACATGTTCCAAAGAATATATATATATCCCGAAGGACCGCGTAGACCCTCTACCCTTGGCATGCCAACTATACCTATAGTTCTCATCTACATAACATGGGCTTTTATATTTCACGTAGTTATATCGCGTAGACATGTAAATTCTTACCTTTTCATATAGCTCATATAAATTTTCATGTATATTCATGTCATGTCTCATAATACAGAATATGATCATGTATCAAAATATAAAATCTAGATTTATCACAAGTCTAGAATTGAGTATAGTTCTATAATCATGCTATGCATATGCACTCACCTAGATCTCCTTGTTTTTCCCTCGATCGTTCTTACTTCCCAAACATTCCGAAACTGATTTAGGCCCGGTATCTACACAAATATACAATTTAAGGAAATCTATCAAAATGTAACCTTAAAATTTGATACTAAAAGCTTAAACGACTTTAAGAAATCAACATTTCCATTTTCCTTTAGGGGGTATCAAAATGTACCCTACTGGGGGAATCGATACCCTCATGACATTCTGGAATTCTGCTCGTTTGAGAGGGTATCGGTACCCCTTTGAATGGGTATCGATTCCCCCTAGCCCAGAAATCATTTTTGAACTCGAAAATCCCTTCATATTCAACTCCATACCTCATACTTCACTTCCATTAATATTCCTAACTTTCATACACATAATTAAACTCGTTTCTACTCCATAATCACTTCCTTAAACTCAAAATTCTATCTTTTACATGATATTCAAGAATCATACTCAAATACCAACATGTTCTAACTTTAATTCTATCACCTTATACTTCTTAATTAGCTTGATAACAAGTCAAATCCAACTTCTAATTCTTATTATGACCTCTAATCCAATATTTCATTCAATGGCTTCTAATCTTTAATCTCCCTTAACTTACAATTCTTTGAGTTTCTACACCTCTTTTTCCTTCTATAATCTTCTTAAGGCTTCCATAATTAAAACCATACTTGAATTTGAAGGATTAATCAATAGAAATTAAACTCACCTTAGCTTGGGCTCTTCACGTTGAAGAAGAAAATGAAGAAGAAAGAAGAATCAAGAGTTATCTGGAAACTCTTGTTTCTTTCACTTGGATATTATAATACCCATTATCTATTATTTAATTATTACCTTTGCTCAATGACCCTTTTACCCTTTTAGTTTTCATTCACTTAATAATTCATCCTACCCAACAACTTTAATTAATTCCTTCACTTTTCGATTAATTTAATTTGATCACTGACATTTTAAAATCTTACACTTTAATCACTAACCCGGTATGGAGGATGTTACAAATCTCCCCTCCTTAAGAAAATTCATCCTCGAATTTTCATTGCACAAACAGATGGGGGTATTGATAACGCATATCCTCTTCATGCTCCCACGTTGCTTCATCTACTTTGTGATTCCTCCAGAGAACTTTAACCAACGGAACTGATTTATTCCTCAACTGTTTAACCTCATAAGCCAATATTCTTACTGGTTCTTCTTCATAGGTCAGATCTGATTGAACTTCTACTTGTTCTGGTACAACGATGTGAGAGGGATCAGACCTATATTTTCATAACATGGACACATGGAAGACATTATGGATTTTCTCCATTTTCGGTGGCAAGGATAACTGATATGCCACGAGTCCTATCCTCTTTACAACTTCATATGACCCAATAAACCTAGGACTTAACTTTCCTTTCCGACCAAAACGTAATACTTTCTTCTAGGGAGATACTTTAAGGAAAACTTTATCTCCAACCTCGAATTCAATCTCTTTTCTTTTAAGATCAGAATAGGACTTTTGCCGATTAGAGGCTACTTTGAGGTTATGTTGAATTTCTCGAACTTTCTTTTCTACATCTTGAATTAAATCCGGACCAAGAACACTTCGATCTTTGAGTTCATACCAATTTAATAGAGTACGACATTTCCTCCCATATAATGCCTCATAGGGGGCCATCTTTATACTGGACTGATATCTATTGTTATAAGCGAACTCTGCCAGCGGTAAATACTTTTCCCATGATCCTTTGAATTCCATTACGCATACTCTTAACATATCTTCCAATATCTGAATAGTTCTCTCTGATTGCTCGTCAGTCTGAGGATAAAAAACCGTACTAAAGTTTAAATGAGTTCCCAACGCTCCATGCAAAGATTTCCAGAATCTAGAACTGAATCGATGGTCTCGATCAGAGACTATGGAAATAGGCATTCCATGCAATCTAATAATTTCTCTAATATACAGCTCAGCATACTTTTCCACAGAGAAATCTGTTCTAACCGGAAGAAAATACACTGACTTAGTCAATCGATCAACAATTACCCAAATTGATTCTCTTTTGTTCGGAGTCAATGGTAACCCCGAAACAAAATCCATTGTAACATTTTCCTATTTCCATTGAGGAATGTAAAGCGGTTACAATAATCCTGACAGAACTTGATGCTCAGCTTTGACTTGTTGACATATTAAACACTTAGACACAAATTCAGTAATGCTTCGTTTCATTCCTGACCACCAATACCGATCCTTCAAATCCATGTACATCTTAATTCCACCCGGATGCATCGTCAATGGACTGTAATGAGCCTCAATCAATAAATCTTTCTTCAAATCCTCATTGTCGGGTATTACAATTCTTCATTTACAATACAGATTTCCATCTGACTTAACCTCGAAGTCTTTAATCTCTTTGCTCTTTACTTGCTCAATTCTTTTCAAACATGTTTCATCTTTACTTTGCAATTCTCCTATTCGTTCCAGCCATGTTTGTTTAAGTTTTAACTCTGCACAAAGACCACCGTCTCTAGTTAAAGATAATCTTGCATCCATAGCTCGTAAGGCTGCAAACGTTTTCCTGCTCAAGGCATCTGCTACCACGTTAGCTTTTCCGGGGTGATAATCAATTATCACATCATAATCTTTTAGGAACTCAACCCATCTACTTTGTCTCAGATTAAGCTCTTTTTAAGTTATCAGATACTTCAAGCTCTTATGATCTGTATACAAGTAACAACGCTCTCCGTAAAGATAATGACGCCAAATCTTGAGAGCGAATACAACAACAACCATTTCTAAATCATGGGTGGGGTAATTCTTTTCATGTGGTTTCAACTGTCTTGATGCATACGCTACCACATTCCCTTCTTGCATTAATACACCGCCCAAACCATTATGAGATACGTCACTGAATACTACAAAATTCTTTCCAGATTCTGGTTGAACCAATACATGAGCTTTTGTCAAAATTTTCTTTAAAGCTTCAAAGCTATCTTGACATTCATAAATCCAAACAAATGGTACATTCTTTCTCATCATCTTCGTTAAAGGCAACACTATCATCGAAAAATTCTTAACGAATCTTCGATAATAACCGGCAAGTCCAAGGAAACTCTGAACTTCAGATACATTCTTTGGAACTTCCCAATCCATTATAGCTTTGACCTTCTGAGGGTCCACTCTAATCCCATCTGCCGAGATCACATGCCCCAAGAAAAATACTTCGTTTAACCAGAACTCACATTTGGACAATTTGGCATATAACTTTTTATCTCTTAAATTTTGCAAGACAATTCTCAAATGTGTGCTATGCTCTTCATGGGATTTTGAGTACACCAGTATGTCATCAATAAATACAACAACAAACTGGTCCAAATAGGGCTGAAAAATCATGTTCATAAGATCCATGAAAGCATCAGGTGCATTCATTACTCCAAATGACATTACAATGAATTCATAGTGGCCATATCTCATTCTAAAAGTTGTCTTTGGAATGTCTTTCTCCTGAATCTTCAATTGGTGATAACCGGAAGGAAAGTCAATCTTCGAGAATACTGAAGCTCCTTTTAACTGATCAAACAAATCATCAATGCGTGGGAGGGGATATTTATTCTTGATTGTTACCTTATTGAGCTGTCGATAGTCAATACAGAGACACATTGATCCATCATTCTTCTTAACAAATAACACCGGAGCTCCCCAAGGCGATACACTTGGTCGAATAAATCCCTTCTCTAGCAACTCTTGAAATTGATTCTTTAACTCTTGCAGTTCTTTTGGAGCCATTCGATAAGGTGTCATTGCAATTAGAGCTGTTCCCGACATTATTTCAATTTGGAACTCTACCTCTCTACTTGGAGGTAATCCTGACAATTCAGCAGGGAAAACATCAGGGAACTCCCGAACTATTGGAATCTCCACTAACCTTTTCTCTTGAGCTCTTGAATCTATCACATTAGCAAGAAAACCTTGACATCCTTGTAGCAGTAATTTCTTGGCAAACATCACTGATATTACATTTGCTAAAGGATTACATATTTTACTGATAACATTTACTTCTATTCCTTCTGGACTGTTCAGGGTTACCTTTTTCAATCTGCAGTCGACATTCCCATAGTAATGAAACAACCAATCCATTCCCAGAATAACTTCAAACTCATCAAAGGGTAATTCCATTAGATTAGCAAGGAATTTAATTCCTTGAATCTTTATGGGACACCCCTTACAGACCTTGTCCACCCGAGCACTATGCCCTAACGGATTAGTTACTATCATCACATTACTCATAGCTTCTACGGGAATTCTCAATTCTTTTACTAATTTAATGGTAATATAAGAATAATTAGAACCCGGACCAATCAGCACAAATACTAATTTATCATACAGCTGAAAAGTACCTGCAATGATATCAGGATCATCACGGTCATCACTTGTCTTTAAATTGTATACCCGAGCAGTGGATTGAATTTTCGGTTGCACCGAGGATTCAGAATAATTCCTTCCTCTACCTCTTCCTCATCCTCTCTGTGAAGTGGAACCAACTCTCTCAGATGGTGCAGGTTCACCAACCAATAACGGGCAGTCTCGAATAAAATGTCCAGCATCTCCGCATCGAAAACAAGTCCCAGAAGCCATACGACATACCCCAAAATAATTCTTCCCACAATGCTGACACTGTCTCGCTTGACTCGGAGTAGATCTCCCAACACCAGATCCCACTGATTGCATCTGTCTAGGTCTTGCCTGACTTGCTCCCTTAGCAGACGATGCAACTGATTCTGATCTAGCTTGTGATCGAAATCCTGAGTCTCTTTCTCTTTTTGATGGTGCTGAGCTAGAAGAAACACCCGTTCTCTATGATGTCTGAACTCTAAAATCCATGAATCTCTCATTCTGAGCTCTTTCCAGAGCTTTTGCACGATTAATCACCTCTTGGAACGAGGAAAAGTTTAATACTATCAACATTTCTTTAAGTCTAGGGCGCAAGCCCTCCACAAACCATTCACAAGCATCTTTTTCAGTAGGCACAAGCTCAGATGCAAACCTACTCAGCTTGTTGAACTCACATTCATACTCATATACAGAGCGGTTCATCTATTTTAAATTCAAAAACTCTTGCTTCATCTACCGAATAAATTGATCTCCAATGTACTTGTTTTTAAATTCATCTAAGAATAAAGACCAAGTCAACTGGTCACTGGACATCCTCATGGTGATGTTCGTTCACCATATCCTCGCCTGACCTCTCAGCAACGAGAAAACTCCATCTAATTTCTCTACTTCAGAACAGTGGAGACCATCCAACATGATTTTCAAATCATTTAGCCAAAGATCCGCCGCAAACGGACCTTCCTCGGCCTCTCCCTTAAATTCGGGAGCTCCTAAACCTCTCAACTCTTTTGCTACATTCATTCTTTGTGGAACAGAAGGTTGAAGACACGTCAGAATAGCGTCTAACGTTCTAAAGAACGTATCCTGATCTTGCACAAGCACTCCTTGAGATGCTTATCCTTCACCTTTCCTGGCCAGGGCAGGTGAATTACTGCTTTCAGCAGGACTATCTTCTCCCGCTTCACTTCGGGAGCTATTATGTCCGGACATCTAATAAAATAAACACATTATTTTATTAGCAAAACAACATACTCATACTATAACAGATCAGAAATTCTCACTATTTGTTGGCATATATTCTATTTAAAGACTCTATAGACTCTGGTTTATGCCTAGAATTGGCTAAACCATAGCTCTGATACCATTAAATGTAACACTCCTTACCCATACCTGACCCAGATATGAGTCAGAGATATTACATTGACTTTTTAAAACACAACTCTTAACAAATAATAGAAATATACTGGAACTTATATTTAGAAAATGCGATAATATACATATGGTAATATAAGTTTACCAAAATATTCAGAGCATACACAACTTAACCCTTTAATTACATTCCAACTTCCATTTACATAACAAAATGACCTACTGATTAAGTTGCTTCTGATCTGATGGTTGCAGGAGTAATATTGTCCAGCTGCTTAACCTTGCTCGTCTACTTTCTTAGATCCTACGTGTGAAACACTCACACGCTAAGTCATCGACTTAGCGAGGCAATATAATAATAACAATGAAATATAATTGACATGTCAACATGAGATGAAGTATAAAGATAATATATATATATATATATATATATATATATAATGTAATAACCATAATTATGTTTCATACCTGCATACTTATCCAATTAACATTCATGAGTTCAACTTATTAAGTTTACTAGCCCATGATACCATACTGAGAACCAAAGGTATATGAGTACTATGAGGTTGTGCACTATGTTGTCACCACAGTTCGTATAAATGCATCGAAGTACCGCGTAGAATTGCACCGTAGTGCTATATAATAATGTCCATAAAGACCACATATAATTCCTTAAGAATCATATACATATACTAGGGATCAAATATGTGTCTCACAAGACTTCACACATGTTCCAAAGAATATATATATATCCCGAAGGACCGCGTAGACCCTCTACCCTTGGCATGCCAACTATACCTATAGTTCTCATCTACATAACATGGGCTTTTATATTTCACGTAGTTATATCGCGTAGACATGTAAATTCTTACCTTTTCACATAGCTCATATAAATTTTCATGTATATTCATGTCATGTCTCATAATACAGAATATGATCATGTTTCAAAATATAAAATCTAGACTTATCACAAGTCTAGAATTGAGTATAGTTCTATAATCATGATATGCATATGCACTCACCTAGATCTCCTTGTTTTTCCCTCGATCGTTCTTACTTCCCAAACATTCTGAAACTGATTTAGGCCCGGTATCTACACAAATATACAATTTAAGGCAATCTATCAAAATGTAACCTTAAAATTTGATACTAAAAGCTTAAACGACTTTAAGAAATCAACATTTCCATTTTCCTTTAGGGGGGTATCGATACCCTACTGGGGAATCGATACCCTCATGACATTCTGGAATTCTGCTCGTTTGAGAGGGTATCGGTACCCCTTTGAATGGGTACCGATTCCCCCTAGCCCAGAAATCATTTTTGAACTCGAAAATCCCTTCATATTCAGCTTCATACCTCATACTTCACTTCCATTAATATTCCTAACTTTCATACACATAATTAAACTCGTTTCTACTCCATAATCACTTCTTTAAACTCAAAATTCTATCTTTTACATGATATTCAAGAATCATACTCAAATACCAACATGTTCTAACTTTAATTCTATCACCTTATACTTCTTAATTAGCTTGATAACAAGTCAAATCCAACTTCTAATTCTTATTATGACCTCTAATCCAATATTTCATTCAATGGCTTCTAATCTTTAATCTCCCTTAACTTATAATTCTTTGAGTTTCTACACCTCTTTTTCCTTCTATAATCTCTCTTAAGGCTTCCATAATTAAAACCATGCTTGAATTTGAAGGATTAATCAAGAGAAATTAAACTCACCTTAGCTTGGGCTCTTCACGTTGAAGAAGAAAATGAAGAAGAAAGAAGAATCAAGAGTTATCTGGAAACTCTTGTTTCTTTCACTTGGATATTATCATACCCATTATCTATTATTTAATCATTACCTTTGCTTAATGACCCTTTTACCCTTTAGTTTTCATTCACTTAATAAATCATCCTACCCAACAACTTTAATTAATTCCTTCACTTTTCGATTAATTTAATTTGATCACTGACATTTTAAAATCTTACACTTTAATCACTAACCCGGTATGGAGGATATTACATAAAGATTAAATGGAATCATTAAAGTGAGATTAAATTGAATAAAATCAAAAAAAGAGGACAACTTACGCTTTTAGACTAGTCAATTATTGAATTTAAAAAAGAAAAATTTTCATTTAGTTGATCGATTATAAATCGGGTGTCTGAAACTGTAAATAAGAGGAGGATATGACTTTTTTGGGGAAGTGGAAGTGATAATTCCAAGGCACATTACATCCGCAGCTCAAAGCCTAAACTAGCCCAATAAATCACACATATTAACCAAAGCAAAAAAAAAAACATTAGGGTGCATTTGGTTTAAGGAATGTAAGATTATCAGTGAATAGAATTACTGGGAATGTTGTATTTTGTGTTTGGTTGGTTTAGCAGGAATGTAAGATTATCGTGTTTGGTTAAAGGAATAAAAGATTATTTGAATGTTTATATGACCAAATTGTCCTTATTATATATTTATTTTTTTAACAAGTTGGAAAATATTTATATATTTTCTTTAAAAAATTTAAATTCATAAAATTTATATAATTTTTTTACAAAATTGAAAATATAAAAATGTTTAATGAAAGGGTAAAATGTTATTTTAATCCGTGAACTTTATATAAAATTTTAATTATAGATTTTTTTGTAAATCTAAAATAATTTAAGGATAAATTTGTAATTTAACCTTTGTAGAATTGTTATTATTTAATGACATAAGAAGTATATTTTTGAAGGAAAAAAATTAAGGGCATTTTTGTCAAAAACGCCGGTAATACAACAATACTTAAAGGAAGGAAGGTAATGTCATTCCGTGTAATATATCCAAAAAAAATTTACTATTGATAATCTTATATTACCGAGAATGAGATTCCCGACTAACCAAACCGGGAATGTGGATTCCATTCCTATGGGAATCCTACATTCTCCCATCCAAACACCCCTTAAGGTGCGTTTGGTTCACAGAATGTAAGATTATCATTGGGAATAAAAGATTACCAGAGAATAGGATTACTTGGAATGTTGTATTTTGTGTTTGGTTGGTTTATCATAAATGTAAGATTACCGTGTTTGGTTAAAAGAATAAAAGATTATTGGAATGTATATTTGACCACATTGTCCTTATTATATATTTGTTTTTTTAACAAGTTAGAAAATATTTATATATTTTCTTTAAAAAATTTAAATTCATAAAATTTATATAATTTTTTTTATAAAATTGAAAATATAAAAGGTTTAATGAAATAGTAACATTTATTTTAATCCCTGAATTTCATATAAAATTTTAATTAGACTTTTTTTGTAAATATAAAATAGTTTAAGGATAAATTTGTAATTTAACATTCATAGAATTTTTATTATTCAATGACAGGAGAATGATATTTTTGAAAAAAAAAATTAAGGACATTTTAGTCCAAAACGCCGGTAATCCAATAATACCTAAGTAAAGAGGGTAATAACATTCCCGGTAATATACCAAAAAAATTCACTATTAATAATAAAATATTATAAAAAATGAGATTTCTAGACACTAAACATGAAAATATGAATTCTATTCCTCTCCCGCTAAATTCCTCCAAGGCTAGCTGTTGTCAGCTAGGTGTATGCTCTCACGCAGTGGCTCTTCATTTCCCTCCCACGTGCGCCAGGTTATCCTCCCACTAATGGCCATCCTCTCTAAAGCCTCCAATGTTTTTTTGATAAGAACAATTTTGGAAGGATCCTCTTTCAGAAAAAGATCTTTGTTTCCAGAAAACAAAACATATTCAAGTCTTTGCAAATAAACTCTATATCTCTTTTAATGAAGAAGAGCAACTGTGATGATTAATATTATTTTTTCTTTACATAAATTAAACTATATTAATTTACATTTAATCATTGTTCAATGTCAATAATTTTATTAATCATGTTTTATATAATTTACATTTAAATAATTTTATTAATTTCATTAAATAATTTTATATAATAAGTCTATTTATTAATTTAATTATCATAATAAATATTTTACTTTTAACATTTAAAAATTAATCATATTAATTTATTAATTATATCATAAACTCAAAAACTCACCATTTTATTAAAATTTTATAATTTCGTCCATGGTAATATATAAGTCAGGTAAATATCAGATTAGGTCAATAACAAGTCGGATCATTTACAGGTCAGGTTAAAAACATGTAAGATTCATCACAGGTCAGGTTGAAAACAGGTCGGGTAATACCAGTTATTTACCATATCAATCTCGAGTTCGGGTTCATATCATTCGGATGCAAGTCAGGTTCGGGTATTATTTTTTCGGTTCAATTCGGGTTCAGTTCGGGTTCAGATCCATAATTTCCAGGTCTAAATGGGGTTCAGGTAAACACCAGTTCTGACTCGAGTCGGTTTCAGATCGCTACAACGCATGTTAAAAACAGTTTTGACTCGAGTAAGTTTTAGTCAGTTTTACAGGTCGGGTGAGTTTTTTACATCCCTAATTCATGCACCATCTTTTACGGTAGAATCACACGTGTGGAAGATGAAATGCGTGAAGATCACCTCACACCTTGATATTCAGGGTATTCAAATCCGAGACTTTAAAAATAACAACAATTCTTTTACTACTGAGGTTGTCATCACAAATGTTCAGAATGCTTGAACCCAAAATTTCAAGAAATAACAATAATTCATTTACTATTGAGGTCGTTTGGTTCGTGCCCTCTTCCCTCTATGAAAAATGGGGTCATTGGATGAAATTATATAATTTTAACATATTTGAATTATATAATTTGAACGTATTTGTACAAACGTGATTTTTTTTGAATTTAATATAATTAAAAGGTTTAAATTACATTTTTCTATCTTCAAGAGATTATACGAGAATCAATATATATACTATTTAATTTTATTATTTATTATATTTTAAAATATACACTGATTTAATTGTGTAATTATAATTTACAATGTAATTACATTTTTAGTTAAACATATTTTAGAAATTAGAAATTAAAATGTAATTGTTTAATTATTATCGGTGTAATTATAATTTACAGGATGAACGTGCATACTAACTTACTACCATAATTAACCTAAAACATGATTCGAGTGACTGATATCAGCAAAGATGGATACAAGATTTTATTTGAAAGCAAAAACAAATTACAAATATAAAATATAAAATAGATTTTAATGAGAAATTAAAATTTCCAGGGGAATGATTTCCCCGCCCCTTTGGTCCATCCCTGGATATCAGGGTTATGAAAGTTCGACTAATGAACACACAAAAGACAAGCTTCCTTCTTTGGGGGGTTTTTGTTGCAAGAATTTGACCTGACCAGAACTGGCTCAAAAAAAAAAAAAGGAACACAGTTCCCTTCTTATTTCTTTCTATTATGAAAATACAAAGAGGTTACCCTCACAATCAAAATTGCATACTGACTAAGCACAACAAAGAAACTAAATTTAAAAAGAAATAAAAATTAAAAACTTACAAAGGATCCACAATGCCACGGATCCCAACCCTTGTAGGTGTCATCTTTCAACGACCTGAAAAAGCCTCTTAACAAAATCTGTTCATGCTGCGAGCCGAACGGAGGAAATGGCCATCATCTGTACTCAGAATCTGGTTATCAATACACAAATAATTTACTAGTTTGATCAAACAGGACTTCAGTTGGAAACGAATGAAAACACAAAAGTGGTTTTAACTTCCAAACCAAACCATCACAACCAAGAAAACTCATTTACTCAACATCAGGGTAATAGGTGACAATGCAAACATGTAGGCTTATTTTACATACAAGTTCAATTAGTTAATTTCCCAAGAACCAAAATGGTGTAAAAGCAAATGATATTACAGATACAAGTTCGAATACTTGTTTTCACAGGCAACAATAGAAAAATATAATAGAAAAAGGATGGCATCGTACTTGTGTATCTCCTTAGTGAACCATTTCCATTAAGAGAAAAATGCACTGGTTCCCTTTCATGACCAAAAGATAGAATTTCTTGCATTCTTTCTGGCCAATCTGAATTCAATCTACGGGCAAAATCTTCCACCTCCCTAATCAAAAGATTAAAAGAAAATCATTCAGGTAATACATACAAATATATTCCAACATTATTGTAAAACAAGTATAAGATACTGACGTTACTACATTCGCTGCAGTAAGCATACAACTTTTCCTAAATTAATGTGAACAGTAACTAAAAGTAATATGGATAAGTACATAGATTTCAAATCGAGCAATGGTTTCAAATTAATTAAAATTTCCAAAATAGTCCCGATTACAGAATAAATACAATATCGGATTATTTCTATTACTATAGAGATGCAGCAGCACTCCCCTCTAGGTACATAATGGTCATGCCATTGTGTCTATTAAGTCCAGTTACTACAATGTTTATTCGGCAGCTAATCATTTGGGACACTTGTCTGTAAAAGATAAATAGAAAATGGAGGGGAAAGAGAAAGGAAGAGAGACGGCTAAAGAAATTGACACCAACATATACTTAATCCTTATTTTGCCTCCCAAATATGCAAAATAAGACACCAACGTGATCATATACATAAAATATATATGTATACATAAAGTCCAAAACCCACAAAATCATGGATTCTCTATAACCAGACAATTGAAAAAGATTAAACACCAAGCCTTAAAGTGAAACTCCAGGATAACATGACCATTCCTTTGATATTCCAGAGGAGGAATGGGGAGCAAAGGTCAAATAGGAAGAGGAAGATTTACAAGGCAAAAATCCATCTTTACCTGTCTATTTTTTCTTTCAGTGCTGGATCAATCTCGTCATCGATATCACCATCATCGAGCTCATTCTTACTGGCAAAAATATCATCTTCAACATCAAGTAAGTTCGAGGTAGCCCAACTTTTCTGACCAACTTCGGCACTACAGCGCACTGAGTTAAGACCATTTAACTCCTGGAACGGGAGAGGAGCTTCAGTAATCTACCAGTATTATAAGAAAAATAAAAGAAGGCATAATCGATGAGGTTCACACCTTATTATGGTTTTTAATGGTTTCATTGGTAGATGTGCTCTTCTGCTGATCTTTTCTTTTTCGGTTCTTCTTTTTACTCTTTGAAGTTTTATTCCCTTTAGAATCTGCAAAACAGAATTCCCTTACCTCCCATGAGGCCTTCAGAAAGAATTAGAAAAAGAAGACTAAGAGGCAAAGCTTTTGGTATCCATGAAAGCAGAACAATTTTAAATGGTTACAATTCCAGTATATAAAACACATGTGCCAGTACAGATGCGACATATCAAACAAACAAGTATAATTAGTTCTCTAAACATTGTCAGTTAATTGATATCCATAATTGAGTGTAAAATCTCGAATTTCAGTTTTAGTTTGTTGGAAAATTATTCCTAAATGAAGGTCCTCAACAACAATGATTGAAGGAAGCAAATAGGCACATTAATCATTTTATTATCCTGTTCACCAAGTAAGACAGGCCACCCTCTAACATCTTCAAAGAAAGGTCACGCTTTTTCCATGCCTTCACAATTTATAGATCATCAAACTGGTTCCTGATAAAGAAACGCTAAAGAATTTGTTATTTTTGTCCAATTCAGGTTCTATGATCGACTTTTCAGCCATCAACTCCCAAATGACTGTATAGAAATAAATGACATTGGGCATTGAGGTTGAGATCGACACATGAGATGCAACCAGAACAAAACTAAATTATAGTACTATACTATTCTTTCTAGGAGAAAAGCAAAGGTATCTAATCAGTAAAAACAAAAGGTATCTATCAAACTATTCTGCCAATATAAGCAAATAAAAAACAAATACTCATGAAACATAGAAGGTTTTCAGAACTGTAATCTTTGGGATAAAAAAAATTAAATATATTCAAACAAAACATATCAGAACATGATGTAAGCATACCTCCATTGTCCCCATTGATAAATGATAAAAGGTCATCAACTGAACGATCATCGGCACGCTCTTCTTCAACCTCATCATTCTGAGACACAGAAGTCTTCACTTATTTACATGCATTTTACGCAGGGATTATCATAATGATGCCTTATGAAGTTAATTGACACAGCAAGTTCATCTCAACCATAAAAATGCTCTACTAAGGAGTACAATTGCAGAGGGTAGGAAATAATCAGATAAAAATGCCAAAAACAAGGAAGAGACAGTCACCTTTAGTTTCTGCCTCTCTTTTAGTTCCTTCCTCTTTTTTGCATACAATCTATTCAACAGTCGAATGCGTGGGTCATCAGTTGTGTTTTTCAAAGGCTCCAACTTTTCTTCCTAAACCAACAAAATAAGTAATAAAATATAAATAAGGATTAAGATAACAGACATGATAAATAAAGAAGCTTCAATTAACACTAGACACACCTCAGTAAGATCATCTGGCAAATGAAATATTTCACGTATCTCCTCGGGGCTTTTTCCCTCAATAATTCTCGCAAGAGCACGACTAGTGAGATCAACCAGAGGCTTTAATTGAAGGCTATCAGCAGCAGATGTCAACTCACAAAGCCTCTTTGTGTCCATCCGGATAAACTTTTCGTCAAAAGATTTGCGTTCCTTCAAATAGAAAAGCAAACATGCAAATGAAGGGGAGAGGAAACTCAGTGTCGGTTTGCTAAATGAAATTGAGTACCCTCGAAACACGTTAATATTTTCTTGACCCAAAACTCAAAAGTGGCAAAAGCAATTAATTAAATAAAGAAAGCCGCCTATACCTAATGAAAGTTTAAAATTGGCTCCATATATGCCAATCCAGACAGATAAAACATCTATTTTAGGAAAGCGAAATGATAACACCAAAAATAAGAGGTACATGCTAATTGAGAAACATTTTTGACCTACCTTGTTAGAATGACCAGGCACTTGATGAAACCGGCAATAATCAAGAATTAGGCTTAGCATGGCAGGGTTGACTCGCTGAGGAAGAGATATAGCACAATTCTTGGACGATCCCATGCCCTTTTGTATCACTTCATGGCATATCATGGGACAAAACATTGCAACCTCCTGTTCTACTTGTTGGATTGAGCCATCAGCAGTTTGAAGACAAATGTATGAATTCATCATCTGAGAACATATCTGAAGACGCTTCAGAATTAAAAGTTAAAGATGCACTCAAGAACAAGGCAAGCACACTCAAACTATGTAAAGAAAGCCCAATAACCAAATAGAAAAATAGTTGTCATCCACACCCATCTCAGAAAATTATTCCATTAGGGTGTCTATCTACCGTAACTCACACCATGCAGATTAAAAAAAATCAAGTTACGCCATTATTGCTAAAATTACAACTAAACAACTTTGTTCACAGCATAATATTTAGGTCAATATCAAACCAGAGCTAAATCTTTTCCTAGTTAACTAGAATATTTAGTTGCTATGGGAATAAATATAACCTTGAACAATATGCCTTTAATACCCATAACAGAATCCAGAAGAGTACAATAGAAATTGCTCCTTTTGAACTATATACTAATGATTAACCAAAAATGTAAAATAAGTGAACCAAAAAAAAAGACATCACCAGGAAAATAGATAGTCTATAACTTAAGTGGACACATAAAAATCGTACCTCAGGTTTAATGACTGCCATATCCACTTCCGACATTTCAAAGTATATTTCGCACACCAAGAAAGGTCTTTCTGTTTAGCTAGTTGTAGAAGAATTTGTACACCCTGCTTCTCTGTTGCTCAAAGGCTTGGATACAGTAGATGAAACGACAGCTTTGCACTTCTTAAGTGACAGAGACTCTCAAATCGGTAACAAGAAGTACATTTCCCCACTTGCACGAACATTGATTTTGGAAGTAGATCTCAAGAAGTACTTAAATATGGATCATGAAGCTGTCTACCAAAAAACAATAGAAAATATGTGGCAGAGTTACAAACAGATATTTCAGCTTAAGTAGAATAACTGCATAAATAAATAATTGTATAAAAAAATTAGACAAATTTCTGCAGTTAATTAGTTGACTACATAACATGTTGCAAGAGAAGAGATATATATGTCCAAGCTCCTGTACTAAATATTTGAAAGGTGTTCCCAGAACCCAAATAAACTGACTGTCAATCATATTTCTTATATACTACTGAGTTAGCATTCAGACAGGATAATATAGTGGACTGAGAGAAAAAACAGGGATCTCAACATTATCAAGGTTCTTATCACTGAAACCACTAGCATCAGAGTCAAAGCCAGCAGCAGAAGTAAAATATTTAACATTTCGGGGGAAAATAGCAAAGTAGTTGAACATTTAAATAACTAACCAGGATTATCTCAATCTTTCTCTCACAGGGAAAAATGCTTTCCTTCTACTGAACTTGCTTTAAAGAACCAAACATTCCAGATTAAGCATACAAATATTTTCAGTGCAGCAAGACAAGCAGGAGTCATGGCACGATGATTCCCTCATAGGAAATCAACATACGAATTTCTATTACAGGCAAGCCTGACACCTACTGTTATGCGCTCTCCTCTGGTAAACTAAAGTTATCAATTAAACATTCAAAGTTATGCAGCTATAGCCCCAATGTTGATGTGCTCGTTATAAAAAAGAAAAAGAAAAAAGAGATATATGGAACCGTTACACCAAAGTCAACACGTATCCTCTCAGTACCTCACTTCCGCATTCCATTTGTCTTTGTTGCAAATGGATAATAAATCTTACACAAGTGTTTGTGTTACATCCAATTTCTTCAACTGTACTTCCAATAAAATTACCTTTTCTGAATTACCACCATTCCTGAATTAGTCCCTATTTAGCCCTACCTCAAAAAATTCTGAATTCAATCACTTCAGAATATTATTTCTCATATTACAACCATTCCACATCTATTACCATTTTAGGAACATAATTTCAGTTAATTGGCTTTTAAAATGAGATATTGAACTTATGGCACCAAGAGGAAAAGCTAGGTCACTCGACGATTATAAGAATACTTAACTACCACGTAGCAGCCAAAATTTTCATCTGCCAAGGTTCTGGGATATAACAAGATAACAGAGCTATATTTCACCCTATCTAACTGTTATTGTACATAAAAACAACTTCAATTGTATGCAAACTAAGCGCCAACCTAATTTCTTGCACGTATCAGTTACCAACACAACCCGAAAAACACCTTATATTTCAATATTATACTTGGTTAATTTTCCTATACTTAATCAAGTTTTATTCGTTATTACCTCTATTCCTTTTCTCAGCAATCAAACACCTTTTATCAAATGCGAACACATATAGCATCAAATATACATAAATGAATTTGAAAGAAAAAAAACCCCTAAGCATCAAATATACATAAATGAATTTGAAAGAAAAAAAAAACCCTAAACCTACCTAGCTCATAAAGTCGAGCAGCTAAAAACCGGAAACTGAAAAACTGAAAAAAAATCAAAATAAGAAAACGAAACACATTTCCGTTGCCAATCGGTCATATAGATAAACAAAACCAATGAAAGAACGATTCTCGAAAGTCAATCTCAACAGATAAGTACAAAATTGAATTTCTCTTCCCTTCTAATATTAAATATCTAGTATTTCAATTACTTATTTTTCTTTTTCAATTCGTAAACAATACAGCGTTGTTTCGATTATACCTGTGTAGAAGACGACGGAGGTTGCAGAGCTTTCAAAATGCTCGGATACGGCGGTAGTTGGCGAACTCCGAAACGGATAAATGAGAGAGAGAGGGGAAAAGGAAAGAGAAAGACAGCGTTCCTTTTTTTTATTCTCTTTTTTTAGTGTAACGTATATTTTATTTTATTTAAATATAGTTAAAATTTTCGGAAAGAAATATTGTAAAAAAAGGAATTTGTGCCCAAGGTTTGCGAGCCGAGTGCTGTCTTTTGACGAGCGAGGGTCCGTTAAAACGTCACCGCACAGTTTACACTCACATGTGAGCGTTACTCCGAGTGGGTTAGGGTTTGGTTTATAGTCCCGCCCCCCAAAATCCGCCCAACCATTCAGCCACCCCGGAAATACCAAATATGCAGTTCTCTTTAAAGAGAATGATAATTCCGTTTATTAATCAAATGAAAATTAGTGTCGACAGCTCGAATCAATCGGATCGAATATTTTTGAACATTAATATTAATTACTGTTATAGTGTAAACACTTAAAAAAATAATGTTGAAAACGTACTATTTTAAGTAGAATTTTTTTTTAAATACTTAAAATTTTAAGACATAATTTGAATATTTATTTTTATATGAAACCAGATGAATATATTCGGTTAGGACATTATATATTTCGACCCATTGGCAGTTGGGTTTGCGGCGTTTCCGGTTTACTTGGCAACAATCCCTATCGCAGAACAAGGGTTTTTCATTCTATTTCACAGTGGATCTTTCGGTCTTTGGGTTGGGGCTTCACTTTATCACCAAATATCGGTTTTTTTGGCCAATATCCCAAGTGGATCACTTATTTGGGGTATTGGGCCTATCTTGAATTTATTTTGGAGAATACGACATTTTCTATAATGCACTCCGAATTTATCACATCGAGATGACGAGTTTCCTCCGATATTATTTTTAATTGGTCCCCACGTAATGGGTCCTATATATGCCATTATTTTATTGGCATTTTATTTTAAAAATATATTTTAAAAAATTAAAATTAAAAATTAAAAATTAAAAAAATTAGGGCAAACTCGTCACTTCGAGGTGACGAGTTCATTCAAATTAAAAAATACTAGCCATTTTCTACCCGTTGGTCAACGGGCAGACGGACAGTAACAGTCACTTGGAACTTGTCACCTCGATGTGACAATTCAGTCGGCTAAAATATAAAAAATTAAAATTAAAAGAAAAATAAATTTATTATTTTACAAAATACAAAGTAAATAAATAATTGAAAGAAATAAATTTTTATATGAAAATTACAAAAAAATTATCTATGTCGTCTAAGTTATTGATGATGACGAGGAGTTGTCGAATGATAATGCCACGGAGCTCGTCGAGTACATCAGGGTCGTAGACCTTGGCTGCCACCGCTCCTATCGTCTTCGTCATCGTTGTGCCGAAGAGGTGTACTTAACACACTCTACGATCCACATTCGAAATGCGGTGATGAATTTATGACATTTGACACCAGCATCACCGTAACTGCTTCAACTTGGCTTTGGTAACCATATGGTTTTGGTGACCATATAGGATATGGTCTCATTCACCCGCAACTGCATGTTCTGTTAAAGATCCTTGAGTGTATTGTGGCATCCCATGAACCTCCAACCCAATTCAGTCGAGTCTCGACTGAAGTATGAAATGGAGAATAGAAACTGAAAATGGCTTGGAATACATAATAGTATTATTCAGTGGTAGATGCTGAAGCAGAAGACGACGATGTTTTCTTCTTGGACTTGGACTTGGCACATGTGGCCGGATGAATTTGCCATTCTCCCATCTCTTCTGGTGTCGTCAGATATGGTTTCCCATTTGGTTCGTAATTTCGAAGATAGGGAGAATAGTTGAAATCGAGGTCCAACGGTGTGATGCCCTGACACGGGGGAAACGATTGGTCAAGCTGATTTCATTGCTTGTACCACGGGGCTAGACTTCTGCTAGTCGATTCATGCGACACTTAGACGATTACCAGGTCGAAATGGTGCCTAAGTCAGCCTTATCCACATCCTTGTGAGTCTCTGGTTCACTAAGCGACGAACAAATCCTCAAGGATTAAACAACAATGCGAAAGCAACACTCAATTGGGGCTAATCCAAGCCACCTAGGTTGAAGCGGATCTCCGAAGCACGAGCACTGTGGGAACTTTCTAAGTCACCAAGACTTGAATCAGTTTGGCACTTTGAAAGAACTCAAAAAGGAACACTCTCGAGGCTATCTCAGCCCTCACGATTGGCAACACAAGCCACAAAGGCTTTAGCACAAAGGAGAACAAGCCGACAAGGCTATAATGCTAGAAAGCTAGCAAGCTAGAAACACAAGAACTCAGAGAGAGTAAGAGTAAATGCCTGAGTTTTATTATGTTGGGATTTTCGGAAGTTCGAATCGACAACTGAAATGGTTTACAAAGAGGGGTCGAAACGGTTTTTGTGTTTAGGGAGTAAGGAGATTGAAAGGTAGAAAATTGCACAGCGATTTATAGTGGTTCAACTTCTCAACCAAGTCTACATCCACTACCTTAGCTCCTCACTAAGGATTTTCTAACAAATTCACTAATTTGTTCTTTCTTTTTCAAGGACAAAAGATAACCTTTACAACTCCCTAGTTTTTCACGGGATAAACTAGAACCTTTCCCCTTTACAAAATGATAAAAGAAGTAAACAAATAAACCTCTCAAATGTATGTGTTTACAAGAATTAAGCCCACTAGAATAATATTTACAAGAGAGAATGAAAAACTTCTTCTCTTGTGTTTGATAGCTTGGATAGTTGTTCTCATTCTTCTTTAAGTGTCTTCAGCTTGTATTTATAGCTTGGAATGAGTTTGAAGTCGTATATAGCCGTTGAAGATGTTTTGGAGCCGTTTGTATAATTATCATTTAAAAATCTGGTTAGGAGCGTAGGTGCATCGGTTCACTCTTAAGGGCGCATCGGTACACTATGTGTAAAATTAAAATATTTCGACCGTTATAAGACCTAGTGCATCGGTACACTTGGGGTATATTGGTACACTAATTACATTCGATGTTTCAAAAGAGCCAGGAGTGTATCGATGCATGGTCTGTGCATCGGTAGACAAAATGCATTCGAAATAGGGTGTGCATCGATACATCCATTAGTGCATCGGTACATCCCTTTATAAAATTGATTTTTGGCTCGATTTTGGTTCGAAATACTTTGTAAAATTTGTTTCAAAAATATTTTAAGTTTAAAACACAATTTTACACTTTAGTAAGGATTGAAATTGATCTTTGAAAAACTTGGAGTAATATTTTTATATTTGAATCATTTAATCGAATATACTTTAAAATGATTATAAAATCTTAAAATTCAATAACACTTAATTTGTTATATCGAAACATCAAAATATTTTCAACAATCTCCCCCTTTTTGATATAATAAAACATTTCAGTAATTTTAAGATTTTCTTTGAAAATCATTTTTTAAATCAATTTTGAAAAATTACTCCCCCTTACTTTAAGCTCCCCATTTTTCATTAAGAAATTGAATTTTTTCAAACTAAACTTCTCCCCCTTTTTGTTATACCAAAAGTAATTCAATCTTTGAAGTTCAAAATAACTTTGGAGAGCAAGTTGTAAATTTGACATTTAAAAAATCATTTGAAAAATCAAAGCTCTCCCTCAACAATAGCTTTTCAAACAAAATTTAGCTTTTAAGATCATGACACTTAAACAAAATTGAATTTCAACAAAGAATAATAAACATGTTAGTAGCACATGAAATTCAATATATCCAATTCTAAAATACTTTATGCAATACCAATAGTTGAAATTAAGTACATATGCATAAAATTTTATAAAAATGTTATGCATCTGAATTTGTTTTATATCAATTATTAGAGAGATATCATTTTTATTTAAACCACATGCATAAACATTTAAATTTAGGTATTTTTTTAAAGATTTATAAATCAAAGTATTTGAAAAGTTGATATCAATTGTTAGAGAGATATCATTTGTATTTAAAACCAATTTTGACCAAAATTTATTATTATGAACTAAAAACTATGAAAAATCATTAAAATTTTAAAATATTCATCATAATCATTTTTAACATACATGAGATTAAAAACAATGCATAATCATTTAAAATCAAAACTCATGCATGCATAAATTCAAATGAGCAACCAAATAATCAAAATCAAAAGCATTAAGCTTAGAGGTTATCCATTCCTTTTTCATGTGTGGTTGAAGCATTTGAATATCTTCACTTTTATCACCATTGCCCCCACACACCTATAAGAGTAATTTATTTCGATTTTGGTATCCAATTTGTTTTGGATCCTTGGACGTTAGATTCAATGCCCCTTGTTCCTTTCGGAACCCATACTTGCCTAATTTTAAAACGTTTTCCTTTCTTCAAAGGACAAGTATGTTCCAAATGACCATGATAATGACAATATGAGCATTTTGCCATTTTTAAACATAATAGGTTGTTTTTAGAAATTAATTTTTTTCTTTTGTTAAGCTTTCAAGCTTAACTTCTAACTCAAAATTTTTCTTTTCTAAATCATTTGTTTTGATTTTTGAAAGCTCTAAATCATTTTTCAAAATTTCATTTTGATTTTCAAAATCAACTCTAGCTTTCAAAATCGATTTATTTTCAATTTTGAGTTTTGAAATTAATTTTGTATATTTGGAATTCATGGTCTCAAATCCCAAATACAACCTATTATAAGCATATTGTACGCATCAAAAGTAAATGAATTAAATTCATTTGAGTTAGAAGATACCTCAAATTCTTTTTGAGTGGCCATGAGGTATAGGTTGACTACTTCATATTCATCATTGGAATCATTGCTCCAAGATACAATAAATGCCTTATTCCCATTTTTCTTTAGAAGAGGACATTCATACTTGACATGCCCATTTCTTTGATAATTGAAGCACACCGGGGGACTATTCTTCTTGGTTGATTCATGTTTCACTTCCTTGGAAATCATGAATCTCTTGAGTTCCTTTAAGAGCTTGACCATCTCTTCTTCTTGTTCAACATCGTATTCATCCACCTCATCATTTGAATCTTGATAGTTTTTATTGGTGGATTTGAAGGCAAAGTCTACCTCATTATTCTTTTTCTTATTTTTCTTGTCTTCATTTTATTCCTCTTCCTTCAACATCATCTCATGAGTGAGAAGAGAACCAATTAATTCATCGAGAGTGAGAGACTTTAGGTGTCTAGCTTCGATAATGGTGGTATTCTTCAATTGCCACGAACTTGGAAGAAAGTAGATCATCTTCCTTACAAGCTTCTCATTAGAGATTATTTCTCCAAATCCTCTGAGACCGTTGACAATCACGGAAAATCTATCCGTCATAGCTTTGATGTCTTCATCGGGTTTCATCTTGAAGTTCTTGTAGCTATGGTTGAGAAGATTTTTCTTTGATTCCCTCACTTCATCGGTTCATTCATGAGTGACTTGGAGTTTATCCCAAATCTCTTTGCCACTAGAACAAGATAAGATTATTCCATATTCATTTGGGCCTAAAGCAAACAAGAGAATATGTATAGCCTTAGAATTAAGTTAGAACTTTTTCTGCTCTTCTTTGCTCTAATCGTCGTACTTGCCGGGTGGAGAAGAGTAAATGTTCATGATTGAGTTCCAAGCTTCTAGATCATAGGCGTGAATAAAGTACATCATCTTATTCTTCCAATGAGCAAATTTGCTCCATAGAAGAAGGGTGGCTTGTTGAGCGGTCGCGAATCCATATAGCTATATCTTCAAGGTAATAATCACCAGATGTTGAAGCCATTTCTTTGTCGGTTGCGTCAGGAATTGGTAGAGATTCTTCGAGGATCGCCTCAAGGATGTTAAGCCTTCTAACGAGTTAGGCTATGATTCCAACTTTTGGGATTTTTGGAAGCTCGAATCGACAACCGAAACGGTTTGTAAAGAGGGGTCGAAACGGTTTTTGTGTTTAGGGAGTAAGAAGATTGAAAGATAGAAAATTGTACAATAATTTATAATGGTTCGACTTCTTAACCAAGTCTACATCCACTACCTTAGCTCCTCACCAAGGATTTTCCAACAAATTCACTAATTTGTTCTTTCTTTTTCAAGGACAAAGAGATAACCTTACAACTCCCTAGTTTTTTCACGGGATAAACTAAAACATTTACCCTTTACAAAAGGATAAAAGAAGTAAACAAATAAACCTCTCAAAGGTAGGTGTTTACAAGAATTAAGCCCACTAGAACAATATTTACAAGAGAGAATGAAAAACTTCTTCTCTTGTGTTTGATTGCTTGGATAGTTGTTCTCATTCTTCTTCAAGTGTCCTCATCTTGTATTTATAGTTTGGAATGAGTTTGAAGTCGTATATAGTCGTTGGGGATGTTTTGGAGCCGTTTGTATAATTATCATTTAAAAATCTGGTTGGGAGCGTAGGTGTATCGGTACACTATGTGTAAAATTCAAATATTTTGACATTTATAAGACCTAGTGCATCAATACACTTGGGGTGTATCGGTACACTAATTACATTCGATGTTTCAAAAGAGCCAGGAGTGTATCGATGCATAGTCTATGCATCGGTCCACAAAATGCATTCGAAATAGGGTGTGCATTGATACATCCACTAGTACATTGGTGCATCCTTTTATAAAATTGATTTTTGGCTCGATTTTGGTTTGAAATACTTTGTAAAATTTGTTTCAAATATATTTTAAGTTTAAAACACAATTTTACACTTTAGTAAGGATTGAAATTGATCTTTGAAAAACTTGGAGTAATATTTTTATATTCGAATCATTTAATCGAATATACTTTAAAAATGATTATAAAATCATAAAATTCAATAACACTTAATTTGTTATATCGAAATATCAAAATGTTTTCAACATATTACTTTGAAGAGAATGAATCTGAATCTGAATTGAATGATTACAAATGAGGGGAGGAGATCTCTATTTATAGTTGAGGCCCTCAAAATCTAACGGTCTAGATGAAAGTACATCGACGGCTTATATTGAATCCTACCTTATCCGTAACTCTATCTCTAAGTTATTTGAATTCAAATAAAACATTATCTATAATTAAGTATTTATTTCCTTAATTATTGGATAATATTATCTTTTCTAGAATCTTCCAAGGAACGGGCCAGGTCTGATGGGTCTGAGCAAGCCCAACACTCTGTATTATTCTTCTATAGAAATTTGCGCACACATGTCTCGGTCCGAATCCACGAGCCTAGACAAAATTGCCCTCATCGAACATGTAACACCTTCGTCGCTTCTCTCGGACACCCCAGACTTGATTCTTCACGGACTCATAAGCTTTCTCCAAGAACCGAACCAACTCATCGTGCTCAACAAGCCCAAAGTCTGCGCAATAGAACCTCTCATGTGAATATTTGTGCCAATGTCCATGGACCCAAAAGTTTAGTCTGCGATACTTGGTGTAGAATACGTGTCTCATTGACCAATTCTTGGTATGTTTCCCATGTGTATCGATTGTATGGAGCGCGTTCATTTCAACCATAAGTGTAGGAATCGGTTGGTGCGACTCAAACTGTAGCATCACTCTGTCTACGACGTGCCACTCTGCAATCACATAATGCAACAACGACATCACGATACACCATAAGTGGAACCCTAAAAAATCTCACTGATAATAAATGAATGATCTCCTTGTCGACGTACGAAAGCCAAGAGAATTGTAAATATTAAACATACATAAAAGTTAATATATATATATAAAGTTAAAATATTTTAAAAATAATAAAAATTTCGTATGTCATACTGCATATCGGTATGCTATGTCGATCCTCATCCGTATGTCTCGTGTAGTGGCACCCGCCAACTTCATCTCGGAGATTTTATTACGCCATCTAAAATATTTTCAAATAAAAATACTCTAAACATATAAAAAAATAATTAAATTTATGAAATTCAGAAAAATTTAAATAAATGCAGTTAAACAATTACCTTGCAGTCTACGAAAATTCGACTGGGGCTGATGTAACTGGCATCAAAACAAGAAGTGATACCAAGCCCAAGACTGTAGTAGTATCATACAACCTGCTACATCGATTTTTTGACATGGTTGGACGATTACAGCCTTGCAAAGCTCTCTCTAAAGAAAGGCTAAAATCGTCGAGCCCCAACTGGTATTACGACACACAACTGGTATTATTCGATAATAATATCCTTATTTCACTCAGAGAAGAAATGCTCCAGAGGTGAAAACACCCTTTGTCTCGATACTCGTTCATGACATGGAATTCGGACTCCAACCACGTTATCGTTACGCGATAGCCCCTAATGACGTCAAATGGTGACCATTTCCCCAAAACTTGGTAAAATAACAAATTAAGATGTATATTTATTAATGATGCATGATTATTTTTTACTTATCATTTTAATTAGTTTCTTTTATACCAACTTGCATGATTCATTGTATATGTAGATATTTTTTTTGTTTTTTTGTGCGGTTCAACATTTATTTATTTATTTATTTTAATGCTAATTGATGATCTAATTTATCACAATTTTATTAATATCTTTCCATTTTTTTATTTCTAATGAAAATAGTATTAAGTATTTTTATTACTATTATATGTGTTTGACTTTGCCATATTATATATATATATATATTTACTTAATATTTATCAACCTTGAATGCTTGCATAATGTTCACCTTTATGTATCTATCATATTTGTTTTAATTTGATTTTTGAAATGTTCTTTTGTCAATATTATGTGTATGTCTTATTTTATATTAAAGTTTTTAGTGGTTTACTCGAATATTTTCAAGAATTTTATTTGTAGAACGAGCGTGGATAACACTAATTGATTGAAGTAGTATAATCTGATACGAAGTTCAAACGGAATATGAACTTGAAAACACGAGCCCGTCTATGTTTTATTAAAATAATGGTATTTCTTATTTTATTTTATTTTATTTTGTATTTTTATATGTTTTATTTTATTTTATTTTAATTTTTGTTAGTATTAATGATGTATGTTTTTGAAAAGTGAATTGTAATTTATTTCATGCAAAAATTCGATATTAATTCAATATTTTCAATAATTCAAAGATAAAATATTCTTTTAAAGATGAGAAATACGATAGATAGCTTTCCCGACAGATGATTGCAAATCTCAAGATTTATTATCAAGTCAAAGAATTTTCTTTAAATAATTAATTCGGAATAAGCAAATTAATTAAATTTTCATAAATGAATCATATTCTAACTTTATATTCGATTCATAATTTTCACTACCGTGATAATATGTAAGTAATTAAGTACCAATTTTTTGGGCGCTGTGGGGATGCTCATCCTTCCCCACGCGTAATCGACTCCCGGACCCGTTAAATCGGATTTTTGGTAAACACGCATACCAATTTTTGTCTTAAAATAATTTTTTCTTAAAATTATTTAAAAAGACATTTTTAGGTATTCGACCTACCTAAATCAAAGGTCGATGGCGACTCCTATTCATATTAATCCAAATTAATTCAAAATCGTCAAAATTTTAAAATAAAGTCATAATTGTTTTCTAAAAATGGATATGACAAACCCATTACATCGTCTCCACTCTCCCACTCCCATATATAACTTTTAAATAAATTACGTGTTTAGTACTTAAATTATAAGTTTTGATATGTTTTAGTATTTAACTTTTTATTTTTTTATATAACTTTTAGTTTTTGTTTCATTTTAGTACTCCGTCATTAAAAATTTAACGGACGGGCTAATGTGGCATAGTTCCGGTAGACAGAAGACCGATCCGAATGATTGACCACGAGAGAATGACGAGTTGACCAACATAATCCAATTTCAGGCTCATCTAACGGTGGACCATGGAGATTAGAGGACGAAGAAATCAAAATGTATATCGTTGATTTTGGAAGATTGAGGTGTTTCCAAGTGATACGAAGATTGGAATAACGTTTAGGGGTTAGAAAGGTGTGGACTAAAAAGTTTAGGCTTCTTCGAACGACGTATACGATGACCAACGACTGTAGATGTATTTCTTATTTTATTTTATTTTTTTATAAGTTTTATTTTATTTTTATTTTTATTTTCATTTTTGTTAGTATTAATGATATATATTTTCGAAAAGTGAATTGTAATTTATTTCATACAAAAATTTGATATTAATTCAATATTTTCAATAATTAAAAGATAAAATATTCTTTTACAGATGAGAAATATGATAGATTCCTTTCCCGACAGAGGATTGTAAATCTCGAGATTTCTTATCAGGTCAAATAATTTTCTTTAAATAATTAATTCGGAATAAGCAAATCAATTAAATTTTCATAAATGGATCATATTCTAACTTTATATTCGATTCATAATTTCCACTACCGTGATAATATGTAAGCGACTAAGTACCAATTTTTTGGGCGTTGTGGGGATGCTAATCATTCCCCACGCATAATTGACTCTCAGACCCATTATATCGGATTTTTGGTAAACACACACCAATTTTTGTCTTAAAAATGATTTTTTTCTTAAAGTAAAAAGACATTTTTAGGAATTCGACCTACCTAACTCAAAGGTCGATGGCGACTCCTATTCATATTAATCCAAATTAATTCAAAATCGTCTATTTTTCAAAATAAAGTCATAGTTTTTTTTAATTAGAATTGTTTTCTAAAAATTGGTTATGACAAATCCATTACATCGTCTCCCACTCCCATATATAACTTTTAAATAAATTACGTGTTTAGTACTTAAATTATATATAGCATCTTTGTCATTAAAAACTTAACGGACGGGCTGATGTGACATAGTTTTGGTGGACAAAAGACAGATCCGAACGATGGACCGCGAGAGAATGACGAGTCGACCAAAATAGTCCAATTTCATGCTCATATGACGGTTGACCATGGAGAATGGAGGATGAAGAAATTGAAATGTCTATCGTTGATTTTGGAAGATTTAGGTGTTTCCACGTGATACGAAGATTTGAATCCCGTTTAGGGGTTGAAAAGGTGTGGACTAAAAAGTTTGGGTTTCATCGAATGACGTATACGATGACCAACGACTGTAAACGCAGGGGCTGATGAGTCCGTTTGTTAAGTTTTTAACAGCGGATACTAGAATGAAATAAAAACTAAACATTATATATATTTTTAAAAAAATAAAAAATTTAAATATTAAAATGAATCAAAACTGATAATTTATATATTAAACACACAATTTACTCGTAACTTTTTCAGACTTTATTATAGTCCCAATAAAAGGATCAGGAGCACTGAAGCAGTTTTTTTTTCAAAAGTTAAAATATCGGAGAGCTTTTGACTATGGTGTGCCGGCCGCCGACTCCAAGAGCTGACGCAGCCTCGTTAGGCAAATGGCTGATGCCCATTGCGTAAGGCCAAAAGCCACCGGTTCAGCCACTACTTAGCAGCCATATCTCACCAAACACAGGATCTATACATTATACATCCATTTACCAAAAACAACAAAAATAATTCAAATTTCGTTTTCTGATTGCCCTTTTTGTCCCTTTTGGTATCGTATTGGATCATACGAATATGTCCATTCATTTCCATTGTGCATGCATAGATTCAGCAACTTTTGAATAATAAAAAGTATTGTTGAAAGACAAAGGAAGTTGTTTCCAATTTGATCATCTGGCAAATGAAGTCTGCTCTGAGCTAAGAAGTCCATGTGATACTCAACGTTTTAAAATATTGTTGCATGTGCTTGACTGCTTGGTATCTCGTAATGAAACCAATGCATCTAGACATTGGGATCCCAAACTTATGTTTCTTATTTTCTTTTTCCATTAATTGAAGACTCTAGAATTATAATACACACTTCATCATTCGATTACTTTATGGAAAATAAAATAAAATTGAACATCATTTCGATGAAAAATGTGATAGTTTGGTAAAAGAAATGGTTTGTGGTAAGGAATGTAACTAGACGGGACGGATGAGAGTGACTGTCCTCTAAAAATCTAAAATTATTATATATTTTAAATTTTTAGAGGATAATATTTTCTATTAAAAATTTATCTGCATTCCTTTAAAATTTTATAAATTCTAATTCACACTTCTAAAATTTTACAAGTTCAATTTCAGTCTAATATAAAATTCTGTGTCGTCCTTATTTGTGATGAATGTGATGGATATATTAATTAAATGAAAATGAAAATAATTATATCTTATATTTTTAAATAAGTGATAAAAAAACAAAACACAAACATACATGTCTATGAAATTCCAAACAATCCGTGAAAAATAGCCAGACACGTCTGACAATTTTTTAATAATTAATCACGATTAATTAAATAATAAAAAGTATTATAACTTTACCAAATAGGAGTAATATATTTTATGAATAAATGCATGTTGGCGTTTGAAAAAATCTCTTTAAGTAGGGGTCTCTGTCTTTAACTTCAGACCGTTCACCATTCAATACTCATTTCGTCATCTGAGCTACCCGCCTCTGCTTCACAGTTCTCTTCTTCGTTCAGTGTAGCAAAGTCCTTTGAAAACCTCCATTAATGGCGGCTCTAAGGAGCTTACTCAGTAAAAGATCTTTAACATGCAACGAGATGATGATGACAAGGAGGCTAGTCTCAACTGAACCAATTATCGATTCTCCTTCTTTTGCTCAAAGACTTAGGGATCTTCCTAAGGATCTTCCTGGTACTAAAATCAAGAGGGAAGTTTCCCAGGTAATCTCTCTACTTCTCATGAACTTTTGTTTATAATTAATTAGACTGTAATTCATAATTTCTTTTGGGTTTTGGCCTTTTTTTTCAAGATAATTTCTCCACTAAAATGGGGTTTTTCAAATTTTCTTTTTTCTTTTTGTTTTCCTCCTATGAACAGATCGCTTTTAGAAAGTGTCATTTTAGTCGTAGAGCATAGATTTACTTCATTGAATTGCCTTAGCTGAAGATGATTCGTCGTATTTGCTGATTTTCCTCTGCATTTCTAAATATTTATTTACTTGATAATAAATTCTACCTGAAGTTGTTGATGTAGTATCATCATTTTTCTTTCACATCTGTCTTCTCCCCTTTAATCGTTTAAAATTTTGAAATGATTGTTTAAATGAAGTTCATCCTTTATCTAAGAATTGATTCTTCATGTTTCAGCTAATTGGAAGGACGCCTCTTGTTTTTCTTAATAAAGTAACCGATGGTTGCGGAGCTTATATTGCTGTGAAGCAGGAGATGATGCAGCCCACTTCTAGCATTAAAGACAGGTATCGGTTTCTCTGGAGCCCTTCTTGGTATTAATAACTTTTACACTCCAGAATTAGTTTGAAATTTTCGAGATGAAGAACATGTGAGACAGGGTCGAACTGAAACTAATCGAACGCCTCTTTGTCAACAGACCGGCACTCTCCATGATCAACGATGCGGAAAAGAAGAACTTAATTTCTCCCGGAAAGGTTTGCCGGACGGCCGACGTCCTTGTTGAATTGTTGATATTAACTTTGGTGTTCAGTTGCTTTAATTTTCCCCCTAACAAGTTTTTCGACTTTATATTAGACAACTCTGATAGAGCCGACATCCGGTAACATGGGGATAAGTATGGCATTTATGGCAACCATGAAAGGTTATAAGATGGTTCTGACTATGCCTTCTTACACAAGCTTGGAGAGAAGAGTGACAATGAGAGCATTTGGAGCTGATTTAATCCTCACTGATCCCACCAAAGGAATGGGAGGAACGGTGAAGAAGGCTTATGAATTACTGGAGAACACGCCGAATGCTTTCATGTTGCAACAATTTTCGAATCCTGCCAACACTCAGGTACACTTGTATCCTTCTTTAGTTCCGCTTTATTCAAATTTTTAACAAATATACTTTGGTTAGCTAATAATGTTTTACAATAGTTCTTTGGACTGACAATGAAATCTTCCTCAAACTGGAAACACAGGTGCATTTCGAGACCACAGGCCCCGAGATTTGGGAGGATACACTCGGTAAAGTCGACATCTTTGTGATGGGAATAGGGAGTGGTGGTACCGTTTCTGGCGTTGGACAATACCTCAAATCCCAAAATCCTAATGTGAAGGTAGTCGATTACTATTTCTTTTTGAGCTAATTCATTGTAACAACAATGCTTTATTTTGTATTTGCTACATTTCATTGCTGATGTCTCTTCCTTTGAAAATAGATATACGGAGTGGAGCCTGCTGAAAGTAATATATTGAATGGTGGCAAACCAGGTAAACTTTGCATTGATATTATATTACTCCTATGCTGTTTTTCCTTGAGGTAGTCTTCTTATATTAACAATTGCAACAGGCCCTCATCATATTACCGGCAACGGAGTTGGGTTCAAGCCAGATATACTGGACATGGATGTAATGGAAAAAGTTCTCGAGGTAAATGATAATTGATGTGCTTATGTCGAATAATGATCTAGTATCTTTTGTTGAATATATAGTCCTTTAGAGGCTTATGTCAGGATATGGTATGACAGGTCAGCAGTGAAGATGCTGTAAATATGGCAAGGGAATTGGCTCTGAAAGAGGGACTTATGGTAATAACACAAATCATGTTTTGATTTGCTTTTGTCGATGATTCTGTTCATGCATCAAGATGTTACTGACATTTTGCGGAATGCAGGTTGGAATATCATCCGGGGCCAACACTGTTGCAGCACTCAGACTTGCACGAATGGCGGAGAACAAAGGCAAATTGATTGTGGTAAGCACTTGTTCGTTGCAATTCTAAGTTCGATAAGCAAAGGCATGTAGTTTGAGGGTAGTATATCAAACTTTTTCCTGTAATGAAATTTCAATGGTGATTCTCATGTTGTGTCTTTTTGTTTTCTCTTCCAAATCCAAATTTCAGACCATTCATCCGAGTTTCGGGGAGCGATACTTGTCATCGGTCCTGTTCCAGGAATTAAGGAAAGAAGCCGAGAACATGCAGCCGGTTGCAGTTGACTAAACGGTCTTCTGGTCTTCCGGCAGGGCGTAAGAGCTCTATTTGGTAAAAACCAAATGTTTCAACTGAAACATTGGCAGACAATGTTAGTATGAATCTCCTATGAACCCATTTGTGTATCGTTTTCACTGTTGAAGTCTGTTTGAAATGAAATCGGTAATAATTGGAATTTGCACGGAATGAGTCTGCATAACGGACGAGTGCCTATGCCTTAAGACTAATGCTCCATCCCTGCCATTAGGGTTTATCTTGAAGACCAATTCTTGATCTGCACAAGTAATGAATCCGTAAACGTACCAAAAAAACAAAGGATTCATTAGCTATATCAGTGACGATAACTTTGTAAGGTATAAATCTACCCATGTCTGTTAGGAAAATAAACCGAGTACAAGTAATTTTCCTATAACCAGATTAGTGAGAATGCGAAATAAAAGCGGAAAAATAATACCCGAAAATTAATAACGGAGTTCAGCCAATTGTGCTTACGTCTCCGGGCTGCTGCAGATCTTTTACTAAGAGAGAAAATTTACAGGTGTTTACAAAACACTCACTACTCACAAGAAAACTCTCTAGTATAGGAAGAAAGAAATGTTTTGGGATGATTTTGAAGCTAAATAGATAAGGGTATTTATAGTAGAAACTTAGGGACTAATCTTTGAAAATACCCTAAAGTACAATGACTAAAGTGAATTTACCCATTCCTATTTTCAACAAACATCTATCAAAATTTTACCAAACTTTGAAAAACATTTTTCAAAGAAACATTTATCAAACTTTGAAAAAACATTTTCCAAAGTTGGTTGCCAAACTTTGAAACTTTTAACAATCTCCCACTTGAAGACTAATTTTAATATGTCTTCACACCTCGATCAATGCAGCAGCATGTCTGGTCTTGTTATTCTAGCATGCCAACTGAAGCTGAACACAACTTCAGTTTGTCCGTAGTCACCGTCTTTGTCAACATGTCTGTCGGATTTTGAGCTCCACTAATCTTTTCAAGTTTCAAAATCCCATCTTCCAAAAGAGACCGGATAAAATGATATCTCAATTGTATGTGCTTTGTCCTGGAATGAAAAGACGGATTCTTTGCTAGATGGATAGCACTTTGACTGTCGCAATACAAGATATTGTTTTCTTGTTTCTTGCCTAACTCTTCCAAGAAACTTTGGAGCCAAACCATCTCCTTGCTGGCTTCCGTAACAGCGACATATTCTGCTTCAGTTGTGGAGAGAGCAACTATCTTCTGTAGTTGAGAAACCCAACTCACTGCAGTTCCTCCTAGAGTATAGACATACCCTGTAGTGCTCCTTCTGATGTCGAAATTTCCGGCTAAGTCAGCATCTACATAGCTTGTCAGTATCATATCTCCACCTTTGAAACAAAGTGCTTTGTTTGTGGTACCCCTAAGATATCTGAGGATCCATTTGACTGCTTCCCAGTGTACCTTGCCCAGATTATTCATGTACCTGCTAACAGCTCCCACTGCATGAGCAATATCTGGTCTGGTACAAACCATGTCATACATCAGACTTCCAATTGCTGAGGCATACGGCACATTCACCATGTGTGCACGTTCTTCCTCCGTCTTTGGTGATTGGTCTTTGGAGAGTCTAAAATGAACACCTAAAGGTGTACTTACTGGTTTAGCATCTTGCATGTTGAACCTGGAGAGTACTTTGTTGATGTACTCAGCCTGTGATAACATCAAAGTCCCCGACTTTTTGTCTCTCTTGATCCTCATCCCAAGAATATGCTTTGCAGCACCCAGATCCTTCATAGCAAACTGCTTCGACAATTTTTGCTTCATGTTTATGATCTCTTGCATGTTTGAGCCTGCAACGAGCATGTCATCAACGTACAACAATAAAATAATGAAACTATTGTCGAACCTCTTGATGTAGCAACAATGATCTGCTTGGCATCTGGTAAAACCACTGCTACTCATGAAACTATCGAACTTCTTGTACCACTGTCTAGGAGCTTGTTTTAAACCATACAAGCTTTTCTTCAACCTGCATACCAGGTTTTTCTTGCCTGCCTCTATGAAGCCTTCTGGCTGCCTCATATAGATCTCTTCCTCCAAATCACCATGAAGGAAAGCTGTCTTTACATCTAACTGCTCGAGATGTAAATTCTCCGCAGCTATAATTTTCAACACCAGTCTGATTGTAGACAGTTTTACGACTGGAGAGAAAATTTCATTGTAGTCAATACCTTCTTTTTGCTGAAAACCTTTGACAACCAATCTTGCTTTGTAGCGTTTTCTCCCATCATGTTCTTCTTTGATCCTGTAAATCCACTTGTTATGGAGCGCTTTCTTGCCTGGTGGTAATTCAGCTAATTCCCACGTCTGATTTGACATAAGCGAGTCCATCTCATCTTTCATGGAAGACTCCCACTTGACTGAATCCTCCACCTGCATTGCTTCATCATAGCACTCTGGTTCACCATTGTCAGTCAGCAACAAATAGTCCAAAGAAGGTGAATACCGTTGGGTTGGTTTAGGAATTCTGGAGGAGTGTCTCAGTTCTGGTATGTGTGGTTCTTCTTGAACTGCTTCAGGATTGATCTGAACATCATTTCCAGAAATATCCTCGAACTCAGCAAATTCCTTTGTTTCAGCTTCGGTATTACTTGATTCTGCGGTTGACCTATCTTTGTACATCACATTTTCATTGAAAATGACGTCTCTGCTTCTGATGATCTTTCGATTTTCGTAGTCCCAAAACCGGTAACCGAACTCATCACCACCGTAACCAACAAAGACGCATTTGTTGGACTTGGCATCAAGTTTACTTCTTTCAGCAGAGTTTATGTGTACATAAGAAATACAACCAAACACTCTTAAGTGTGAAAGGTTTATTTCTTTCTTGCTCCAAGCTTCCTCTGGTATTCCGCCATCCAAAGGAACTGAGGGCCCACGGTTGATCAGGTAAGCTGCAGTGTTGATAGCTTCAGCCCATAGAAATTTGGGCAATCCGACATGTATCCTCATGCTTCTGGCACGTTCATTCAGAGTTCTGTTCATGCGCTCTGCTACGCCATTCTGCTGCGGTGTTATGGGAACTGTTGTCTCCATCTTGATCCCATTGTTTGCGCAGAAATCTCTGAAACTACTGTCTCTGTACTCTCCTCCATTGTCAGACCTCAACCGCTTGACTTTCAAACCAGTCTCATTTTCCACCATGGCCTTCCATTTTCTGAAGGTATCAAAGACTTCTGATTTCTTCTTCAGAAAATAAACCCACACCTTCCTTGTTGAATCATCGATGAAGGTGACATAATATAGTGAGCCTGCAAGAGATGGAACAGGGGATGGTCCCCATACATCAGTATAAACCAATTCTAACCTTTCTGCCTTGGGAGTCTTGCCAATCTTTGTAAAACTGACTTTCTTTTGTTTTCCAAAGATGCAATCCTCGCATAGTCCGACATCTACATTCTTTAGATCCGGCAGCTTCCCTTTTGACAGAAGTATCTTCATTCCTTTCTCGCTCATATGGCCGAGCCTTTGGTGCCATAGGTTTGATTTTACATCAGCATCTGCTACTGCAATGATATTCTCTAAATTGGAGGTTACATAGAGAGTACCGGTCTTACCACGAGCAATGACGAGTGCTCCTTTGGTAATCTTCCATTCACAGCCTGAAAAAGTTGTACTATATCCTTCTCCATCAAGCTGTCCAACAGAAATCAGATTTCTTTTGAGGCCAGGAATATGTCTCACTCCTGTCAGCTTCCAGGTGGTCTGGTTTGGCAGCTTTAGTCGGATGTCTCCTTTTCCGACGATCTTCAAGGTTTCATCATCAGCTAGATGAACCTTCCCAAAATCACCACTGACATAGTTCTCCATGATTTCTCGGCATGGGGTGGAGTGAAAAGATGCCCCTGAATCCAAGATCCATGATTCAATCGGACTGTTGACGCTTAAAATCATGGCATCACCTGTCTCCTCCGTCATGTTGGCAGATTCCTGTGCGCCGGTATTTTTCTTCGGTGCTTGGCAATCTCTTTTGAAGTGACCCTTCTTGCCGCAATTATAACAGGTAAAATCTTTATTTCCTGTTCTTGATTTGCCCCTTCTGGATTTTGATCTGCCACGATTTGAATTTCTTTCTGAAGTTCTCCCTCTAGACTCCGTGTGCAAGGATGAGGAGGTTGATGCTTCACCCGATTCTCTTCGTCGAATTTCTTCACTCAATACCAGATCCCGAACATCGTCGAATTTTAATTTGCTGTTTCCCGACGAACTGCTGACTGCTGTAACAGTAGCATTCCAACTGTCTGGTAGAGATGATAAGAGAATTAAAGCTCGAACTTCATCATTAAACTCAATTTCCACTGAACTCAACTGGGTTGTGATTGTGTTGAGTTCATTTAGGTGTTGTGCCACCGATGCCCCTTCCGCCATCCGCAAATTGAATAATCGCCTCATCAAATGAACTTTGTTTGAGGCCGATGGCTTCTCGTACATACTGGAGAGAGCCGCCATAAGACCCGCCGTGGTCTTTTCCTTTGCTATGTTAAAAGCAACATTGCGGGATAACGTCAGTCGGATAACTCCGAGGGCTTGTCTGTCGAGAAGAGCCCAATCTTCATCATTCATGCCCTCTGGTTGCTTTCCTGAGAGAGGTTGATATAGATTTTTCTGGTACAAAAAATCTTCAATCTGCATCTTCCAAAAGCCAAAGTCCGCACCATCGAACTTTTCAATTTTTACATTCCCTTCGTCTGCAGCCATCGCTCCCACTCGAATCTGGCTTCGTTTGGATCGTTTCTGACAATTCTTGCGAATCACCGTGTATTAGAACACCACCGTCGACAAACTCGTATCGCCGACCGAATTTCACTATTCACGAAATTCACTATTCACGTGAATAGTAATGAATAATAACCTCGCAGAAAATTTGACAAAATTCACAACCAAAAGCTCTGATTACCAGTTGTTAGGAAAATAAACCGAGTACAAGTAATTTCCCTATAACCAGATTAGTGAGAATGCGAAATAAAAGCGGAAAAATAATACCCAAAAATTGATAACGGAGTTCAGCCAATTGTGCTTACGTCTCCGGGCTGCTGCAGATCTTTTACTAAGAGAGAAAATTTACAGGTGTTTACAAAACACTCACTACTCACAAGAAAGCTCTCTAGTATAGGAAGAAAGAAATGTTTTGGGATGATTTTGAAGCTAAATGGATAAGGGTATTTATAGTAGAAACTTATGGACTAATCTTTGAAAATACCCTAAAGTACAATGACTAAAGTGAATTTACCCATTCCTATTTTCAACAAACATCTACCAAAATTTTACCAAACTTTGAAAAACATTTTTCAAAGAAACATTTACCAAACTTTGAAAAAACATTTTCCAAAGTTGGGTTCCAAACTTTGAAATTTTTAACAATTTCGAATCGAGTTTTTGGTTTACTTGAACCTGATCCGAAAATTAAATCCCTCCACTCGCATCTGATCATTCTCTAGTTTAAGAGGATACCATCCAATCCCAAATCTGTCTTGATTTTTAAGTCAAAACTCGTATATGACTTGAGATATATATATATATATATTACGTAAAATAATGATGTAATTGAAAAATATAAAAAAATGTTTCGCTATAATTATTATTAAAACATGTCGGAGATAATTATAATATTACATTGGGTCCAATTAGACCATTTTTATTTCATTTTGAACGAAAATCAACCTGATCAAATTCAAATTAAAAACTGGCTTTCTCTCTTATAACTATTAACTAGTGAGCCATAACAATTTAGGTATTTTTTTATTTTAATTATATAATTTGAAGTGATTATCTTTCTCAAAGTCGATCTTAGCTAAGTTGGTAGAGCGAAAGACTATAGTTGTTGCATTATTCGTCATCCTTAATTTGTTGATTAGATTCCGACAGATCGTAATTTTGTTTTACTTACGTCATTTTGTGCAACATGAAATCCCCAAAACGGTGTCGTTTTTATACTAAACTTGCGGCCCGACTCATCAAATTAAAGATCCATGTGTTTTTTTATTTATAAAAATGGATAATTATATTATTAATCTTTCTTAATTTGATCGGTGTTTATTTTAATCTATAAATTTATAAACTATATATTAGTTTGGCATAGTAAGCTTTTAGTTTTACTAATTATGTCCTTTAAATTATTATTTAATAATTGGTGAGCCATTTTGATGTTGAGGATGACTAATTTAAGGGTGGTGCTTGTGAATGAAATTTCACATCGATGAAGAAGTGATTAAGAATTTAAGTCAGAGGCTAGTAATGTCAAATTAAGGAATTTAAAGTCATCTAACTTTAAAATATTTAATGATTTTTTTATAAATATGAGATATTCTCCGTTATATTTGTATGTATGATACGATGTTCGAACAGTGAATAAGTAAATTATCAAATTACCCCTGATACATTAGATGTCATAGTCTTACAAGGGGTCGCAGTCTTGCAACATTATCAAATATATCTTGCCTGTCATATTTGTATGTATGATATGTGAGAGACCCACCATTTTTGTTATATAATTGGGGTCAAAGTCTTACAAAAATTGACACATGAATGTGACAATTCCAAGTTTTTTTTAGCTCGGGTAAATTATAAATTTTATCATTAAATTTTATTCTTTTTCCTATTTTGTTCATTGGACTATAAAAGTTTTCAGTTTTCTAACTAAATTTAACACATTTGATTTTTTTGGTTACTCTACCGTTAAATAGTTAACAACATTAAAATGATACCGTTTAAATTTTTTTTTACCAAAACGACTTCGTTTTATACCTATATGAAAGCCCATTTGCAGTGCCGTTAGTGAAGAAACTACTGAGCGACAAAAAAACCAATGTATTAACTTTAGTGACAAAGTTGAAAAGATTTAAAATACAATGAATAAAATAAAATAAAATACAATGAAATAAGATTTAAAGTTCAATTACCAAATTTATAATTTACACATTTAGTTATGGCATAATTTTTTTTATTAAAATCATATTATCATTTTTGCGATGAACTTGGTCCAACGTCACTATTTATTTTAAATTGAATTTTTAAATTTTTTAAAAAGATGCTTATTAAGGCGCTATTTGTTTACTTCAGAATGATTAAACATTGAATGATTCAGATGCTCTATATGAATTAGCTCTGAATATGACATGCTGCTTGATAGTCTCTGAATCATTCAGAATATACTTCTGTGCTGAATCATTTAGCACTGTTTTGCTGAACCAGTCAACACTGAATCATTCAAAGGTATAAAACAAACAAACATATTTAATAAAATATAATTTTTAATTTCCTGATAAATGGTGACAATGTTCTAGTTTTTAATTTTTTTTAATGAAAACGTGAAATTATAAAAGAAGTAAATGATTATTGTCCAAATTACTGAGATTTATTATAGAATATAATCAAAGACCACACTGTTCTTCGAAAGTAGTGCTAAGACATTTCATTTCTTGATATTGTTATCATAAATATTATACTATGTCAAATTTTGCAGATATTGTAATTATTTAATAAAATAATTTCTCGTCATACATAAAGAAAACATATTTGTTTTATGGGATTTATCTTTTTCTATCAAATATGACACGCGTCACAATTTTATTAAATCGATATATTATATGACAATTTTAAATCTTTTACATAATTTTTCATCAGAATAACACTATCACCATTACAATAAGCCTGTTTTGACATAACTGTTTATTTTTTGTTTTAAAATTTTGATATGCTTTTATACTTATATTTATGAGAAAACATTTTTTTTATCTCCAAGTTAAACATAATTCAAAATTTTAAATTTTTTAACATTTTTATACATATTCTCTCAAAAGTTTATATTATAGGAATTTTACATGCAAAATCTAAGTTCCAATTTTGTTTTGAAGACCAAAGCGTAGTGTGTACGTGTCAGACAGTAATTGGTTGATTAGGATTTTGAGCTAAATTGTCGAGTGTGAATTTAGATATTTTTCTGACATTAAAAAGAAGGTGTTATCGATTTTGTTATTATTTAAATAAAAAAATCGGTAAAAAAATTATTGAAAATATTATTATTTCTTCTAATTTTGTTATTATTAGGTGTTTTACCGGTTTTATTAACAAAATAGGTAAAACGCTATCAATTTTGTTATTTTTTCTATCGATTTTGTTATTGTTTGATACTTTACCAGAAATGTTAAAAAATAATGATGCTTTAGGTAGAAATAATAATTTTTTAAATAAAAATAAAAATATTTTAATTATTTTTTATCAGTTTTATTATTTAAATAATAATAAAACTTATAACACCCTTTTTAATTGTATAGTACAAATTCATATTTTTCTAGGCACTTCCCAATTTCATTCTGTGCTTTTTTAGGGGGTATATCCGGTATATCAAGTAAAAATATAAATATAATTAGAGAAAATAATTTAATTGACCAAAAATATTTTATAATATACGATTTTAATCAATTTTTTTTAAATTTGTTAAAATGACCAACTAAATCGCGTTGCGATAGTCCAAGTTCACATTGCGATAGTCGAAGTTCGCATTGCGATAGTCGAAGTTCGCGTTGCGAATTTGGAAACTGATTTGCGATACCGGAGATCGCGTTGCGAATTATCGATCGCATTGCGATTTAGTTGGTCACTTTGACAAATCCAAAAAAAATTAGTTAAAATCATATATTATAAGGCATTTTTGGTCACTAAGGTTATTTTATCATATAATTAATTTTCGTTTCCTACCAAATTGGGTTCCCTCGCATTGCTCATCAGGATCTACCTTTCATTTTTACCGAAAATTTCGGGTTTCCGGAGAGAGAAACAAAAACATATTTCATCCATCTTTTTTTTTAATTTTCTTTTGAACATTGGAATCGGAGGGAAAATAAGGTTTTTTTTGGAGGGTTTCGAGTTGTGATATTGGTGGGGTTTTCTTTTCTTTTTCAAATTTTGTTGTTGTAATTTGGATTTTGCGCGAACTTTTGTTAAAGAAAATTGGACTTAGTTTCTATGCAATCGGGTTATGGTGGGCCCAGCCGGAACCCTGGGGTGGTCCCGGTTGGGCGGACCGCGTCCACATCATCTGCAGCTTCGCCCACTTCCTCGTCATCGGCCGTTTTAGCCCCTCACTTCGGGTTTAATTCGGTTCTACAACAGCATCAGCAGCAGCAACAAATAGCGTCTAGGCAGGTATAGGATTTATAAAACTTCGGTCAATGTAATGGACATTTGGTTGACTTAACCCGTGATTTTGCAAACTCGATATATTTTTACATAAAGGCTGAGATGAATTAGTGAGTTTTGGCGGGTTTTTGGGAATTTAATTTTGTATAATAAATGTAATTCTGATGCAATTGCGGTAGTACACAAAGTCAATTAGTGAATTCTCAGTAATTAGTTTTTTCCTTTTTGGGTGTTCAGAGGAGTGTTTTTTTTGGGAAGGCTGTGATGAATTAGTGAGTTTTGGCGGGTTTTTTTTTTCTCTAGTTAAAGATTATGCATTTGTTTGAGAAGTTCATGGCTTCATGCTTCGTCTTTTTTCATTGATGTTTGTTCTCGAGTCATTACAACAATTGATATTGGTTCTTGCAGTCATTACAACAACAACTATTTCAAAAACCTGAAGGAAATGATGCCATCCTAACATATCAAGCCAGTGGTCTTCAAGGTATGATGGGCGGAAGCAAATTTCCTTCATCTCCAGGCTCCATACAACCACCTCAATAATTCAAGAAGTTTTTTGATTTGGCTCAACAACATGCTTCTGCCCAGGACAGCCAGCATAGGAGTCAAGCTGTTGAGCAACAAATGCTTAATCCTGTTCAGCAAGCTTATTATCAGTATGCTTACCACGTTGCTCAGAAACAACAGTCGCTTTTAGCACAGAAGCAAGCTAACCAGGCTCAGGCATCATCCTCTAAGAACACATCTGAGCAGTTTGGTCGTGTTGAAAAGCAGATGGAGCAAGGAGCGGTGCCAGCTTCTGAGAACAGAAATGAGCTCAAGGTACCTGCACAGGCACCAGTTAGTGAAAAATCGATGCCTTTAAATGTTTTAAGGGCAATGCAGGCTCAACAAGCTCAACAAACTGTTCAAAGAACGAGAAACAATCAACTTGTTATGGCTGCACTGCTGCAGGCAAGGGCACTTGAGCTAATATTGATCTGCCGCAGCCTGCAAATGCCAACTTGATGGCACAGCTACTCATGCAGTCTAAGATGGTTGCCCAGCAAAAAGCAAATAAAAGCAGCATGGCTTCTCAATCATCACCTATGCATTTATCCAAGCAGCTGGTCTCTTCTCCATCAGTTCCAAGTTATAGTTATCTCCGTGGTAATTCATCTAATGATATATCTGCCCAGTCTGGCCCTGCAAAAACCACGCAGACAAGTATACCAGGAACTTTTTGCTCAACTTCCAGCTCTGGGGTGGTTAACAATGCTAACAACATTGGAATGCAACAGTTGACTATTCATGGCCGTGATAATCAAGTGCCTCTGAGGCAGACAGTTTTTCATGTAAATGGGATGCCTCTTATGTATCCTCCACAGTCATCTGCAAATATTAGCCAGAGTGCTGATCCATCTTTGCTGAATAAAAAATCATTAGGTGGAACCGAAACACTACAAACACATCATATCAAACAATTAAATCGATCTTCTCACTGCCTGCTTGTAACACCCCCAACCCGTATCCGACCCGGATACGAGTCCGAAGTGTCACATTGACTTTTCAAACCTTGACTCTTAAGAAAAATCCCGGGAAATTTAAAACTTTATTTAAAACAAAATACAGACTTTATCAGAGTGCTCGTACTTAATGACTTATTACAGGCCAACACTTTATACATAACCAAAAACATACTTTATCCAATATTTCTGATCTGATCTTTTGGTAAGGAAAACTGACCTGTCTTGCTCCGCATCCCTCCTTACTTTTCTCGAAACCTACGTGTGAAACAATCACACGCTAAGTCGAAGACTTAGTGAGGCATAACCACTTATAATGCACTTTAAAACATATATTGATACATGCATGTTCTGTTCTATCATGTTATAGAAATTCCAGGCATTTTTCATATCGTATAGAATCATATCAGATTAATCGCAGTAAATACATACATACACATAATTCATCATTCACATGTTATCACATAATCACATACTTTTTCAATCAAACACTATACACACAACATCATATCCTTTCTATAGCATTTATCATACCACTAACTTATATTTGTTCATATCTCTGGATTAGCCCATGTACATATGTGAGAACTATCGATACGTGAGTCTATAGAGGTTGTGCACTATGCTGTCACCACAGCTCGTATAAATGCACCGAAGTGCCCGTAGAATTGCACCGAAGTGCCCGTAGAATTGCACCGAAGTGCCCGTAGAATTATGTCCATAAGGACCACGTAGAATTCCTTAAGAATCATATACATATACTATGGATCAAGTATGTGTCTTTCAAGACTTCACACAGGTTCCAAAGGATATACATATGTCCTAAAGAACCGAATAAACCCTCGACTCTTGGCATGCCAACTATACCCCTAGCTCTCATGACACATAACATGGGCGTTATCATTTATTTCATTTCAAATATACACATACACTTGTAGTTCACTTTCACATATCACGTAGTTCATTTACCCGTAGATCATTTCCATATAGTTCACATGTCACATATGTCATTTTTTCATATAATTTCTATCATTTCTCACCCAATCACCTTTATTCATATAAACATACTTATCATATCTTGTTCACATAAGATCATATACTTCATATAATATATCGAAACACCTAGAACACTTTCCCGTAGCTTATAGTCATAAGTTTTGTCTCGTAGCATATACTTGTTTTCACATATATATATATTTCCTATCAATTCTTATACCATAACATAATTCCTTTAACATACATAACATATCATGTAACATTATAATAGAAATACTTATAAGTCATATCACTTAGAGCACATATCTATACTTATAGTCACGTTACTTATATCTTAATCTTATGCCTTCTCTTAGACCTATATATATTCACATGATCAGGTAATCCACCATTTCATCACATAATTATGTATTCCTATAACTCATTTCATTTCATTTCATATCTATATATGTGTATATATATATATATCCTCAAGATTTATCCTAATATAAATCATATAGCACTCTTATAATTCATATTCATATTCATCTATGTCAGACTTATAAACACATCTCACTTTTATTATTTCTTTATGTATAATCTAATATGTTTACTTAATTCAATTTCATATAACTCGTATAATATTCTCATATAACTTCACAAATTTCTATCATTCAACCTATGTGTTATAGCTTTACTTAAACATATGAATCTTTCCCCTCTAGCTTATCTTATATGTTCATCTTATCATTTATGTTCAAATCTCCTAGTTAGTGTACTATTCTCACTTCATCCTATAGATCAATATTATCCCGCTTATTTCACTTATCATATAATCATATAATTATATTTTACCATGATCACATAGTTTACATCTCATCTAATTCATAACCTTTCTTATGTAATTACTTATACTTTATCATCTAACACATAAAAGAACAAATCGATCCATATAATCAAGCATACATACATGCATATTCACCTCATGTCTTTAATCATGCATTCATGTGTAACACTTCAGGAAAATAGACTCATCGCAAGTCTTATTCCCATCGCACATCATATACTATCGAATATGCACTCACCTGGCCTCACTAGTAAATTCCCATCTCTTATCGTTCCCTTGATTGATCTTACTTGCCAAACGTTCCGGAATTGCTTTATGCGTAGAATCTACATAAACGTACATTTCGAGATCATCATTAGATACCTACACCTTGCAATTGGATACTAGCAACTTAAACTAACTAATTAAACCCATATTCCCAATTTTCCTTTAGGGGGAATCGGTTCCCCCCCCATGGGGGAATCGGTTCCCCTATGACATACTGGAAATTCATATTCGCTTGAAGGGGTATCGGTTCCCCTTGAATGGGTACCGATTCCCCCTTGCCCAGAAATCATATTTCAGCCCGAAAATCCTTCATTTTCAGCTCAACACATCATACTTCACTCCCTTTAATATTCCTAACTTTCATACACATATTTAAACTCATTTCTACTCCATAATCCCTTCTTTAAACTCAAAATTCTATCTTCCATATAAGATTCAAAATCATACCAAAATTCCAATATGTTCTAATTCCAATTCTAACACTTCCTACCTCTTAATTTAATCCTTGACAAGTCAAATTCAACTTCACAATCTATTAACTCCTTCCATATCAAAAATTCACTTAAAAACTTATTTTTCTTAATTTCTCATAACTTGTTAATCTTTGAGGTTTAAGCCCCCTAAAGCTTTCCTTAATCTTTCTTAATATCCCAAGAGTCAAAACAAGCTTTAAAACGAAAGAATTAACCAACTAAAATTAAACTTACCTTTATGAAGTAACCCACGGGAAGAAGAAGGAAGAAGAATGTAGATACTTCCTTACCCATCAGCTTATCTCTTTAAATAAGAGATAATTATCTTTTACATAAAAAGACCATAATACCCTTTCAATTCTTCCATAATTACCAAATAACCTTCAATATATATATATTCAAATAATCATTAATTCTTTCATTCTTCTACTTTAGTCACCAAATTCTGAAACTTTACAATTTGGTCACTAACCCGATATTGAGGATGTTACAAATCTCCCCTCCTTTTTAAAAAAATTCGTCCTCGAATTTTTCACTGAACAACTTAGTAAGAACATATCTTCCAATGTTTTTATGTTGCTTCCTTTACTTAATCTTTCTTTCTCTTAGTTCTTCAACTACCTTTTTCCTTTATACATACTTATCATGTTACTTATCATATAACCAATAGCATCAGTTCTTATCACTCAAAATCCTTAATCAATCAAATTCTTTATCAATCTTTAATTACCTTATAACCATACCAAACTTGTATTTCGTCATCATTTGACCAAAACACAACTTTAAATCTTCTTCAACGTGATTAAATCTATACTTCAAGGAGTCAAACAATATTTTCACATCACCTTGCACACTTGTCTTATTTCTATAACAAAATTGTCCTCTGTACTTCCATAGTCATCGTATCTGATCCTTTAAATCAATCTCTTTCATTTCTTTATTCCTTATTCCTTATACATAAATCCTATATTTCCTTTCATGTTCCCATACTCTTGTCTTATCACTTATACTCATCTTTATGTACCAATCTTCATTGCATCCTCATTACTTTAATAACCCATTTCTTATACATAACTTTATTCTTTATCATTCTTATACTTGTATTTTTCTTCCTGAAGATTCCATGCAAATACTTATCTCAGTTTCTACATCATAGCTATATGCTCAGAATATACAATCATATTCAAATTCACATCATAATCAACTAACTCAACTTTACCTTTTCCTTCAATCTTATTATTCTATCACTTTTACTCTGACAGCTAGTCAATAATATATGTTCAATCTAGGGTACAAACCCTAATCCACCAAACACATACATCCTGTCAAATCGAAATTATCTTAAAAATTCACTTACTCAGCTTATCAATTTCACCTCTATTCTCTTATATCCCGAAATTTCTTTTATTCATACTCAACATTCTGACTTCCTGTGTCCTATAATCTGATCATCGATATACATATTCTCAAACTCTTCTTATCAATCCTCAGCTTTATTTAAATATACCAATTCTTTTTCCTTTTTCCTTTACTATACCACCTTACTAGGACCCAAATATACAACTGTATCCAGATCCATTGCAGATCTGGTTATTATATCCTGAAAATATCTTATAATCTTATAATTCCAGTACATTTTTATCACGTACTTTAGTTAGCCAATGCTAACTTTTCCCATCTTAACTGCAAACCCTTATCATAAACATACTCTTGTTTATGCGCAATATTATCACTTCGTTCCAAACTCATAAGCTCTGACATATACATCTTATACGCTTGTCAATGATGTACTTATCCTTAAGTTATTCTATACGTACTCATCACGTCATTAGATCTTTTTAACATTCTTATGGTGTTAAATGTAACACCCGTTCATCATATTCTATCTTAATCACATAATAACTCTATATCATTTTTCCGATTTCAAACGATGAAAACTTTCTATCATCATTCAGATATGATTCCAGCTTTCTGAAATCAACTTTTGATCTTACTAGGCTTTTCCTGAGGTGTCCGCTCTTCATCCTGCCTGGCCAGGGCAAGTGAATAGCTATCACCATCAGGAATATCACCTTTCACTTACTTCGAAATTATCACGATCGGATTTCTACTGTATTAAACCATTCTTATTTTATTAGCAAGACAACGTATTCCTTACACTATCAGATCAGAAATTTTTCAATCTATGTTGGCATGTACACCTTTTATGACCTTTTGGACTTCGGTTTATGCCGAGAATCGGCTAAACCATAGCTCTGATACCATTAAATGTAACACCCCCAACCCGTATCCGACCCGGATACGAGTCCGAAGTGTCACATTGACTTTTCAAACCTTGACTCTTAAGAAAAATCCCGGGAAATTTAAAACTTTATTTAAAACAAAATACAGACTTTATCAGAGTGCTCGTACTTAATGACTTATTACAGGCCAACACTTTATACATAACCAAAAACATACTTTATCCAATATTTCTGATCTGATCTTTTGGTAAGGAAAACTGACCTGTCTTGCTCCGCATCCCTCCTTACTTTTCTCGAAACCTACGTGTGAAACAATCACACGCTAAGTCGAAGACTTAGTGAGGCATAACCACTTATAATGCACTTTAAAACATATATTGATACATGCATGTTCTGTTCTATCATGTTATAGAAATTCCAGGCATTTTTCATATCGTATAGAATCATATCAGATTAATCGCAGTAAATACATACATACACATAATTCATCATTCACATGTTATCACATAATCACATACTTTTTCAATCAAACACTATACACACAACATCATATCCTTTCTATAGCATTTATCATACCACTAACTTATATTTGTTCATATCTCTGGATTAGCCCATGTACATATGTGAGAACTATCGATACGTGAGTCTATAGAGGTTGTGCACTATGCTGTCACCACAGCTCGTATAAATGCACCGAAGTGCCCGTAGAATTGCACCGAAGTGCCCGTAGAATTGCACCGAAGTACCCGTAGAATTATGTCCATAAGGACCACGTAGAATTCCTTAAGAATCATATACATATACTATGGATCAAGTATGTGTCTTTCAAGACTTCACACAGGTTCCAAAGGATATACATATGTCCTAAAGAACCGAATAAACCCTCGACTCTTGGCATGCCAACTATACCCCTAGCTCTCATGACACATAACATGGGCGTTATCATTTATTTCATTTCAAATATACACATACACTTGTAGTTCACTTTCACATATCACGTAGTTCATTTACCCGTAGATCATTTCCATATAGTTCACATGTCACATATGTCATGTTTTCATATAATTTCTATCATTTCTTACCCAATCACCTTTATTCATATAAACATACTTATCATATCTTGTTCACATAAGATCATATACTTCATATAATATATCGAAACACCTAGAACACTTTCCCGTAGCTTATAGTCATAAGTTTTGTCTCGTAGCATATACTTGTTTTCACATATATATATTTCCTATCAATTCTTATACCATAACATAATTCCTTTAACATACATAACATATCATGTAACATTATAATAGAAATACTTATAAGTCATATCACTTAGAGCACATATCTATACTTATAGTCACGTTACTTATATCTTAATCTTATGCCTTCTCTTAGACCTATATATTCACATGATCAGGTAATCCACCATTTCATCACATAATTATGTATTCCTATAACTCATTTCATTTCATTTCATATCTATATATGTGTATATATATATATCCTCAAGATTTATCCTAATATAAATCATATAGCACTCTTATAATTCATATTCATATTCATCTATGTCAGACTTATAAACACATCTCACTTTTATTATTTCTTTATGTATAATCTAATATGTTTACTTAATTCAATTTCATATAACTCGTATAATATTCTCATATAACTTCACAAATTTCTATCATTCAACCTATGTGTTATAGCTTTACTTAAACATATGAATCTTTCCCCTCTAGCTTATCTTATATGTTCATCTTATCATTTATGTTCAAATCTCCTAGTTAGTGTACTATTCTCACTTCATCCTATAGATCAATATTATCCCGCTTATTTCACTTATCATATAATCATATAATTATATTTTACCATGATCACATAGTTTACATCTCATCTAATTCATAACCTTTCTTATGTAATTACTTATACTTTATCATCTAACACATAAAAGAACAAATCGATCCATATAATCAAGCATACATACATGCATATTCACCTCATGTCTTTAATCATGCATTCATGTGTAACACTTCAGGAAAATAGACTCATCGCAAGTCTTATTCCCATCGCACATCATATACTATCGAATATGCACTCACCTGGCCTCACTAGTAAATTCCCATCTCTTATCGTTCCCTTGATTGATCTTACTTGCCAAACGTTCCGGAATTGCTTTATGCGTAGAATCTACATAAACGTACATTTCGAGATCATCATTAGATACCTACACCTTGCAATTGGATACTAGCAACTTAAACTAACTAATTAAACCCATATTCCCAATTTTCCTTTAGGGGGAATCGGTTCCCCCCCCCATGGGGGAATCGGTTCCCCTATGACATACTGGAAATTCATATTCGCTTGAAGGGGTATCGGTTCCCCTTGAATGGGTACCGATTCCCCCTTGCCCAGAAATCATATTTCAGCCCGAAAATCCTTCATTTTCAGCTCAACACATCATACTTCACTCCCTTTAATATTCCTAACTTTCATACACATATTTAAACTCATTTCTACTCCATAATCCCTTCTTTAAACTCAAAATTCTATCTTCCATATAAGATTCAAAAATCATACCAAAATTCCAATATGTTCTAATTCCAATTCTAACACTTCCTACCTCTTAATTTAATCCTTGACAAGTCAAATTCAACTTCACAATCTATTAACTCCTTCCATATCAAAAATTCACTTAAAAACTTATTTTTCTTAATTTCTCATAACTTGTTAATCTTTGAGGTTTAAGCCCCCTAAAGCTTTCCTTAATCTTTCTTAATATCCCAAGAGTCAAAACAAGCTTTAAAACGAAAGAATTAACCAACTAAAATTAAACTTACCTTTATGAAGTAACCCACGGGAAGAAGAAGGAAGAAGAATGTAGATACTTCCTTACCCATCAGCTTATCTCTTTAAATAAGAGATAATTATCTTTTACATAAAAAGACCATAATACCCTTTCAATTCTTCCATAATTACCAAATAACCTTCAATATATATATATTCAAATAATCATTAATTCTTTCATTCTTCTACTTTAGTCACCAAATTCTGAAACTTTACAATTTGGTCACTAACCCGATATTGAGGATGTTACACTGCTGCTCCTAATAATGATGGAGGATCAGTTACCAACTCACCGTCACGAGGGGGAGCAGCTACCAAGATCCCCCAGCAACATTCTGGTTTCACTAAACAACAACTTCATGTTCTCAATGCACAAATACTAGCATTTAGGCGCATTAAGGTATGCTAAACAACTGTTAGGAAAATAAACCGAGTACAAGTAATTTCCCTATAACCAGATTAGTGAGAATGCGAAATAAAAGCGGAAAAATAATACCCGAAAATTGATAACGGAGTTCAGCCAATTGTGCTTACGTCTCCGGGCTGCTGCAGATCTTTTACTAAGAGAGGAAATTTACAGGTGTTTACAAAACACTCACTACTCACAAGAAAGCTCTCTAGTATAGGAAGAAAGAAATGTTTTGGGATTATTTTGAAGCTAAATGGGTAAGGGTATTTATAGTAGAAACTTAGGGACTAATCTTTGAAAATACCCTAAAGTGCAATGACTAAAGTGAATTTACCCATTCCTATTTTCAACAACATCTACCAAAATTTTACCAAACTTTGAAAAAACATTTTCCAAAGTTGGTTGCCAAACTTTGAAACTTTTAACAATCTCCCACTTGAAGACTGATTTTAATATGTCTTCACACCTTGATCAATGCAGCAGCATGTCTGGTCTTGTTATTCTAGCATGCCAACTGAAGCTGAACACAACTTCAGTTTGTCCGTAGTCACCGTCTTTGTCAACATGTCTGCCGGATTTTGAGCTCCACTAATCTTTTCAAGTTTCAAAATCACATCTTCTAGAAGAGACCGGATAAAATGATATCTCAATTGTATGTGCTTTGTCCTGGAATGAAAAGACGGATTCTTTGCTAGATGGATAGCACTTTGACTGTCGCAATACAAGATATTATTTTCTTATTTCTTGCCTAACTCTTCCAAGAAACTTTGGAGCCAAACCATCTCCTTGCTGGCTTCCGTAACAGCGACATATTCTGCTTCAGTTGTGGAGAGAGCAACTATGTTCTGTAGTTTACTTCTTTCAGCAGAGTTTATGTGTACATAAGAAATACAACCAAACACTCTTAAGTGTGAAAGGTTTATTTCTTTCTTGCTCCAAGCTTCCTCTGGTATTCCGCCATCCAAAGGAACTAAGAGCCCACGGTTGATCAAGTAAGCTGCAGTGTTGATAGCTTCAGCCCATAGAAATTTGGGCAATCCGGCATGTATCCTCATGCTTCTGGCACGTTCATTCAGAGTTCTGTTCATGCGCTCTGCTACGCCATTCTGCTGCGGTGTTATGGGAACTGTTTTCTCCATCTTGATCCCATTGTTTGCGCAGAAATCTCTGAATCTACTGTCTCTGTATTCTCCTCCATTGTCAGACCTCAACCGCTTAACTTTCAAACCAGTCTCATTTTCCACCATGGCCTTCCATTTTCTGAAGGTATCAAAGACTTCTGATTTCTTCTTCAGAAAATAAACCCACACCTTCCTTGTTGAATCATCGATGAAGGTGACATAATATAGTGAGCCTGCAAGAGATGGAACGGGGGATGGTCCCCATACATCAGTATGAACCAACTCTAACCTTTATACCTTGGGTGTCTTGCCAATCTTTGCAAAACTGACTTTCTTTTGTTTGCCAAAGATGCAATCCTCGCATAGTCCGACATCTACATTCTTTATATCCGGCAGCTTCCCTTTTGACAGAAGTATCTTCATTCCTTTCTCGCTCATATGGCCAAGCCTTTGGTGCCATAGGTTTGATTTTCCATCAACATCTGTTACTGCAATGATATTCTCTAAATTTGAGGTTACATAGAGAGTACCAGTCTTCTTACCACGAGCAATGACGAGTGATCCTTTGGTAATCTTCCATTCACAACCTGAAAAGGTTGTACTGTATCCTTCTCCATCAAGCTGTCCAACAGAAATCAGATTTCTTTTGAGGCCAGGAATATGTCTCACTCCTGTCAGCTTCCAGGTGGTCTGGTTTGGCAGCTTTAGTCGGATGTCTCCTTTTCCGACGATCTTCAAGGTTTCATCATCAGCTAGATGAACCTTCCCAAAATCACCACTGACATAGTTCTCCATGATTTCTCGGCATAGGGTGGAGTGGAAAGATGCCCCTGAATCCAAGATCCATGATTCAATCGGACTGTTGACGCTTAAAATCATGGCATCACCAGTCTCCTCCGTCATGTTGGCAGATTCCTGTGCTCCGGTATTTTTCTTCGGTGCTCGACAATCTCGTTTGAAGTGGCCCTTCTTGCCGCAATTATAACAGGTAAAATCTTTATTTCCTGTTCTTGATTTTCCTCTTCTGGATTTTGATCTGCCATGATTTGAATTTCTTTCTGAAGTTCTCCCTCTGGACTCCGTGTGCAAGGCTGAGGAGGTTGATGCTTCACCCGATTCTCTTCATCGAATTTCTTCGCTCAGTACCAGATCCCGAACATCGTCGAATTTTAATTTACTGTTTCCCGACGAACTGCTGACTGCTGTAACAGTAGCATTCCAACTGTCTGGTAAAGATGATAAGAGAATTAAAGCTCGAACTTCATCATCAAATTTAATTTCCACTGAACTGAACTGGGTTGTGATTGTGTTGAGTTCATTTAGGTGTTGTGCCACCGATGCCCCTTCCGTCATCCGCAAATTGAATAATCGCCTCATCAAATGAACTTTGTTTGAGGCCGATAGCTTCTCGTACATACTGGAGAGTGCCGCTATAAGACCCGCCGTGGTCTTTTCCTTTGCTATGTTAAAAGCAACATTGCGGGATAACGTCAGTCGGATAACTCCGAGGGCTTGTCTGTCGAGAAGAGCCCAATCTTCATCCTTCATGCACTCTGGTTGCTTTCCTGAGAGAGGTTGATATAGATTTTTCTGGTATAAAAAATCTTCAATCTGCATCTTCCAAAAGCCAAAGTCCGCGCCATCGAACTTTTCAATTTTCACATTCCCTTCGTCTGCAGCCATCGCTCCCACTCGAATATGGCTTCGTTTGGATCGTTTCTGACAATTCTTGCGAATCACCGTGTATTAGAACACCACCGTCGACAAACTCGAATCGCCGACCGAATTTCACTATTCACGAAATTCACTATTCACGTGAATAGTAATGAATAGTAACCTCACAGAAAATTTGACAAAATTCACAACCAAAAGCTCTGATTACCAGTTGTTAGGAAAATAAACCGAGTACAAGTAATTTCCCTATAACCAGATTAGTGAGAATGCGAAATAAAAGCGGAAAAATAATACCCGAAAATTGATAACGGAGTTCAGCCAATTGTGCTTACGTCTCCGGGCTGCTGCAGATCTTTTATTAAGAGAGGAAATTTACAGGTGTTTACAAAATACTCACTACTCACAAGAAAGCTCTCTAGTATAGGAAGAAAGAAATGTTTTGGGATTATTTTGAAGCTAAATGGGTAAGAGTATTTATAGTAGAAACTTAGGGACTAATCTTTGAAAATACCCTAAAGTGCAATAACTAAAGTGAATTTACCCATTCCTATTTTCAACAAACATCTACCAAAATTTTACCAAACTTTGAAAAAACATTTTCCAAAGTTGGTTGCCAAACTTTGAAACTTTTAACAACAACTTAATATATTTTGCCTTTCTACCAATTGCTTGATTGGAGTTCACTAAAAAAGTGTCTTATGGACTATGCTATTTGTGGTCATTGACAGAAAGGGGAACGTACACTTCCACAGGAACTTCTTCGAGCCATTGTTCCCCCACCACTTGAGCTGCAGCAACTCCAATTTCCTCCTGAAGGTGGAAATATTCAGGACAGAAATGGTGGAAAGAATATAGAAGATCAAGTGAATCATTTGGAAGGAGAAAGTTTTGCAGGCTGGACCATCTACCAATGGACAGAATGCTACTAAAGAGGAAGCTTATGCTGGAGATGATAAAGCAACTGCATCAATAGCTCATAGGCAAGGCGTGTCAGCCACTGCCAAGGGATTTTCTTCTACTTTACCTGCTGGAAAAGAAGAACCGCAAAGTTCTGTCTTTCCTGCAAAGTCTGATCAAGAAGTAGAACGTGGTCTTCCAAGAACTCCAGTCTCTAGTGATTTTAGTGCAAAGAAAGGAAAGACTGTTGCACCAGAAGTTGCTGCATCTGACGGAGGGCAAATTAAGAAACCTGAATAAGTAAACTGTCGTCCCCAGCCGAAAGATCTTGGCTCTGCCAGAATGTATCATGGACCATTATTTGATTTTCCCTTCTTCACTAGGAAACACAATTCATATGGCTCAGCTATGCCTAACGGCAACAATAATCTGACTTTGGCATACGATGTCAAAGATCTTCTCTTTGAGGAAGGGATTGAAGTTCTTAGCAAGAAACGATCAGAAAGTTTAAGGAAAATTGGTGGCTTATTAGCAGTAAATTTGGAAAGGAAAAGGATTAGGCCAGATCTTGTTCTGCGACTGCAAATTGAAGAAAAAAAGCTTCGACTTATAGATCTGCAGGCAAGTTTAAGAGATGAAGTTGACCTGCAGCAACAAGAGATAATGGCGATGCCTAACAGACCATACAGAAAATTTGTCCGCCTGTTTGAGTGTCAGCATATGGAGTTGGCCAGACAAGTACAAGCCGCTCAGAAGGCCCTTAGAGCGAAGCAATTGAAATCCATCTTTCAGTGGCGTAAGAAGCTCTTGGAGGCTCGCTGGGCCATCCGTGATGCACGAACTGCTCGTAACAGGGGAGTTGCCAAGTACCATGAGAAAATGGTACGGGAGTTTTCAAAGAGAAAAGATGATGATAGGAATAAAAGGATGGAGGCCTTAAAGAATAATGATGTTGAAAGGTACAGAGAGATGTTGATTGAGTAGCAGACAAGTACGACCAGTGATGCTGCTGAGAGATATGAAGTTCTTTCATCATTCCTGACGCAGACTGAAGAGTATCTTCATAAATTGGGAAGTAAGATAACTACAGCCAAGAATCAGCAGAATGTGGAGGATGCAGCAAATGCTGCTGCTGTCGCTGCACGGTTGCAGGTAGGAACTCCTGAACTTTGCCTCTTTTGTATGCACTCTGGTCATCTTTAAGGGGTTTTCCCTTCTCAGTTCCTTTAAAATTTTGGACTCTATTCTGAGCTAAAAAAGTATTACATATCCTTCCCTCATCTGCTTATTTAGGTAGAATCCGTGTTACTTATTTTATATTTCTTGACAAAAGGGTCTATCAGAAGAAGAAGTTAGGGTTGTAACGGCTTGTGCTGGGGAGGAAGTAATGATATGAAACCGGTTTATGGAAATGAATGCACCCAGGGATGGTTCATCGGTTAGCAAGTAAGTTATGTTTTTAATTTGATTATAGTTTGTTTCGTATGACTTAATGCTAATTCAGAAGGTTTCTTCAGTCATAAATCATGAGTGGAATGGAATTTAAATTTCTAGATAGTTAAATGGGGGTTATGCAGACTTTTCTCATGTTCTTTAGTTCGATAACTGTCATCTCACATGGTCTATTTAGATTTAGCCCTTTTTTAATACCAAAGACTTTTTTTCCTCAAATGTCACCAAATTTCTGGCTATTTTAGTTGTCATTTATCGTGTTCATTAACAGGTACTATAATCTTGCTCATGCGGTGAATGAAAGAGTCATGAGACAACCATCAATGCTATGAGCCGGAACATTACGAGACTATCAACTTGTAGGTTGCTACGTATAAAATCATGGATTTCCTTTTTATTGGTTTTTGATCTTTCTAATTTCCAACTCTTTAGTCTACCAAGTTAAAATTTTCGTATAATGTGTCCATTTTATTTTGTAGGTTGGTTTGCAGTGAATGCTTTCTTTGTATAACAATAAACTAAATGGTATCTTGGCGGATGAGATGGGTCTTGGGAAGACTGTTCAGGTATTTAGATATTAAAAAAAAATTCTAGTTGTACACTGATTTCACATGTTATTTGGGAGTTAGTCAGGGTGTTAGTATTAATCAGAGTTGCATTTATTGTTTTGGTAGATAGTTCTATGATAGAGTAGGGTTGTTTACTTTTTAGGTTTTTCCTTATTGTGCAGGTTATGGCATTGATTGCTTATTTGATGGAATTCAAAGGAAACTATGGTCCACATCTTATAATCGTCCCAAATGCTGTTCTGGTAAATTGGAAGGTTGGTGTTATTTCTGCTTTATGTTAACTGTTTTGATATTTTTCCAATATTATTGAACAGTGATGAGTATTCTTTGTTTCAGAGTGAGCTCCATAACTGGCTGCCGTCTTTGTCATGCATCTATTATGTTGGAGGAAAAGATCAGCGTTCAAGAATATTTTCTGAATTAAGAATTATAAATTCTGTGTGTTGTTCTTGCAAGTGTCAAAATTTTTTGAACTTCCTCTTGCTTGTTTCTTAGGAGGTTTTGGCGATGAAATTAATGTCCTCATGACAACTTACGAATTCATCATGTATGACCGGTCAAAACTTTCTAAAATTGATTGGAATACATCATAATTGATGAAGCACAGCGGATGAAAGACAGGGAATCTGTTTTAGCTCGTGATCTTGATAGATACCGCTGCCAGAGGCGGTTACTTCTTACTGGGACGCCATTACATGTCTGTCCAGGAAGCTCTTTGATATGTTTAGAAATTGAAAATTTTTCACGCATGCATATACATTTAGAAAGATTTGAAAACAATTTTGCTTTACGGACATGACTGGCATCTGAACACCATTGTTTGTTGACCAACCTTACTGTGTATGAAGTTACACATGCACACTGATACCTGTGCATTTAGGGATAGGTGAGTCTCTTAATTTCGGAATCATAAGTTCCAAAAACAGAGTAAACCTCCCGCAGACCCAGCTGCAGGAGGGGAAACGTGGCCATGCAGAATATTCCCCCCAACCTTCCTCAATTGGGACGGTTTTAACGAATTCAGCTTAGTTTCTTGTAGGAGCAGAAAAGATGGCTTTTTATTAACTAAAAGCCTTCGAACTGCTCTCTGTTTCTCATTCCTTCCCAAACCTCTAATAATCCAAGAAATAAATGAAATTTTCAACATTAAAGAACTTTGAAAAAACCCACTGCTATGGGAAGGAGTTATATCTTCCCACTTCCCTATCCTTAATTTTCTCAAGACTGATTATTTTATCTAGAAAGATCTGCTTCCCACCCTTGAACGATATTCCCAGCATCTTGCTAACTTCTCAAGTGGCCAAGGCTTCATCGAAATACTCAAGAGAACGTAGGAGAAGAAACTGTGGAGGTGAAAACCTGATCCAGGGATTCTACAATCAAATTCCTTTTGGTTCTTCTATAAACCTAGTCGAAAAATCTGGTTCCATTCCCTCTTTCCAAAGAGCTGCTTCTTGGTTGAGCAGGCAGATTCTGAGAGGGGGTCCCTATCGGACACTTTTGCTGACCATTAACCGAAGTTGGGAAAGCCATCTTTGTGATAAGGTTGGGTTAACAGGTGGATTACCCAAATTATCCACTACCATCAAATCTCTTTGATCCCTCATAGGAACAGGCCCAAAATGTAGATTAGGCCCATCAGAAGAGGATTGCTTGATCACTAGAGCCGAGCAGATTGGTTCCCCATTCGGTGGGTCAGGCCTAACATACAACTAATTTAATACTTCTCTAGGTACCAGATTAGAATTAGCCACGTTAGAATTAAAATGACCCCCTTGCCATTTGTCCTTCCATTAGCGAGCCGCGATGCCACCCTGTTTAGATACTCTACATGAGACTGTTTATTACCTACATAAACATGCATCGTCCGACCGCCGTCCTGATCCTCCTCTTCCTCGTTCCATGTATCCTCTGAATTCCCTTCCGATTCCTTCTCCAGAAAATCGCCTGACTTGTTGGAAACTGAGCCCAGCTCTCTCTGACCTTGAACAATCTCCCATATAAACCTAACGAGATTGTCCTAGGAACATCGAATGGGCTCGCAACTCTCACTAACATCCTTGCAGCCGAAAGATCCTCTATTTTTAATCGATTCATGAGTACATACCATAGACCCCCACCTTTTAGCTAGCCTTTCTAGAAAAGACTCTTGCCAACAGATAAAGGGAACACCATATAATTCAATTGAACAGTAAGCCATTGGAATTCTATCTTCCATAACGAGAGGTGCTAGCCAATCAAACTAGTATGACATCTCAGTTTTCTTGTTGTTCCAAGTCTCCGTTAAGTCTTCAACCGACGAGAAGGTAATAATACAGGAGTTCCATGCATAACCTCAGCTAGCAATATTCACATCGATTCCATCGTTGAACAAGGCCTTCTGAACAAATTCTAGCTCTAGAGATGGTTTAATAATCCCTCTCAGAGAGAACTTCATCCAGTCGGTCTCGTTCGATGAAATATACATCTCCCATAGATTCCTCTTCCATGTTGCGACTTGTGAAGTCCCCATTCTGGTTTCCATGGTTTTAGGTATGACCCTTGGCCTCTGATTCGTAACTAGTGCTTCTTTGTAAGACCTATAATCTCTTATGCTTCTCGGAAACTCTTCTCACTTCATGTTCTTCCTCATTTCACCCTCGGTTAGCTGTTTTGACACTGAAGGTAACCTTCCTGAAGGGGCTATTCCTCTCTGAGACATCTGGTATTCAACAACCCCAACTGAAACTCTCCTCCCATCTATCCACGACTCATTTACTTTCGCAATAGCATTCAAAAGATCTTTCTCATGGGCGAACTGATCAAACGCGAAAGTGGTCGCTCAGTATCTTGGTTTGTTGTTGACGCTCAGGATAAAGACCACAATAACATTACCATGACAGACAAAGAGTTCCCATAAAGCTTTCATTGATACTCTCATGTTCAGATTATCCACTAAGGCAGTCTATTCCTCCCCGAAGGAAGATAGTCTTTTCGTATTCTCTCTCTCTCTCTCTCTCAATTTTTTAGGCTTATGCAAACTAAAACCGTGCCACGCTTGTTTATCGATTATTTTATTTGTTTGAAGCTGAATAGTGAGTTTCATTTATGCAACATAATGACTTGAAAGAACTCTGGTCACTATTAAATCTTCTCATTCCTGAAGTTTTTGACAATCGCAAGGCATTTCATGATTGGTTTTCACAACCATTTCAAAAGGAAGGCCCTATGCATAGTGCAGAGGATGATTGGCTTGAGACGGAGGAGAAGGTTATCATCATCCACCGACTTCATCAAATTCTAGAGCCTTTTATACTTAGACGTCGTGTTGAAGATGTGGATGTTGGGAAATAACCGAGTAACGAGTAATTTTCCTATAACCAGATTAGTGAGAATACAAAATAAAAGCGGAAAAATAATACTCGAAATTGATAACGGAGTTCAGCCAATTATGCTTACGTCTCCGGACTGCTGCAGATATTTTACTAAGAGAGAAAATTTACAAGTGTTTACAAAACACTCACTACTCATAAGAAAGCTCTCTATTATTGGGAGAAAGAAATGATTTGGGATTATTTTGAAGCTAAATGAGCTAGGGTATTTATAGTTGAAGCTTAGAGACTAATCTTATAAATACCCTAAAGTTCAATGACTCAATTTTGTAATTATCCCTTGCCCAAATTCAAACACATGGGTTGCCTAACTTTGAAATCAAAGCAACCCCCCTTTTGACAAATTTAACAGCCATCGGCTGCTTAATTTCCAACAATCTTCCACTTGAAGACTGATTTTAATCTGTTTTCACTCCTCGATCAATGCAACAACATTTCTGGTCTTATTACTCTAGCATGCCAAGTAAAGCTGAACATAACTTCAGTTTGTCCGTAGTCATCGTCTTTGTTAACATGTATGCCGGATTTTGAGCTCCACTAATCTTTTCAAGTTTCAAAATCCCATCTTCCAGAAGAGACCGGATAAAATGATATCGCAATTGTATGTGCTTCGTCCTGGAATGAAAAGATGGATTCTTCGCTAGATAGATAGCACTTTGACTGTCGCAATACAAGATATTATTTTCTTGTTTCTTGCCTAACTCTTCCAAGAAACTTTGGAGCTAGACCATCTCCTTGCTGGCTTCCGTAACAGCGACATATTCTGCTTTAGTTGTGGAGAGAGCAACTATCTTCTGTAGTTGAGAAACCCAACTCACTACGGTTCCTCCTAGAGTATAGACATACCATGTAGTGTTTCTTCTGATATCAACATTTCTGGCTAAATCATCATCTACATAGCCTGTCAGTATCGTATCTCCACCTTTGAAACAAAGTGCTTTGTTCGTGGTACCCCGCAGATATCTGAGGATCCATTTGACTGCTTCCCAGTGTACCTTGCCCAGATTATTCATGTACCTGCTAACAGCTCCCACTGTATGAGCAATATCTAGTCTAGTACAAACCATGACATACATCAGACTTCCAATTGCTGAGGCATACGACACCTTCACCATGTGTGCATGTTCTTCCTCCGTCTTTGGTGACTGTTCTTTAGAGAGTCTAAAATGAACACCTAAAGGTGTACTTAATGGTTTAGAATCTTGCATGTTGAACCTGGAGAGTACTTTGTTGATGTACTCAGCCTGTGATAACATCAAAGTCCCCGACTTTGTGTCTCTCTTAATCCTCATCCCAAGAATCTGCTTTGCAGCACCCAGATCCTTCATAGCAAACTGCTTCGACAATTTTTGCTTCAAGTTTATAATCTCTTGCATGTCTGAACCTGCAACGAGCATGTCATCAACGTACAATAATAAAATAATGAAGCTTTTGTCGAACCTCTTCATATAGCAATAATGATCTGCTTGGCATCTGGTAAAACCACTGCTACACATGAAACTATCGAACTTTTTGTACCACTGTCTAGGAGCTTGTTTTAAACCATACAAGCTCTTCTTCAACATGCATACCAGGTTTTTCTTGCCTGCCTCTATGAAGCCTTCTGGCTGCCTCATATAGATTTCTTCCTCCAAATCACCATGAAGGAAAGTCGTCTTTACATCTAACTGCTCAAGATGTAAATTCTCTGCATCTACAATTTTCAACACCAGTCTGATTGTTGATAGTTTTACGACTGGAGAGAAAATTTCATTGTAGTCAATACATTCTTTTTGCTGAAAACCTTTGACAACCAATCTTGCTTTGTAGCGTTTGCTCCCATCGTGCTCTTCTTTGATCCTATAAATCAACTTGTTATGGAGCACTTTCTTGTCTGGTGGTAATTCAGCTAATTCCCACGTCTGATTTGACATAAACGAGTACATCTCATCTTTCATGGAAGACTCCCACTTGACTGAATCCTCCACCTGCATTGCTTCATCATAGTACTCTGGTTCAATATTGTCAATCAGCAACAAGTAGTGCAAATAACGCCGAGTTGATTTAGGAATTCTGGAGGAGCGTCTCAATTCTGGTATGCGTGGTTCTTCTTGAACTGCTTCTGGATTGATCTAAATATCAATTCCAGAAATCTCCTCGAACTCAGCAAATTCCTTTGTTTCAGCTTCGGTATTAGAGCTACTTGATTCTATGGTTGACTTGTCTTTGTACATCACATTTTCATTGAAAATGACATCTCTGCTTCTGATGATCTTCCGATTTTCGTAGTCCAAAAATCGATAACCAAACTCATCACCACCATAACCAACAAAGACGCATTTGTTGGACTTGGCATCAAGTTTGATTCTTTCAGCAGAATTTATGTGTACATAATAAATACAACCAAACACTCTTAAGTGTGAAAGGTTTATTTTTTTTCTTGCTCCAAACTTCCTCTGGTATTACACAATCCAAAGGAACTGAGGGCCCATGATTGATCAGGTAAGCTGTAGTGTTGATAGCTTCAGCCTATAGCAATTTGGGTAATCCGGCATGTATCCTCATGCTTCTGGCACGTTCATTCAGAGTTCTGTTCATGCGCTCTGCTACGCCATTCTGCTGTGGTTTCATAGGAACTGTTGTCTCTATCTTGATCCAATTGTTTGTGCAAAAATCTCTGAATCTACTATTTCTGTACTCTCCTCCATTGTCAGACCTCAACCGCTTGACTTTCAAACCAGTCTCATTTTCCACCATGGCCTTCCATTTTCTGAAGGTATCAAAGACTTATGATTTCTTCTTCAGAAAATAAACCCACACCTTCCTCGTAGAATCATCGATGAAGGTGACATAATATAATGAGCCTGCAAGAGATAGAACTGGAGATGGTCCCCATACATCAGTATGAACCAATTCTAACATTTCTGCCTTGGGTGTCTTGTCAATCTTTGCGAAACTTTCTTTTGTTTGTCAAAGATACAATCCTTGCATAGTCCGACATCTACACTCTTTAGATCCAGCAACTTCACTTTTGACAAAAGTTTCTTCATTCCTTTCTCGCATATATGGCCAAGCCTTTGGTGTCATAGGTTTGATTTTCCATCAGAATATGTTACTGTAATGATATTCTCTAAATTTGAGGTTACATAGAGAGTACCAGTCTTCTTACCATGAGCAATGACGAGTGCTCTTTTGGTAATCTTCCATTCACAGCCTGAAAAGGTTGTATTATAACCTTCTCCATCAAGTTGTCCAACAGAAATCAGATTTCTTTTGAGGCCAGGAATATGTCTCACTCTTTCAGCTTCCAGGTGGTCTGGTTTGGCAACTTTAGTCGGATGTCTCATTTTCCGATGATATTCAAGGTTTCATCATCATCTAAATGAACCTTCCCAAAATCACCACTGACATAGTTCTCTATGATTTCTTGGCATGGGGTGGAGTGGAAAGATGCCCCTGAATCCAAGATCCATGATTCAATCGGACTGTTGACGCTTAAAATCATGACATCACCTGTCTCCTCTGTCATGTTGGCAGATTCCTGTGCGCCGGTATATTTCTTAAGTACTCGACAATCTCTTTTAAAGTGATTCTTCTTGCCACAATTATAACAGGTAAAATATTTCTTTCCCGTTCTTGATTTTCCCCTTCTGGATTTCGTTCTGCAACGATTTGAATTTCTTTATGAAGTTGTCCCTCTAGACTCCGTGTTCAAGGCTGAGGAGGTTGAACTTCACCCGATTCTTTCCATCGAATTTCTTCACTCAATACCAGATCCCGAACATCGTCGAATTTTAATTTATTGTTTCCCGATGAGCTGCTAACTGCTGTAACAGTAGTATTCCAACTGTCTGGTAGAGATGATAAGAGAATTAAAGTTCGAACTTCATCATCGAATTCAATTTCCACGGAACTCAACTGGGTGTTGATTGTGTTGAGTTCATTTAGGTGTTGAGCCACTGATGCCCTTTCTGCCATCCGTAAATTGAATAATCGCCTCATCAAATGAACTTTGTTTGAGGCCGATGGCTTCTCATACATACTGAAGAGAGTCGCCATAAGTCCCGCCGTGGTCTTTTCCTTTGCTATGTTAAAAGTGTAACATCCTGAAATCAGGGTTAGTGATAAAAATAAGAATTTTTAAAATTTGGGGATTAATTTAGGAAAAATTGAAAGTTCAAGAATTTTAATAGGAATATTTCATTATTGGATGAAAGGGTAAATATGAAAGGATTATAAGGTTATTATGGTAACATTAGCTTAAAAGACATTTTCTCCATTTTATAATAATGAAACACGTGGGTTTGGAGAGTTATCTGGAACTCTTCTTTTTCTTCTTTCTTTCTTCTTCCCGTGTGTTCATGCTTAAGTCTCAAAGGTGAGTTTTAATTTTGATGGTTAATTCTTGAATATTTGAGTTGTGTTTTATTCTTTGAGTGTTAAATAAGCTTAAAGAAAGCTTATATAAGCTTAAAACACCAAGAGGAAAGAATTAGAAAGAAATTTCTATTAAGAGTTAAGAAATGAACTTTTGTTATAAAAAGGTTTTTTAAGTTCTAAGAATGAATTTGACTTGTCAAAGGGTTAATTAAGAAGTTAGAGGTGATAGAATTGAATTTAGAACACATGGAAAATTTAATGAAATTCTTTAATTCAAGAATTATGGTGGATTATGGGAGATGGTAAAGTGTTATAGTGTTATAAGAAGGTTTATATATGTATAAATAAGTTTTAAGGTTTATACATTGTGCTCAAGATGTAATTTCTGGGTTGTGTGCATCGATGCACATTCAATGTGTACCGATGCACTCTCAAATAAATAAATATCGAATGCCATTAGTGCATCGATGCATAAGGAGTGAATCAATGCACCCCTTTAAAAACGAAATTATCGAAGGTGATTGATGTACCGATGCATGGGTAGTGCATCGATGCACATGTTAAGGGATGTATCGATGCATGGTATAATGTACCGATGCACTTCAATAGGAAATGAAATAAATCTTTCTTTCAGTCTAAGAAATTATAGATTATAGTATATCAATGGAATACTGATAGTATAAATATATGATTATGTAGACATCGATCGAAAGCAAAGTTCGGATAGTCTGCAGAGTAAGATACGCAAAGAAAACAAAAGCTTAAGAGTGTTCATTGAGACCAGGTGAGTATATGATAGTAAGTGTATGTTATGTTAAGGAATTAAGACTTGCGATGAGTCCAATTCCGATATTATATGATATAAGTACTAAAGCATAAACATGTAGTGATATGGTATTAGATATATGGTATATGAGTAAATGCACATGTTTAATTGTTGAATGACATGAATACAGGTTAGTATAATAAGATAGATTGGATGTTATATTTGAATGAAGGGATTGTATGAGAACATGTATATGCGAACATGTGTGGTATAATAGTGATATATGAGATATTGATAATAAGACATAAGATTATATGAATATGTAATATAAGTTAAAAGATGAGAAATAATATGTTATATGCATATGAGAAAAAGGTATATGTGATGTGACCATGTGTGAAAAGGATGAATAATGTGAATTTCATGGAAAATGCTACGTGAAAGTAAACTACGTGACTATGTGATCATATAAAATGTGATAAAGAGCTATGTGAAAGAACTATGTGATATGAATATGTGAATGTGTAATGAGGTAAAAGATAATGCCCATGTCATGCGTTATGAGAGCTATAGGTATAGTTGGCATGCCAAGAGTTGAGGGTCTACGCTGTCCTTCGGGACATAGTGGTCCTTCGGGACATAGTGGTCCTTCGGGACATATGTGGTCATTCGGGACATATGTGGTTATTCGGGACATCTACGTGGTCCTTCGGGATAAATTCTACGTACCCCTAGTGAGATTTATACGAGCTGTGGTGAGAGCATAGTGCACAACCTCTATGTACTCACATAATTTAAGTTCTCAATAGTGTGCATGGGCTTTGAAAAGAAATATAATTTGATATAATGATATGTGTGTTTCTCGTGAAAAGGTATATGTGATATGTGATATGTATAAGTAATAGGTTAGGATCATATGATAGTAATGGTAACAAGTGCATATGTGTAATGGTGATACGAGATGTTATATGGTTATGCATGATATGATCATAGTACTTACTCATGTATTGTTGTTTGTTGAAGTTATATTATATGTTTATGTTCAATATATGCTCATATAATGGAATGGAATTAATGACAAGGAAATAAGTAAGGATAAACATGTTAGTGACGAGTTCAATAGGTGTATAAGTATAATGTGTATTACATAAGATGTTCATGGAATTGTTAGTTTACCTTATATATTTACATGTCTCACTAAGTCTATGACTTAGCGTGTAAGTGCCTTATACGTAGGTGTGGATCAATAAGAAGATCAAGCTTGGGATCCGTAAAGCAGTATATCTCCGCGCAAAGTTCAGATCAGAAATATTTTTGTAAAGTACGTCGTGTCATATAATTTAGTATGTTGGCATGTAACTAAGTCACTAAATATGTACGCTCTGATAGAGCCTGTTAAGGTTTTTGACGCGTTTATGTAAAAGAATTTCTTATAGAATAGAAGTTTTAAATTTTCTATGGTTTCTTTTATAAAAGTATATGCTTTGACTAGTCAATGTGACACCTCGGACTCGTATCCGGGTCGGGTACGAGTTGGGGGTGTTACAAAAAGCAACATTGCGGGATAACGTCAGTCGAATAACTCCGAGGGCTTGTCTGTCGAGAAGAGCCCAGTCTTCATTCTTCATGCCCTCTGGTTGCTTTCTTGAGAGAGGTTGATATAGATTTTTTTGGTACAAAAAATCTTCAATATGCATATTCCAAAAGCCAAAGTCTGCACCATCGAACTTCTCAATTTTCACATTTCCTTTGTCTGCAACCATCGCTTCCACTCGAATCTGACTTCGTTTGGATCGTTTCTGACAATTCTTGCGAACCACCGTGTATTAGAACACCTCCGTCGATAAATTCGTATCGCCGACAAAATTTTTACTATTCATGAAATTCACTATTCATGTGAATAGTAATGAATAGTAACCTTATAAAAAATTGACAAAATTCACAACCAAAAGCTCTGATTACCAGTTTTTGGGAAATAACCGAGTAACGAGTAATTTCCCTATAACCAGATTAGTGAGAATGCGAAATAAAAGTGGAAAAATAATATCCGAAATTGATAATGGAGTTCAACCAATTATGCTTACGTCTCCGGATTGCCGCAGATCTTTTTATTAAGAGAGAAAATTTACAGGTGTTTACAAAACACTCACAAGAAATCTCTCTAGTATTGGGAGAAAGAAATGATTTGAGATTATTTTGAAGCTAAATGAGCTAGAGTATTTATAGTTAAAGCTTAAGGACTAATCTTATAATTACCTTAAAGTTCAATGACTCAATTTTATAATTATCCCTTGCCCAAATTCAAATACATGGGCTGCCTAACTTTAAAATCAAAGCAGCCCCTTTTTGACAAATTTAACAGCTGCCGGATGCTTAATTTCCAACAGTGGAAGGATCCCTTCCTCCAAAGGTATGGTGTTATTGCAGTCTTATTTTAATAAATACTTATCATACTGCTACTTCTAATGATGTTATTTCATTGACGAATTGCAGGTCTCAATAGTTTTAAAATGCAGAATGTCAGCTATTCAGAGTGCCATATGTGATTCCATAAAGTCAACTGGGACTCTTCGAGTTGATCCTGAAGATGAGAAGCTCAGGGTTCAAAAAATCCGCTATACCAGGTTAGGGTGTACAAAATTTTAAACAACCGTGTATGGAACTTCGGAAGACTTGCAATCATCCTTTGCTTAATGACCCATTTTTCAACGACTTATCAAAAGATTTCCTTATAAAATCTTGTGGGAAATTGTGGATACTAGACAGGATCCTAATAAAACTGCATAGAACTGGGCATCGTGTATTACTCTTTAATACCTTGACAAAGCTTCTGGATATCTTGGAGGAATACTTGCAGTGGAGGAGGCTTGTCTACAGACGTATTAATGGAACAACTAGCTTGGAAGATCGTGAATCAGCTATTGTTGACTTCAATAGCCCCGACTCTGAATGCTTTATATTCTTACTAAGTATTCGAGCAGCTGGACGTGGTCTAAATCTTCAGTCTGCTGACACTGTTGTTATATGTGATCCTGATCCAGATCCTAAAAATGAGGAACAGGCAGTTGCTAGGGCTCACCGAATTGGGCAAACGAGGGAAGTCAAAGTCATTTACATGGAAGCAGTTGTTGACAAAATTTCTAGTTAGCAAAAAAAGGATGAACTAAGGAGTCGAGGTACGGTTGATTTTGAGGATGATTTTGCTGGTAAGGATAGATATATGGGATCTATTGAGAGTCTCATAAGGAATCAGATTCAGCAGTATAAAATTGATATGGCCGATGAAGTAATTAATGCTGGGCGTTTTGATCAGAGAACGACACACGAAGAGAGACGCATGACTTTGGAAACATTATTGCATGATGAGGAGAGGTATCAAGAAACTGTCCATGATGTTCCTTCATTGCACCAGGTAAATCGCATGATAGCAAGAAGTGAAGAAGAAGTTGAGTTGTTTGATCAAATGGATGAAGAACTAGATCGGATAGAGGAGATTACTTGCCATGAACAGATACCTAAGTGGCTTCGAGCCAGCACAAAAGAAATGAATACTACTGTAGCTACTTTATCAAAAAAGCCATCAAAGAACATTTTGTTTAATGCTGGTGTTGTTGGTGTCTCAAATGAAACAGAGACAGAGAGAAAATGGGGGCGACCTAAGGGGAAAAAGCGTCTGAACTACTAGGAGAAGATGCTAATGGGGAATACTCTGAGGCAATTTCTGATGAGAGAAATGGCTATTCTGCTAATGATGAAGAGGGAGAAACTGGTGAATTTGAAGAAGATGAATTAAGTGGTTCCATTGGGCCTGCAAATAAGGAACAGTCAGAAGAAGATGGCCCACTTGGTGATAATGATTATGAGTATGATAAGACTTAAGAATATTAGGCCTGGAAATGAACTGAACGTTTAGTGAACCGTTCATGAACCGTGCGGCGGGAAGTTCGTTTATTTATTAAATGAATGAACATGAACAAGATTTTGCGTTCGTTTAATTAAATGAACCAACATGAACAAATGACTCGTTCGTTCATTTACGTTCGTGAACGTTTGATTATATGTTCGTTTATGTTCGAACAGAGGACAAATTGAATATGTTACGAAAATTATTGAAGTTGTTTGGATTTCAAGAAGATTGTTTTGTTGAACAAATTAACTTTAATACTTTATCATGTTCATATAGTTTATTTATGATTTATATATGTTTGTCGTATTCAAACAAATTAACTTTAATGTTGCAGATTATATTAATGAATTTTAAGTTGTTGTTCTTGTTGTTTACTTTTTTTTACATTGTTCAAATAAGTTTTTTTGTGTGTTTGTGTTGTTCGTTTATGTTCATTTATTGTTTTCGTTTATATTCGTTCGTTCGTATTCGTTTATGTTCGTTTATTTATTAAATAAACGAACATGAACAAGCTATATTCCTTAATGAACGAACATGAACAAAATTTTTTTTTTTCGTTTATGTTCGTTTATTTATTAAATGAACGAACATAAACATACCTCCGTTTGTGTGCGTTCGATTCGTTTACAGGCCTACAGAACACATTAGAAACAATCGCATACTTGAAGAAGGTGGTTCTTTGGGATCATCCTTAGACAGTCGAAGACCAATACAGATGGTGTCTCCTGTTTCTCCTCAGAAATTTGGATCTCTCTCTGCTTTAGATGCTAGGCCGAGTGCTGTTGCAAGAAGGCTGGTATGCATCTTTTCCTATGATGATTTGTTATTATGGAATATGTTGATTTCTGCTATTTTCTCATGTTATGTTAATCTTGGCTGCATGATGAACATGAGGAAGGTGAAATTGCGATATCTGGAGATTCTCACGTGGACCACCAGCAATCTGAAAGTTGGATTCATGATCGGGAGGAAGGTGAAGATGAATAAGTTGTCCAACCCAAGATAAAACAAAAGCATAGTATCCGGGTTCAACCTCGTCATACAATGGAAAGGGCAAAGAAATCTTTCACTGAAGTGCCTCTTCTCCAACGTGGAGAATCATCTTTGTTTCCTTCACAGCTGGATCGTAAGTACCAATTACAACTAAGGATTGATACTGAAACAAACACAACTCGCGAGCGTAATGCTTTCAGGCATGATCCAAATGATTCTTCTTCTAAAAATAAGATTTCTTCTAAAAATAAAATGAACTTACCTTCAAGAAAAATAGCTAATACATCTAAATTGCATGCATCACCCAATTCTGGTAGAGTGAATATGGCTTTTACTTCGGAAAATGTTGGTGAACCTTCAAGAGATAATCGGGACAGTAAACTGGTTAATACAAGTGGTTTGTCGAATTTTGGTGTGAAGATGTCTGATGTCATCCAAAGAAAGGTATACTTGAACTGACTATAATGCTTATCTTTGGATTGTGTGAATATTTTTATTTTTACCATAATTGTTTAAAGCATCGCCACATTCTTTTCTCCTAGTCAGTGTGATAAGTTGGATTTAGAAATCTTGCTTGTAGCAGGCTCTGACCAGTCACCATAGCTATGATTGTCCTGAATTTCTTCACTTTCATAATTTGTATAATTTCTGTTGCATATAATTTTTCAGCATGCATCATTTCATCCAAATGTTCTCTCATCAATTGGGTTTAGATTTTGCTGGACATGCATTTGTACAAGTCAGGTGCATTTGATGTGTTGGAATTTATTTTTGAGATTTAGGAAGTTTAACGTGTCTATAATGGTTTTATGATTTGTCCTACCTGGTTATTTTGCCATGTACATCTGTTTTTGAGCTCTTTAGATTCAGTCTTCATGTTGTTTGACCTTAAAGTCATTGGTATTTTCGATGGATTGGATTTGCTGAGTGATTAGAAGCTTGTATCCCAAAATATCTCCCGTTTTAACTTTTAAGAAATCATTTCAGCATCGACTTTATAGTTTATACTTAATTTAATTGCTCATGTGTTACATGTTATCTTATGATATTTGTGAATTAAGTAATTGACTGTACAATTATCTTATTTCCAGTGCAAAAATTTGATTAGCAAGCTTCAGAAGAGAATAGATAAGGAGGGCCAACAGATTATACCACTTTTAACAGATTTGTGGAAGAGGGTTGAAAACTCGGGCTACATGGGTGGAAGTGGGACTAATCATTTGGATTTGCGGAAGACTGATCAGCGCGTTGACAGATTAGAGTACAGTGGAGTTATGGAGCTTGTTTTTCGGTTGTACAGTTGGCACTCCAAAGTTGTATGCATTTTTATGGGTTTTCACATGAGGTATGATGGCTAATTTTAACTTGGCCAATTCAACTTGTATCTATATCTGTAATGCTTCCATCAATGCCCTATTCTTTGTACTTACTATGCAAATGTAATTGGGATTCACAGGTCAGATCTGAAGCGAGGAAAGTACATGATCTGGTTTTTGACTTGTTGAAGATTGCATTTCCAGATACAGATTTCAGAGAAGCTAGAAATGCACTTGCTTTTTCTGGCCCGGTATCTACCCCCGTTTCTGGTCCTTCTGCAAGACAGGTAGCAGTTAGAAAGAGGCAGAAATCGATCAACGAGGTGGAGTCTGATTCAAGCCTCACTCAAAAGGCATTGCAGCGCGGATCCACTCATGCTGGTGAGGACATAAGGGTTAAAGTGCATATGCCCAAAAAGGAATCAAGGCTTGGGAAAGGAATCATTATTACCAGGGAACAATATCAACATAATGATAATTCTCTTCTAACTCATCCGGGGCAGCTGGTTATTTGCAAGAAGAAGAGGAAGGACAGGGAAAAGTCTACGGTTAAGCCTAGGAGTGGATCAGTTGGCCCTGTTTCGCCCCCCGAGTATAGGTCGCAACATCAGGAGCCCAGGTGCAGGATCAGTTTCTAAGGATTCTAGACCGACCCAACAGACCTCGCATCAGCAAGGTTTGCTCAACCAGCCTGGTCACCCATCAAACACTTCTGGTGGTCTCGTTGGTTGGGCCAATCCCATGAAAAAGTTGAGAACCGACACCGGTAAAAGGAGACCAAGCCTTCATTGACATTGTATAGTATGTCAGGTAATGAAAAAAAACAAGTTGTTGCCATTCACTGCAATCATTGAGTTGTATTTTATGGCTCTTCATGGCCTGTACAATTACAGTTAGATCATAACATTATGGTAGAGTAGGTTCCTTGAGCCTTCATTATCTATTGGCCTTTCTGTGGTTCAATCGATGCAATAGTTTTCGTATCTCTTCACCTCGCAGGTGTTATTGTCAATTTAATAGCTGATACTTATAAGTGCCCTTGTTCTAATACCTATTTTGAGAGAAAAGCTAGGTAATGGGGCAGATGGCAATGAAGAAGCAGAGATCTGTTTGTGTGAACGAAATAGCAATAGCGACATGGTCACCAAGAGTTGTACTCTCCATTTCAGTATTTTTGGCTTAAGATGTTCAGGACACCAGTTTTTTTCTTCTATTTTTTAATAATAGCTACTGGTTTTAAAGCCTTTCTGGGTTGTTTACGTTTGACAATATAAATAGCCTTTGCCAAAATCCAAGACAAAATGAATCAATTAAATTCGTCATTAGCAGGTTAATTGATTTACTAAGGTTTTGGACAGCAGCTAATGAAACACGTTCTAGCCTTCAAGTGCCACCATCATATGGATATACACAGAGGAAAACATGTTTGGGAAATAAGAGGATAAATTTCTATATTTAGGACCTCATTATTTCTCAATATACAGAACGCTTCGTCCCTACTAAACCACACACACGAAGTGACAAATCAAAGAAATCATGATCTTTAGGAATCCATGGATCATTTCCAAATTCATGATCAACAATGATCGTCTCTTCTCATTTTCAATTCTATCCAGTAATGAATGGTAAGAAAATTATATATATATTCTATTTTTTCATCCTTCATACAAAGCAAACTAATGCTTCGTTTTTACTTTTTTTTCACTCTACCAAATAAAATGGAGTAGACAATTTTGAAGAGGGAAGAGATAGGGGATTAGGTAAGAGAAAGGTTATCGCTAAATGTAGGGTTGTAAATCGGATGAGACAGATCGCGAGCTACTCGAGATCGATTCGGTCAAAACTTGACTCAACTCGACTCGAGCTTGAGTTATTAACGAGCCAAAACGAACTACTTGATACTCGACTCAAAAAGCTCGTGAACAACTCGAAAATATTGTATATTAACATTTTATTTTTAAAAAAATAAATTATTAATAATATTAACATTTATGTGTTGATTTAAAAAAAAATGCAATACAAGGTTGGTTAGATTCGAGTTTAAGTTTGAGGCTTAAATCGAGTTAAGTTTAAGATTTTTTTTTCTTTTCGAGTCTTTTCAAGCTTTTACAAGTTTCAGTTCATGATTTCGAATTCGAGTCGAACTTGAAAATTATAGGCTCGCGAGTGTTCGAGTCGAGCTTCATTTCAATGTTTCCAAGTCAAGTCGAGATCAACAATACTCGAACTCGACTCGGCTCGTTTATAGCCCTAGCTAAATGAAACAATAATGGGAGACAAGAAAGATTTTTTAAGAGTAAAGTGAATTGAGAATATAAAATTTAAAATTTAAGTAATAAAAGATTAGTGTTTTGTTTAGTTGCGTAAGTATTAATATAAGAAAGGTTCCTTGCGATTCTTTTCAATACATCCTTGACAAAATTGATAAAAAGCTCAACAATGGCCAGCTTCCTGCCTTTCCTTGGCAGGTTGATTAACGCCAGCCAAGTCTGTCATTGCGACAATCCCAACATATTTCATGCATACTAGCATGTTCCCTGTTCGAGTTTGCAATGAAATTGAACGGTTAATTGGGAGGTTTTTATGGGGTCCGTCAAACATACCCCTTGTCAAATGGAAGTCCATTACTCAACCACGTTCTTGTGGCGGTCTTGGTTTCAGATCCATACGTGCTCATAACACGGCTCTCCTTTGGAAAATATGCTTTGCGTTGCTTAATAACCAGGATACTTTTTGGATCACCTTACTGAGACACAAATACAAGGTGTTGGATCATTGCCTTCTCTCCATATCTCGTTCAGGCTCTTGTATTGAATTTGGTCATGCTTAGGGTTTTAGGAGATTGATTGATTTTGATTCAATTTGATATTGTGATTGTTGGAATTGCATGAATTTAATCATAGGAGGTTGAACTCATGCTTGAAAATGAACAAAATCCTTGTCTTAGTGCATTAATGAGGTTTGGCCATAGAGAAGAAATTAAGGGGAAAATGTTGAAAAATTTCCCATGGTCTAGAAATGATATTAGAAGAATTCTATGTGAGTTGGAGATCAATTTGGATTAATTTGGAAGCTTGAATTAGAAAAAAAGGTTAGTTTGCAAGTTATGAGAATTGTGGGACTTAAATGTATAAATGTGCAATTTGAGGTACTTAATGTTCATTGTTAATAAGCATCTGCTGAAATTGTATGTTGGAAAATTTGTTGGAAAAATTGCAATTTTATTAAATTGTAATGGTGGAATTCGAAAGGTCTCAAAACTTTAGGGGCTTCTTTATGATTTTGCAAAGGAAATTGTAATGTTTAAGAAAATTTAAGAAAATTTAGGTTGAAATTGTAATGTTTTGAATGTTGAGGTATTGATTTGAGTATTTGTTAAAGTGCTGGAAATTTAGTAATTAATGTGCAATGATCATAACGATGAATGATCATTATGAATTTAATTGAAAAGTTAGGGTGAATTCTAAAAAGAATTCACAATTAGTGGCTTAATTGCATAATTGAAAAAATATAAAGGATTAAGAATGAAAATAATTATTTATGGATTTGATTGGGTTTTTTGAGAATTTTGAAGAAATTATATGAGAGATATAGTTTAGTTTGATATCGATTAAGTATCGAATTTATTTTTATAGACTTTTATAATATTAAAGTTAGCTTATGTTAGTATGATACTAACATGTAGTTTGAATACTTTGTGCTATTGTTAGATCACAATAAATCTAGCAATATGAATGACCCGAAAGGGAAAAATCAAGCACGTGATTAAGAGTATCGTATAAAAGTTTCGGTAGTGAGACAAATGTGAGTGCAATTTATTTATCTAATTAGTTGATTGAGAATGACTTGCGATAAGTTAATCTCATACTTTTTTTAAAGTATGATTTTTAATTATGGATTATTTTTATAAAGTCTTGTGAATAATTTAGGGTATTAAACTACCCAAGTTTATGTTTTTATAACAATGAATTAAGATGATTTTGATATCGATATATTAATTATTAAATGATTATGATATAAATTAAAAATCTACCGTATGTTACATTGAGAGTCGTAGGTACAATTAGCATGCCATGAGGTGTTGATTAGTACATTGGTATATTTTGTATTGCACCGTTCGTGCATATTATATGATTGCACTTGAAGTGCATAGGCTAATTTGATAAAAGCATTGAAGTGCTTATTGCGTACACTCGTTTGACTTGAGTCCCTTGCATTCTCTTAAATATACTTTGGGCTATGAAAACGAAATATGAAAGTTCTAATAAGTTTATGAATGGAAACAAATGTTATCTGATCACTCTGTCTGATATTGGTTATTATGATTTGCTTTGAATGTTTTAATATATACATGGTATTTTATATATTTTATCTCACCTTAAGTTATTACTGCCTTACTAAGTTTTACTTAACGCATAATGATTTTCATGCGTAGGTTCGGATAAGGATTAGGACGTGCAGTGAGGAGTCTCCCAAACATTTTGTTGGAGATTGTCTATACTACTAATATCAGTAAGACATCTATCATGTTACTTTTAACTAGTAGTGACATATATATTTATATTATCATTAGTTTATTTGGAATTAAGTTAAATGGTTTGTAATAGTAACTAGGATCATTTTATTTTAACTAAACTAGTTATATATGTATCTATGAATAAATAGTTTAAGTAAATATATGATTTTATTCTAAAATGTTTTTTAAATGAATTGGTAATTAGGAAGTTCTATATAAGTTAGAAAACAATATTAAATTGTTTAATTTCTGCTTGGAAACATATTTATTTTTAATGATTAAATATTATTTTATGTTTTTATAAAATTAATGAAATAGTTTTAAAGTTAGAATAGTAAAGTTTTAAAACAAAACAAAATTTTAAATATTTATGTTTAATGATTTGGAAAGTTGATGTGATATTTTTAATTCGTATTTCGAAACATATGTGAGCTATAGGTGTTATACACTTAGCATAAACAACCGTTAAACCTTTATCGATTTTATGAATTGGCGCATTAGTAAAAGATTTTAATTTTTACTTTAACCCTCATTTTATAAATTCAAAGTGATTTAAAGATAAAATTCTAATTTATCCTTATTTTTAATATACTTTTCTTCTTCCCTAGCTTCCCACTTGCGCTGCCGCACACCCCTTTCTGGTAAGCACCAGGATAACCCTCTTCACCAGGTTGAAAAACTAATTTCATTGATATGTGAATTTGTGCACAGAATACGGAACAACATGAAACTGTTACGACCAAATGAGATGTGTATAGTTTCGGAATTCTTGTGATGGAAACCGTCGCAAGAAAAAAAAGCCGACAGATGAAATGTTCGCCGGAGAAAGAAGCCTGAAGAATTAGGTGAAAGAGTCAAGACCATCACCAAATCAAGTTGTAGACAACAATTTGCTTAGGACTATTGGGAGAGAGCATACAGCAGCCAAAAATTGTGCCTTGTCCATTCTGCAAATTGGCTTGGAATGTTCAGCAGAGTCGCCGGATGAGAGGCCTGATATGAAAGAGATTGTTCCCAAACTAAACAACATCCGAGCTTAGTATTTAATGGATACTGAACTGCTTCGACTAAGGCACAACCGTTAATTTGAGTAAAATAAACTTGAGTTGTGCATGTGATCATAGTACTTGAGCTTTGAGTATGCATATGTTTATCTCTAGTGGTGGTGGTGGTGGTGGTGGTGGTGGTGGTGGTGGTGGTGGTGGTGGTGGTGGTGGTGGTGGTGGTGGTGGTGGTGGTGGTGGTGGTGGTGGTGGTGGTGGTGGTGGGTTGTTCTGCTGTTAGGGATTTGCATTTATATATATCTGTTTTAAGTTTATCCCTCTACTGATTATCTCTCGTGGTGGTGGTAGGTTGTTCTTCTGAGGAAATTGGGAGGTAAGGGAAAGGAAGGGTGGTGGAAGATCAAGAAAGTGGTGTGCGGCGGCGCAAGTGGGGAAGACAGGGAAGAATAAGTATATTAAAAAAAGGGTAAATTAGAACTTTATCCTTAAAATTACTTTGAACTTATAAAATGATCCCTAATTAGTATTTTTTATCTAAAATTTAGGGGTTAAAGTAAAAATTAAACCCTTTTACTATTGTTTCACGTCAAAAATCGTTAAAAGGTTTAACGACCGTCTATGTGTGACCGCATCTTAATTAAAATGAAATAAAAGTGATCATGTATTAACTTTTTTTAATCGAGTGATCATACTTTTATAAAAACAAAACAAAAGTAATCAACTTTGTACTTTACCTTTCAAAAAAATATAAGAAATGACTTAATTATCACACTACTTTTAATATTATTTGTCATAACATAAAAAAGAATTAGTAAAAAATTTAAATTTAAAACTAGAAAGATAAGTGAAAACTTAACAAGAAATAATACATATTCTAAATAGACACTATATATTTTTCTCTTTGGTCAAATTAGATCATATTAATAACTAAAAGTTATCAAGCGAAACTTAATTCATTACTAATTCAAGTACTAAAACATGAGAAATAAATAGTAGCTACAAATGTAGATATTCACGTACCTTGCATGTGAGGCTTTTTTTATATATCAAAATATCACCTAACATATCATTATTTCTCATTTTAATATCTATATTCAATTATTTTTTGATTAATACTTTTTTCTGTCACGTAGGTAAATACACATTTTGAAAAAAAGTGTGTTTTATTGATATAGCAGAAGACACAATATGTGTCTTAGTTACATAAGCACATACATGAATCAAGCAACATCAACAACATTGCATGAGCACAAACATGAATCAAACAACATAAATAACATATGTGAGTCTTATATTCAATCACTCTATAAAAACGTGTAGAACCAATATTTTGATATAATAAATAAGGTTAAAAAGTCTTTGGATTTACTTAAATTAATTCAAACATTGCAAAAATAATTCAAGTTTTTAGAAAGATTTTTAAAAGGCGACTCTAGGCAATTTTGGGTTTGGTTTCAAAACCCCAATTGCTAGTTTTGAAAACTCCTGGTGCAACAGTCAAATTTTTATAGGCAGTTTCGAAACCCCCTAGGTAGTTTCGAAACCTCTGTGCAGAATTGCATATTTTCATGCTTCTAACAACCAAAATTCATCCCCAACGGTCACAAATGGCTAGTAACTCATTCCAACATATGAAAATAAGTTGAGGACACTTGAAGAAGATTACAACACCTATCCAAGCAATCCACATCAAGAGAAAAACTCTTTCAATCTTATTTTTCCTTTTCTCTTGTACATAGAGTGTTTTGTGAGCTAAATTATGTGAACACTACCTTGTGAGGTTTTCTTGTTCACATTTTATTTATCATTTTGTAAAAAGGGTTTGGTTCTACTTTAGCCATTGAAAACTAGGGAGTTGTAAAAGGTTACTCTTGAGCCTATAAAAAAAGAACAAATTAGTGAATTTGTTAGAAATCCTTAGTATGGAACTAAGGTAGTGGATATAAACTTCATTTGAGGAAGTTAAACCACTATAAATACTTGTGAAAATTTTCCTATCCTTTCTCTCTATACCCAAAATTTTCAATTGGCCAATTCATCCCCTCTTGGCACATTTTTGGTTGATCAAATCGAGCCTAACAATTGGTATCAAAGCGGTCACAATCGAAGGTTTAACAACCTTGTGAAGATCCTAGAAGAGCTCTATCAACTTCCTCTATCAACCGAGAAAGATGGATTCAATCTTTGACTCCTACTACATTGAAGACTCACAACCAGTCAAAAAGCCATCATATTTCAATAGAACTAATTATGCCTATTGGAATAATAGGATGATGCTCTTCATTCAAGCTAACGATCTAGGAGCTTGGAGCTCTATCTTGACGGGTCATTCTACTCCATCTAGAGAGATTTGAGACAAACTCCAAATCACTCATGAATGAATCGATGAAGTAAGGGAAACAAAAATCGGTCTTCTCAACCATAGCTATGAAAATTTCAAGATGAAACCGGATGAAGACATCAAAGCTATGACGGATAGATTTTCCGTGTTTGTCAATGGTCTCAAGGGATATGGAGAAAGTATCCCTAATGAAAAGCTTGTGTGGAAGATGATTTACTCTATTCCCAAGTCTTGGCAATTGAAGAAGACGACAATCATCGAAGCAAAGAATCTAAAGCCTCTCATCCTGGATGAGCTTATTGGTTCTTTGTTGACTCATGAGTTGATGGTAAAAGATGAGGAGCAAGAAGAAGAAAAGATAAAATAGAAGAGCAAGAAAATGAAGGAGGTGAGAATCTCCTTCAAATCCACCAATGACAGTAATCAGGACTCAAATGAAGATGTGGATGAAGATGAAGAGATGTCCAAGCTCTTCGAAAGATTCAAAGGATTCATGACATCCAAAAAAGATAAAAAAAAACATGAATCAAGCAAGAAAAATGGTTTATAGTGTGCTTTGAATGCCAAAGAACTGACATGTCAAATATGATTGTCCTCTCTTGAAGAAAAATGGATCAAACAAGAAAAAAACATTTGTAGCTGCTTGGAGTGATGAAGATAACTCCAATGACGAAGATGAAGTAGTCAATCTATGTCTCATGGTCATCGAAGAAGATTCAAGGGTAACTAATGATTTAAATTTCTATTCATTTAAAGAGTTACAAGATGCCTATTATGAATTGTATTTGGAATTTAAGACCATGAATTCCAAATATAAGAAATTGATTTCAAAATTTAAAGTTGAAAATGATTTTCTTTTAAAAGTAAAATTAGATTTTGAAAATCAAAATGAAATTTTGAAAAATGATTTTGAGGTTTCAAAAATTAAAACTAATGATTTAGAAAAAGTAAATATTGGTTAAAAAATTAAGCTTGAATGCTTAACAAAAGAAAAAAGAAATAATCTCTCAAAACAATGCATCATGTTTAAATATGGCAAAATGCTCACATTTTCATTTCATTCACATAGAACATACTTGTCCTTTAAGACCTAGAAAAATATTTTAAAATTAGACAAGTATGAGTTCCTAAGGGAACAAGGGACATTAGCAGTAACAATCAAGAATCCAAAGCAATTTGGATACCAAAATCCAAATAAATGTCTCTTGAAGGTGTGTGAGAGCAATGATAACAAAAGTGAATAAATTCAAATGCTCTAGCCACACAAGATGAGAAATGTGTAACCTCTAAACTTAATGTTTTTTATTTTACATTATTGGTTGCCTATTTGTTTTATGCATGCATGAGTTTTTGAACATAAATGATCATTTATTATTTCTAAATCTCATGTATGTTAAAATGTGTTATGGTGAACATTTTAAAGCTTTTAATGATTTTTCATAAATTTTTGTAATGATTTTTGGTCAAATTTGTTTTTCATGTTGTTTTAAACAATTTTTTCTTATTTTTGACCTTAAATTTTAATGTTTATGCATGTGTCTTAAATTTAAAAATGATATATCTCTAACAATTTATATCTAGTTTCCAATGCCTAACATTTGTAAAGACTTTATGCATATGAATTATAATGTCTCATTTTTTATATTGTATAAAGATCAATTGACTTGGATTTATTGAATTTCATGTGCTACTAATTTGCTTCTCTCTTATCTTATTGAAATTCAATATTATTTGAAACGTCAAAGTATTAAGCTAAAATTTGTTTTTGGAATGCATTTGTTGAGGGGGAGCTTTAATTTCTCAAATGATTTTAAATTAAAATTCTGTACTTACTCTACATAGTTATTTTGAACCAAAAAGTTTAAATTATTTTTTATATAAAAAAGGGGGAGAAGTGTAAGGTTTGAAAAAATTAATTTCTCAAAGCAAAAAAGGAGCTTAAAATATTTTCAAATATTTTATCTTTTTCAAATAATGTTTTGCTAAGGGGATTTTTTTTTACCAAAAATCATTTTTCAAAGGTTTGGTTATATAAAAAGGGGAGATTGTAGAACCAATATTTTGACATAACAAATAAGGGTAAAATATTTTTGGACTTAATTGAATTAATTTAAACATTGCAAAAATAATTCAAGTTTTTAAAAAGATTTTTAAAAGGTGAAACTAGACAATATTGGGTCTGGTTTCGAAAACCCTCTTAGGTGGTTACGAAACCCCTAAGGCAATAGTTAAAATTGGCCTTACAGTTTTGAAACCCCCTGGTGCAACAGTCGAATTTTTAAAGGCAGTTTCAAAACTCCCATGTGATTTCGAAACCTCTGTGTAGAATTGTAGATTTTCATGCTTCCAAAGACTAAAATTCATCCTCAATAGTCACAAACGACTAGCAACTCCTTCAAACATATAAAAATAAGTTGATGACACTTGAAGAATGTTACAACACCTATCCAAACAATCCACATCAAGAGAAAATCTCTTTCAATCTTATTTTTCCTTTTCTCTTGTACATAGGGTGTCTTTGTAAGTTAAATTGTGTAAACACCTACCTTGTGAGTTTTTTATTTTACATTTCTTTATCCTTTTATAAAAGAGATTTGATTCTAGTTTAGCCGATGAAAACTAGGAAGTTGTAAAAAATTACTCTTGAGCCTAGAAAAGAAAAAATAAATTAGTAAATTTATTATAAATCCTTATTGTAGAGATAAGGTAGTTAATGTAAACTTGATTGAAAAGTCGAATCACTCTAAATTATTGTACAAATTGTCTATCATTTCTCTCAATGCTCCCAAAAATTTTATTTAATCAATTCACATCTCTTAACGGTTTTCAGTTGATCGATTCGAACTTAACAAAACCATCATAAGCTTCTTAAATCTAGCATTGTATAGTTATGTAACTTTTTAAGTGTTTAAATATAATTTTCTAAACGTACTTTTATCGAGTTATTGAATCAAAAAGTTAATACATGCGTTGTCATTATCGACTAACTTGTACTTGTGCAAATATGCGTCTTTAAATCACATCACTTGTGCTGTTCAAATTGTGACCCTCTTTTTTTTTTCCGCTCCCAACTTTAAAGTTCTAATCGATTTATGTTATATTAACAGAAAGCGTTTCCTGTTAAATACATCTCTACTTATGTCACAGAAAATGATGTAGCATTAAATTTTGAAAATGAGAAAATGAGTTGATATATCCGATATTAACTGATTCGAAAATATTAAATAGAAAAGCATGAACCAAAAACACTTTCAAGAGCATCCAAGCTGCAATAGACCAAAGGTATGATCAGTTCTTCAGCCCTTCCTTCTCAAATGGCTACATAAAACAAAACCTTTGCCACTGAAAGATTCGTTTTCAACTATCATTTTCATAGGAATTTCACCTTTTTTATATTGGCAAAGTGTTGCACACTGAATTGAGGAGAGTATCTTGACTTCTTTTCCTTCTTCTTTGGGGAAATTAAGATGGAGGTGTAGGAGTTAGTAGGTTTATGCCCAATGCCTTTTCTTATCGCCTCTTCTTCAGCTCCTATTTCCTCCTCGTCGTCGTCATTATTGTTCCTCAGAGTGACCCTATTCCGATATGCTTTATGTTGCAAAAGAAAGACATTGAAATAGTAGCAAACTAGTTGTTCCCTACTTTTGTTATGAAAATGTTTGCAGCTTCCATCCCATAGTGATAAAGGATTCGACTTACCTATACACGAAAACATCTTCTCTTCTTCCTCTTTCCAAGAAAATGCAACCTCTTCGCCCATCTTATCGAATTTCCACCGGTAGAAAGCGAAACCGAGCTCGAGCTTTGCTTTCAACCTTTTCTCAGCGACATGAGACCTTACACATTGTATCGAATCTCGAATATGGCAGCCACATGAATCTTGTCTTCCCTTTCCGATCCGATCCCTTTCGATCATGAATTTGTTTTCCTTTTTTTCCGATGGCCAAACACGAGTCCCTAACCATTTCGGATCGCTTTCTGAAGCTCCACCAGTCCACTCTGGTACCTCAACTTGAAAAAGTGGTCCAATAGGAACATGAATGTTGACATTATAGTTTAACACTAAACCTAGAGTTGCAGAGTCACAATATGTACTCAACACAGAACTGCACAAATCATTATGAATCCCGGAGGAAGAAGACGGTGACCGATCAAGCCCCTTCGATGCCATTTTCCCCAAATGGAGTTGCTTTGTGCTACTCAACCTCTCTCTGAGATTGTACTCCAATTTAGTGTGATCATCACATGGATGCACCTTATGGTTTTTCTACAATGTGTAAACATCATGCAATCTTTATAACATGAACAAAGAGGAAAGAAACAAAAACACAGAAGCATGTGTATGGAGACCGTCATTCAGAGACGGATGCAGAATTTATATTAGGAATGCGAACATAAAAATTTATATTAAAAAAATCAAAAGTCCCACTCCTCTGTCCATCTCTGGGTAGCATAATACAAAACCAACTAGAAATTATAGGTAAAGTTTTCAAGTCATCTCAATTCTTTAATCCTAGATGTTTAGCAAAACAAAATATTTTGCTTGCCTCAGGCATCACAAAACAACAATAGTAAACTTGATTGAATGATAATTACACCTCAGATAGCAACTAAACAAGGATAGATCAAAGGGGTAGGTGGGATAGTCACCCCCTAAAAATTTAAAATTACTATACATTTTAAATTCTCTATGTATTTTATATTAAAAATTTGTTTCTCATATAATTTTATAAATTTATCTCCTCTTAAAATTTTAGGGACTAGCTCTCTAACATAAAATTATGCGCTCGTCCGGTAAACAGACAATAATATAAAGGCTAAATCCTTAATTTGGGTCTAAAATTTTGAGATCATGATTGCAAAAGATCAAACATTTTAAAGTAGTAAATAAACACCAAAACATTTTAGATATGCTCTAATAAGAACTAAGATAAACCATTCTACATATAATGATCAATAAAATATGAGACCAATCTATCTGCACCGTATAAAATGTTTAGTTTCATACTTTTGAGATCATTAGATGAGTGAGAATAGAACGTTAAAATTACCAGTAGAAATGAGAAAATATTCACCGAATAAAATAACGATATAATCTCATCCTTTTATTTTCACTCATCCAACCATCTTAAAAAAGTCTAAAACGATTTAAGTAGATCTTAACCCATGAAGTATTATTACAATTACCCATCATGCTGTGGTAAAGCATACATGTTTGATTTTCTTCACACCATTATAACTAAAGAAATACAACATAATTACCCGATCTGGATTAATCGGTCAATAGATCGGATACCAGTGATTAATTAAAAAAATACAACATAATTACCATAAACCTTAGTTCTATTTTTGTTAGCTGATCCAAGAAGAATTGTAAGATTTAACTTGATTGAGCGGAAAAATGAAAGTGACTTTGCTAAGTATTGGAAAAGTGAAGAGATCGGAGATGAAAATGAAAAAAATAAATAAATTTTGTGGTGTTTAGTAAGAAAAAGAAATTACATTTCCTTTTAAATTTTTTTACCGTTTCAACAAAACACATCAATAAAAAGGAAAAAATATTCCATCTTACTATTTTTCTACTTCGATTTTCAATCCTACTAATTTTCTGTACAGTTCATCAGACAACCTAAAGAATTTGATAATTAAGCTCAATTCTTATTTATCTACTTTGAAAGATTTGGTCTCGTAAGGAATGTCTAAGGGACGACAACATAATTTAAGATTAAAGAATAGTAGGAAAGGGACGGAATCGAAAATATTATAAAAAACATACCATTTCTAGTTAAACACAATCTAAAATATTAATTTTTTTCTTAACATTTTACGGTTGCACACCGTTTTCATAACATTATCAATTTCTTCGTAGCATTTTCTGTTGCACTAAACTGAAAATATATATTTTTTTAAACGTTTTCGATTTTGTCCATTTCCTTCCTACGGTTTCATAGTTTTAAATTAATTTGCCATACAACATAACTTCACTGTCATGTGTGAGCATAAACAGTACCTCAAAATTGTACTCTCAAATTATGCATTTATCCTAGAAAGTTCTACAGTGCGATACCTTAATATAAGACTAAAATAATGTGTTATCGGTAGGGATGGCAAAAAAATCCGAACCCGATGGGGAAAACCGAAAATCGAATTTAACAGGTCGGGTTCAGGGATGATAAACGGGGACGGGGACGAGGACGGGGAAAACCCGTTTATGTTAAACGGGGACGGGGACGAGTTTGGTAATCCCGGCCCCGATTACCCGGCCCGATACCCGACCCAATAAATATTAAAAATAATTATTTTTTTATATATAATATTAATAACATATTTTAAATTAACCCTTAAATATTTTTTATTATTTTTTTCACCCCATACTGCCCCACTTTAAAATATCGTCTCCGCTTCAATTTCTAGAATTTACCTCAATTTTCGCTGTCTCATAATATTCTTTTTTTCTTTTAATCATGAAAATAGTGCTTACACTTCTTGTTTGCAATCACGTGTGAACCTTTAATATCTTTTAATAGACAAACATTGTCTAGTTAAATGGGAAAAGTCTGGTTGGTTTGGTGGTATTGTGCCACTTCCAACGAACGTGTACTTGCTGCAGGGTCCTCGTCCAGTACACCATTACACACCTGAAGCCCACCACTAGCATTGGCAAGCTGGAACTTATGTCCAGCAGAATTTAAAATCAATGCAACTTGCATATTGTCTTCGTCTCTTCGACAGCAACCCTCATTTTCACCTCGCAATCCAATAACCTCATACAAGTTGTCTCCATTACACAAACTTTAATGTTCCTCTGACAAAGCGAAGCATGTGAATTAGCCATATTAAAATCAGCCTCGGGACCTATACCAACATCACATTCTTCCCTAACAAATGAAACAACAGCTGCTCTCTAGTATTAAATTCGAAAATTCTAAAAAATTCCGGTTATTTCAAAAATTAACCGAATTAACCGAAATTTATTCGGTTCGGTTAATATTTTCGAAAAAAAAATTGATTCGATTAACGTTTAAAGAAAAAAAAATCGGTTAATTCGATTAATAGTAGTTCGGTCGGTTCGGCCACCGAATTAACCGAATGAACAACCCTACCGATACCCGTTTAAATAAACGTTTATCCTAAATGGGGATACCCGTTTCCCCGCGGTTTTCCCCGATTACCCGATGAGGATCCCCGTTTAAATCCCCGCAGTTTTTTAAACGGGGACGGGTACTGATTTTTTAAACGGGGACGGAGACGGGGACGGGGGGACCAATACCCGACCCGAACCCGACCCGTTGCCATCCCTAGTTATCGGTTTTGTTATTATTTAAATATCAAAACGGGTAAAAAATTACCTAAAACATTATTATTTTACTTAAAACATCAATTTTTTTAACATTTCCGGTAAAAGTGACCAATAATAACAAAATCGGTAGAAAAAATAACAAAACCAATAGCGCTTTACCAAATCCGGTAAAACGCTCAATAATAATAAAATTGATAGAAATAATAATGTTTCCGATAATTTTCATCGATTTTATAACAAAACCGATAGTACTTTTTTTAACAGTATATTAAAGTACGTGAGCATTTCCTATTTACCCCGGTATTAACAATAAACTTGAAAAGGGGATTGCAATTGATATGTACCTGGCAATCGGAGCTTGGAAAATCATAATTTCTAAGAAAAGCGGCTTCTCGAAACAATAAAATCTGTTTCCAAAGATTATGACTCCCATAAGATTTCCACCTTGACCTCTCTGGTAACAAACCAATCCCAGAATCGCATGGATCCTTTGCAATCTCAGTAACCCAGTTAAGCATTCCCCATGTAGAATCACGCTTCCTCTTACGAATCGATAACTTTTCATTTGTGCCAACATTCAGATCCATAATCACATCATCATCATCATCATTATCGTCATTAATGCACTTTATGTCATCTTCATTCTGCAATTTTTCATCTCTATGCTTAGATTCTTCATTTTTTACCCATTTCTCTCCCACGTGAGAATACTGCATATCTTTCTTCTTTGATTCCAATAAAAACCCGTTAAGCTCAGCTTTCAACTCCATCAAATGACCACCGAAGTTCATTTCGTGCTTCAGCTCCTCCCTTTGAACAAATCTCTTCAACACTCTCTCTAATGAAACCAAGGTCGATCTAGGAACCAGCTGAGTCAAGCTTTTCTGGGCTATTCCCTCATCGGTTACCCTTGGATTTCGAGTTCAAACCCTTAAAAAAAACCAGGGCTATACATAACAAATAAGAAAATTGGGACCAAAATGATAAACAATTAAAAAATCAATAGAAAGTCATCAGTGATTCATTTAGACATCAAGGTTTTTTTAAGTTAGGAAATGGATTCGGGTGAGAAATGAGCTAATCTAAGATTTTCTTTTCCTGAGAAAAGAAAATTCTTTCATTTTGTCTACCGGCCGCCATCCCTCCCTCCTTTGAAGATAGATGCATAAAAGATTATAATTTGGAAGGGTTAAACTACAAATCTTGGACAGATGCATACCCTTGTTTGAAAATAAATTTTTTTCTTGATAAATCTAAGATGTATACAAGACAAAACAGTTCAAATACTTTCAACCATTTGACAATAAACACTTATTTTCCTAATATATATGACGTTGGAACCAGAAATAACAATAAATACATTAACCACGGATGTGGTTTGATTCTTGTTGTTTAAATTCCATTCAAGAACTTCTATTTCAAAAATTTAAGTCAAACATTTTAAAATAAACATAACATCAAAAAAAATATCACTAATATTAATATTTGAATAAATAGTTATTTTAATTTCTATCTTTTATAATAAAAAAGACTTAAAAAATATAAATTGCACGAATTAAGTCGCTGTAATGATTAAAGGATGATTATTATTCATAAAAGTCCTAAGTTCAAACATAATATCTACAAGTTATAATCAAATAATAAAAAATCTTTCGAATAAATATTACTTTATAATTATTCAAATTAATTAAAAAATTATAAGCTTAGAAAGTTAAAAAAAAGGAGGAAAACATACCTAGAAATTTTGATGAGACTTTATTTTCCTTCTCAGTCCTCTTTTTGCACCTTTGATTTTGCCTAAATTTCTACCCTTATATTTTAGGGTTTTATTTGTAAGCCTCTTTTGGTGCCCTCAACCCATTCTCTCATCTTACCTTCGATGAGCTCTTTGGTATTAGTAAAAGGAGGGTTGGAGAATGAAAAGGCTTTATAAGGATTCAAGAATCCTCCAAACCCATTAATTTATACTAGCTGCCATGCCATGATGTCTTAACCTAGGTAATTATTAACCATGGTTGTGTCATAATAAAATTTGAAATTTTTTGGTTTAGAGGAAGAAATATAGTGTGCGTTTGGATGAAAAAGTTTTAAATTTTGAAGATTTTTTTTTCAAATATTTGTATTTTTAAAACACATGAATATTTTTGTTTGGATACTTTTTTAAAAAATTATAAAACTTCTATAAGTTTAAAATTAATTATAAAATAAAAGTAGTTATAAAAAATAGGGTAAATTATACAAATGGTTTTTAGACTATAGAGTGATACTTTGTTGAGTCTATCGATTATTAAAAGTAACAAAATAATCCTCCATTATAGGATATTGTTTTATTGAGTCCATCAACCATTAAAAGTTACAAAATAGTCACTCAACTATTCGTTTATTCTAGACTCGTCATTTTTCGTAAAAAATGATGACATATTGAACTAGATGTTAATATGTTGACTGAGATATGATAAAATTTGATCTCAGAATCTCAAACGACTATCACTTCTTAGTCAGCATGTTAACGCCTAGCTCAGATTATCGTTAATTTTTAACGAAAAAGTACGAGTTTAGAACACATGAATAGTCAAAGGATCATTTTGTAATTTTTAATAGTCTGGAGACTCAACAAAACAACATCTTATAGTCGAGGGATCATTTTTGTATTTTACCCTAAAAATAAATATAAAAAATTCAGCACATTATTATTTTTATGAATATGAGGTAAGTGCAAGATAATATATATTTAAAGATAACTCTCAATCATTTGACATGGAACACACACATATAATATAAAATATAATATAATTAAATAATAATTATTGTTGAAGTTTAATTTTTTATAATAAAATATGGTGCATTAAATGAAATAAGATTATGATAAATTTTAGGTGAGAAGTCATCAGAGGTCCTTGTACTTTAAAAAACAAATCAATGTCTATTTCATATTATTTTGCCAAGAGGGTAATATTTGCCCTTGTGGTAGATTTAATTTATCACTTTCACCCTTATCTTATTTTTGCATCAATTTAGCCCTCGAAGTTACTCAATTGTATCATTCTATAACCCTACCTCTAACTTAAAACCCTAAGTTATAATCCTTAAACACTAAACCATAACCCTATTATCTCTAAACACTAACTTATGTTTTATAATTTAGGGTTTTAATTTAGGAAAAAGACATAGAATGATGTAATTAAACAAATTTGAGGGCTATATTCATGCAAAAATACGATAGGGGAGAAAATGATAAATTTGATCTACTACAGGGGCAAAGGTGACCCTTAAGCCTATTATTTTTCTCTCAATATGTCACTCTAACTTAAAAAATAAGCCTAATGTGGCCCTTTGACCAATTTTTTTGTCATTGACCATTACGATGATGATGTGGTAGTTCACGGTGCTAACGTGACGGTCCACAGTGTTGATATGACAATTCACAGTGGTTGATAACATGGCGGATAACATGGAAAATAGGCTAAATTGATAACTCAAACATAGTAGATGGACTATCACGTCAGTATTGTGGAATGCCACATCAACATCGTTAATTATCATGTCATCACCGTAACGGTCAAATGACGAAAAACATTAGTCAAAGGGCCACATTGAACTTATTTTATGAGTTGGAGGGCCACACTGGTTCACTTATGTGAGCCTTAGCCTTGATCACTCGATTATAAAAATATAATCACTCTCAATCATTTGACAATGAATGCTCATACCCCTGATTACATAGTGCACGAACCAAATACTTTAAGGAATAACAATAATTTATTAATCAGCAAGGTAGATTGACTCATGTATGTCAATTATATTTAAACAATCATAAAAGTTAATAATTAATAATAATAAGTGTGTTAACACCCATTTTCATATGGGTTTTATTATTATTATTATTATTATTATTATTATTTATTTTATTTGCAGGTCCAAATACAATATCCAAGCCCTTTTACAAAATAACCCAACCCCGAGCCCAAATCACATCAAGCACAACAACCCAAAACCAAATCTAACTTAAACCCTATCTAACCTACCCTAACCCCATCATGCTTCTACCTTCGCCATAGCCTAGCTAGAGCTATCACCGCCTAGCAAGAACTGTCGCCTGTTACTTTACCGGACAGAAACCCTAATTCAAAAAATCACTAAAAATCAAATCAATCAAAAACAAATCTATTATAATAATAACAAATCCACCAAACTCAATGAAACAACCACAATAAAAAGAGGAACCCGAAGAAGAGAAATGAGTGAGAATAAAAAAAAGGGATTCGAACACAATAAACAATAGAAAGAGATGGTTCAAACAAGAGAGAAGAACATGAAGAATAACCCTTCAAAGAGGAAACTGAAAAAAGAGGAAAAGGGGTTCACCTTCAACTGAGGTTCCTTGTCAGTGTTCAGAGTGTCAGATCGTTGATTCGGATGATAAGGAGATGCGAGGGGACGAGGGGACCTATATACTATCGTCTGAGCTCCATCTAACGATGGACGATGACGGATAGAAGACAAAGAAGCCAAACGATTTTTAGTTATTTCGTACATTTTGAGGTCACTCCCGGCAGTTTAGATCCCGGATCTATGGTCTTGACGTCAAGACGAGGCTTCCCATGAGATTTGGAGCGGAATAGTTACCGACAATAACAGAGACAGTGGCTGAAGTTAACCAACATGGTGGTCAGCGATGAACTTTCATCAATTTTCTCTAAGAGATATGATAGTTTAAAGGGGGAGAGAGAAGAAAATAAAAAAAAGGCTTAATACAAAATAAGTGCCCGAGCTATGTCTTGAAAACGTTTTAGTATCTAAAGATTTTTCTCTAAAAATAAGCGTCTAACATTTTCTCGGTTATACTTTTAGGTGCCTACCATTTATTTTTTATTTTTTAATAATCAAAAAATTAATTAAAAAGAAAAAAATTATTTATAAAAAAACCCAACTTTTTACTGAAATTATAAAAAAAAACCCCTAAAAAAACTAAAATTTCTCATTTCAACCCTCATTACCAACCATCGCCAGCCATCTCCGACCACCATCGTTATCGTCAAATGGTCACCCACCCGTTGATCAATCGTTGTTCTTACCGTCACCCAAAATCCCTAAATGTAAAATCCCCAATATCAAAATACCTAATTCCCAATTTCAATTTCTTAACCAAAACCGTCGCCGACCATCTCCGGCCATCATCATCATCGTCAAACAGTTGGGTTTAGATCGAAATAGCACGGTGGTTCGAATGGTGGCAACGGTACGACTTATGGACGTCAGAATCGTCTAAAATCGGCAAAAAAACGACAACAGTGACTTAAAATCCAACGAATCTTTAAAAGTTTCTCCACAACAAACGGTAACATATTAGGACGAAAGACCAACGAGAGTTTGATCGGAGGTCGACGCCAATGATGATGACGGTGGTGGTGACTGTCACTGCTGGCCGACTGACGACTTTTGGAATAATGAAAGGGGAAAGGGGAAGGGAAAAGGGGGAGAGCACGTGGGGGTGGGAGTTGTTCTTAAAAAATATTTTTATTTTTAACTTTTTAAAAAATTCTCAAAATCACCAAAAAGTGACACGTGTCATTTAACGAAGATATTTAACAGCGATTAACGTCCAGACACCTAAAAATATATTGTTTGAAACATTAGACACTTATTTTTTGCAAAAAAATCTTTAGGCACTAAAATATTTTTCAAGGCATAGTTCCAACACTTATTTTTGTATTAAGCCTAAAACTAGAAAGAAATATCATAAATGGGGCGACACCATTTAGAGGGGAAGGTTTTGCGCGCCTTGTCGTGGGATAATCATGCGGGGAGTCATCCAATGTTTGTACCTCTTTACTTTAGTCACTAAATGCAACTTTCTTTTTTTCTGATTTTGAGCTACATATTTATTCTGCTTATATTTTAGTCATTTGTTTACTCTTAAATGTTTTTGGTTTGGTTACTGATTTTCACTAGCGGTTTACGATATATTGCATATTAGTCCTCTATGATTATTGCATGTTAGAATATTCTCGATTTATGCTTTTGGCCGCTGTAATTTCGTCATTTATTCATTTTATTCATTGCTTTATATTTTATGTATTATTTACATATTTAACCCATGTTACTTTAGTTTCTTCTGATTTAGTCTCTAATTTAAATACATTATTTCCTATTTGGCCATTGCTTTTGTTGTTTATTTTTTTTTGTCCATGAGCTACTAAAGTTCTTATTTAGAATTCTCTGTTTGAAGTGTTTTATATTTTACTCCATTTTTATATTTATATTATTTGTCATTTTTTATACTATAATATATATATATATATATATTCTAATATCATAGTACGTGTATGGTATTATATATATATATATATATATATTATCAGAACCGTCTTTCGGTTGGGCCCTGAATTAGGCTTCGACTTGGATTAAATGAATTGGAGTCGCCACCAACCATTTAAAACGAATTTAGGTAGGTCGGACACCATCTTACCTTATATGCGTTGTACCAGAAACGTGTCGGGTTCGGGAGTCGATTATGGTCAAGGCAGGATTAGCACCCTTGAACCGCCCTTTCGATACCAATTAATTTATCGGTTATCTTAATCACGAAAATCAAAATTTAAATTGAAATTTAAAAAATTCAATTCAAATTAATTATCTTTGATCGATTGAAAATATCCCTAAAAAGTCAAAAGTTTTGGATCGTAAAAATGAAAATAAACATGAGAAAAGAATAATAAAAAATATTAATATTATAATATTAATAAAAAATGAAAAAAAAAATAAATGTATATATATATATAACAATGTAAAAAGAAATAAAAAATATTAAAATTAGGAGAAAATGAAAAATATATATAAAGTAAATAAATAAATAATGAAATAAAAAGAATAAGTTAAAAGTTGTTACATCTCCCATGTTTTGCATGTAGAGAAACTGGATTTGCAATGAAAATGCTCTGCCACTCCTTGTGCTTTTAGATACTGACTTTGGATCTTCCACGCTTATTTTTTGTCATTTTCTTCCCTTAGTTTTTCCAAATTGTTGCCTCTTCCTCTGATTTTGCTTCCACGTTTTTCTCTGTCATTTCCTCTTGATGCTTGAGTCTATTTATAGTCTAAAGAAACCTATTTTTAGCTCAGATTTAGAGTCCTACTTGAACTCAAAATGCTTCGGTTTTAGTGTTTCAATAGGACTCAAATACTTTGGTTTTAGTATTTCAATAGGACTCAAATATGTTGATTTATTTTTTGAATCTCACTGAATCAGGATTGTTGAGTGTGGGCCTACAAAAATAAAATAATAATAATAAATAAATATAATATAATATAATATTTTTGTAGACCCGGACAAAAACGGGTGTCTACAGCTGCTCCTTTTTGCACATTTTGTGTTAACAAGAATAGGGCAAAGATGAAAAAGACAACCAGTTTTTGTCCGGTTCTCTTTGATTTGAGACTTGATAGTGTTTGTTGTGACACTAAGTCGATCCATTAAGCACGATATCCTTCTTCTTGAAGTTGAAATCGTGGGTGAATCGGAAAGTGACTCTTTGTTGCCAATCTTGGTCAACCTTGGTCTTCTTCTCGATTTAAAGACCTGGGTGTAAAAATTTGGCCGGAAAGTAGTTTCTTACTGATGCAACGCGGTTGATACGCCCTCGAGCTGAATGGAATCGAACTCGAAGGTCTTTGGTGATAGATAACCCTTCTAGCCTTGAGTTATTTGTTAATTATGTGCCCTCGAAGCTGGGGGTAATCGAACTCGATGATCTTTGGCAGATAGCCCTTCTTGACTTAAGCTATGCTGCAAATGATGTGCCTTGGAGCTGAGCGTAGTCGAACTCGAAGGTCTTTGGTTGGAAGATAACCCTTCTCGACTTAAGTTATGTTGCAAATGATATGCCTTGGAGCTGAGCGTAGTCGAACTCGAAGGTCTTTTGGTTGGTAGATAGCCATTCTCGACTTAAGCTATGCTGCAAATGATGTGCCTTGAAGCTGAGCGTAGTCGAACTCGAAGGTCTTTGGTTGACAGATAACCCTTATCGACTTAAGTTATGCTGCAAATGATATGCCTTGGAGCTGAGCGTAGTCGAACTCGAAGGTCTTTTGGTTGGTAGATAGGCCTTCTCGACTTAAGCTATGCTGCAAATGTTGTGCCTTTGAGCTGAGCGTAGTTGAACTCGAAGGTCTTTGGTGGGCACAATTCCCTTCGTCGTGAAGTTGAAATCGTGGATGGCCCATTCGTTGTGAAGTTGAGCCTCGAATTGGATATCCTTCGTCGTGAAGTTGAAATCCAAACATATATATTATTTCAAGGCCAATATCCTTCACCGTTAAGTTGAAATTGACTCTGAAACTGGAAAATTGTTTGTTGACAGCCAGTCGCCCATTCGCTGTGAAGTTGAGCTTGTGTTGTCTCGAGTCCAATATCCTTCGCTGTGAAGTTGAAATTGACTCTGAATAAAACTGAAAAATTGTTTGTTGACAGTCAGTCGCCCCTTCGCTGTGAAGTTGAGCTACTACCATCAATTTCCGAATGCACTTTTGAATCGATTATCTTTCATCAAAACAGTGTAGTTTTGATCGCCATATAGAATCATATTTTCTCTTATACTTTTTTCTTTCTTTTATTTTTTCCTCCCCTCTCATGTTCTCTCCATTTTCCCCAAATTCGGCCACCACTCATTATGATCGGCTGCAGCGCCGACCACCGTCGATCACCTTCAACGACGATTGATGAGACTCCTAATTTTTCACCAAACCCATTTTTTCCTTCTGAATTCAAATCCATTGTATGTTTAACCAGAAAAATATCTCAAACTTCACAAATCTAGAACACTTTGGCTTCTTTTTTTTCCATCTATACCGTTTATCCGTTGGATGATTCCGATTTTAAAGCATGTGCTTCTTCATGAACCCAAAAGTCGAGATTGAATTGTAAAAGATACCATCAAGATTCAACCTAAAAGGTATTTATTTTTTTGCCCAATTCCAAAAATATTTGTATTCAAGTGAGTTGCAGGGGCCTTAATTCATACTTCCTTTGTTGCTTGCTTCTATTATTTGTAAGTTATTTATTTTTACGTCAAATAAAAACAATCATTAAAAATGCCGATGAACTTACAATTCTCACTTTCGTATTTTTTTCATTACTTTTACAAATTGAGAAAACCATAACATCACCATTAAAAAGGAAATTGCAGCACCATGTTTTTGTAAAAAAAAATTCTTACTGCAGCTCCATACTTTTAATTTTTAGATTTGTTGTAATATTTGAGTTTCGGAAATGAAAATGGGCTGTGAAAAACAAATGAAGTGATCGAAGCAAGGAATCTCTTTAAAATTTTGATTCATGAAATTGAAATAAATCAGTTGAAAATTTTGAGTATAACGCGCGTTGGGCTGTCAACACTTCGGTCCGTTACAAAGAACATTGATCGAGATCCGAGTTAGTGTTTATAGATCTAAAAAATTAATAAACATATGCTATGTCAATCAAAGTAATAATAAAAATATCAGATCATCATACCGTTAGAGAAAATAACGATTGAGTGATTAAAAAAATTCAATGTCTAAAGTTTAATGATGAAATTGATTTTTTTTTTAAATTTAGTGAACAAAATAGGAGAGAGAAAGAGAGAGTAAAGTTTAGTGAGAAAATTTATAATTTACCCTAATAATAATGAGATCTATTAGTTGGTCAAGTGATCAAGGATGCTTATATTATCTATTTTTTATAAATTTGAATCTTAATATTTATCTTAAAGCATAATATCTCTTCTTAATCAAAATATTAATAATAACAATATTTATACAACCACTAATACTATAATGTTTTGTACCCTTCAACCTCTATCAATATCATGTTGTTTTGCATCCTTTAATCTTCACGTCATTATCGAGACAAAAAATTATTCCCATGTCATTTTTGGATTTAACGATCCAATGCTGCAATCAAAGCTTAAATTAAAGTTAAATGACCATTAAACTATTTTTCTGGTAAAATTGTCGTTAATGTTATTATTTTTATTTCGATCATTGATAATTAAAAAATTAACAACAATGTTAATGCGAATATCCTTTGGTATCACCTCGACTCTCTGGCCTCGACTATCAATTCTCCTTGGATTTTTTTCCGGGGATTTTAACGCCACCTTATTCTCCTCTAATCGCAAGGGCTATGCAACCTCTACTAGATCAAGTAAGGATTTCCAGCGTTTTGTCTTTAATTCTGGTTTTAGAGATTTGGGTTATCAAGGTCCTGACTATACTTGGAATTGGGGTTATGTTTATGCTCGCCTCGATCGTGCCCTCTGTAATTCTCATTGGGATGAACTCTTTCCTAAAGCCTTCGTCCACCATCTTCGAGTTCGTTCGGATAACCACCCTTTTCTCTTTTGTACTGAGCAGCCCCCAGACACTCTTCTACCCCATAATTTAAGTATTTCTCGAGGTGGCTTCTGCATGATGATTTTGAAATGATGGTTCTTGATAACTAGAAACAGCCTCTAATATATCTCATACTATCTCCAACTTCACTGTTGCGATCGATACTTGGAACATGACCGTTTATAGTTTCATTAATGCTAAGAAGCGTGCTATCATGGCTCGTCTTAGCGGAGTTCAAAAAGCTCTTGCCCGTGGACATACTTTTTTTGTTTCCTCTCTTGAATTCAGTCTCTAATCTGAGCTGGAGTCATTGCTCAATCAGGAGGAAACCTCTGGAAACAAAAGCCTCGTTCTGGCTGGATCACTAATGGTGATAGAAATACTAAGTATTTCTATCAAAAGGCTATTCGTCGCAAGGTTAAGAATCGTATAACCTCTCTTAAACTTGGTGATAATGATTGGTATATAATGAAGAGAGGCTTCAAGCTGAGGCATTGAACTTCTTTTAGAATCTTTATGCTGACACTGAGGCAAGTAGTGACCCCTTTCGCCTCTCGGGATGCTTCCCTTCATTGGACCTGGAGAATTTTTTTGGCCTTGAAACTATTCCTGATGACGATGAGATCTTTGCTACATTCTTTGACATGTTTTCGTTAAATGCCCCTGGCACTGATGGGCTTCATGTAGAGTTCTATAAAAAAAACTGGCACATTGTTGGTCCTGATGTCTGTCGTATGGTCCAAGACGTGTTCAATGGTAATCCAATTGAGCCTTCTCTCAATAGAGCCACCACCATTCTCATCCATAAGATTGATGCTCCGCAAACTATGGTTGACTTTCGCCCTATTAGCCTGTGCTCAATTCTCTATAAGCTAATTACTAAGACATTGTTCAAAAATTGCAGCACATTAAACCCCGCCACATTCACCCGACCCAAACTAGTTTTACCTCTGTGAGGTCTATCACGGAAAACATCATTCTCAACCAAGAAATTAGCCACTCCATACATAACAAGAAATCAAAACAGGGGTGGATGGCAATGAAGGTCGACTTAAAGAAGGCTTTCGATAGAGTTAAAGGAGAATTCATCCATGAAACTCTTCTTGAAGCAGGTTTCCCTCCTCGGATCACTCAGACTATTATGCGTTGCATTTTTACCTCTTCCTTGCAAATCCAGTGGAACGACTCTCTCACCCTCTCTTTTAGACCTGAACGAGGTATCAAGCCTTTCTCGTTGGCTCGTAATGGCTTGCCTATTTCCTATTTGTTTTCACGATGACCTCAATTCTCTACTGTAAGGTCGATCTTGATAAGTTCGTCTCATTGCCTCAACTTTGATCGCGTTCGGGCATTTCTCTTGTCACAGAGTCAGCAACCGAAAAACTCACATTTATTTTTCTCCAAATATGGATAGGAACCTACAGAATTGAATATGCTCTCTTTTGTGTTACCAACTGGTTGATATTTTGGGGAAATATTTGCGGTCCCAATCATACATGATCGTCTCCTCCGTTCTCAATATGAATTTGTTTTGGACAGAATGAGGGCTTGTTTAAATGGTTGGGTTGCTCGTACCCTCTCTATGGTTGGTCGCATCACCCTTGCCAAATCACTTATAGCAGCGATTTCCATCTATTTTATGTAAACACCCATACTTCCTTTTATTTAGAAGCTTGGCTATGTCTTAATCATTAGACCAAACGCCTAGTGGATCCAAGCAATTCGCCAAAAGTATCGCATGATCGAATCTTTGCCCGACTTCTATCTCTAGATCTTGTTGCTCTCCCCTTTAGCGAGCTTTATCCCAGACATGGGATAACTTTCACTCTAACCTCTGTTAGCTGTCTTGCAATGGTAGAAGTGTTAGTTTTGGGGATGACTGTTGGATCCCCACTTTGGGTCCCTTAAGCCACCTTTCAAGCTCTCGCCATGCCACTATCCATACCGAGTTTCAAGATTTCATTAACCAGAGTGGTTTTTGGGACACTAATGAACTCTACCGTGTTTTCCCCCATAATGTTGTTTCCCATATTATGAGAATTATTTCTCATGACCCCATGAGCGATGAGGATTGTTGCATTTGGCAATGGCACCCAACCCATCAATTCACCATTGACTCTGCTTACTTTAAACTGGTTGAACATCTTCAGGACCCTGTGGATCCGAGGTGGAAGCTTGTTTGGTCGTTACCGAACCACCAAAGCTTCCGTGTTTTCTTATGGTTGACTCTCAAAGACCGGCTCCTTACCAATCAAGAACGATGTCGTCGTGGGCTGCTCACATCTCCAACTTGTCCCCTCTTCTGCCAACAAAGAATCCATCCTCCATGTGATGAGAGATTACCCTCCGATGAAGGATGCCTGGTTAAAAGTCATTCCCCCCGATCTCACTCAAAACTTCTTCATGACTTCTTTGTCTGACTGGATTATATCAAATTTAATGAACAAAGACAGTTTCCCAGGTACGGTCATTTCTTGGGTTGTTTTCTTTTCAACTTTCATTTGGCAGATATGCAAAAGGAAGAAATTGTTTGTTTTCAACGACTCTAGTTCCGGCATCTATGACAATCTCCGGTGTAAGATTTCCTGGTTAGCTCATGTTAAATCTTTTCGTCAGCCCAATGCTCCTTTAGGGATTAGACATCAAAACAATGATTATGTGGCGGCCTCCCATGCATGTGCAAAGTTGTCTCAACGTTGATGCTTCGGTTATATTCTCTCTAGTCTTGGCTCAGTCGGTGGAGTGCTTCGAACGAGAGAAGGTGACTGGCTTCAAGGTTTCCACAAGTTCATTGGTATCTCGACCAAACAACATTTACACTAATAAAGAAAAATTGCGAAGTCAACTAGGTGATCCTGCGAGTAATCATGTGTGACAAACTTTACACCGGACAATTCCAAACAAAAAGTTTAGGTAGCATCATCATAACGAAATATGGAGAAAACGTAAATTATAGGGAAAAAGGAAGAGAAAGCCTTCTTCTGTAGCCATTGTCGGTACTATTAGTCGCTTTCCTAATGAAAACTGTCATTCGAGCAAACTTTCTCCGGTAGCCATTGTCGGTATTATAATCCATCTTAATAACTTGTCTCATTGTTTCTCCAATCTCCTTTAGCACGTTCTTCTTGTACAATTACCATGGAAGACTCGGTAATCTAATCCAAGAGATAATGAATGTTCTTCGTATGGTTCCAAGACACAGAGAGCCTATGAATCAGGCCTGAACCATAAGGTACTTTTTCCATGTCCAATCCATGGATCTTCAGCTAACACTTTAACATAAACCAACTTCGATTAGGAAATAATCAACAAACTGGAAGGGATGTGAATGTTTCCAAAGTGCAAAAACTCCGCTATGCAAAGCATTTAAGCAGACCCTTCCCCCCCCCCCCCCCAACCCTAACACCACACCCCTTAAAAGTTTCAAAACAACTGTATTCTAAATATTTACAACATTCTGCAGACTATTCTCGGTCTTCATTCAGAGAAAACTATACCTGTAGACTATTTTGTTTGATGGCATTCTGAAAACATTTAATAATAATACTAATATTCAATACATTAAAAATGATAAATAAAAGCTAATTAATATGATATTAACATTGATAGTTGACAATTTTATTCACATGAGGTGTATATTTCAATTAACACGTCGAGCATCCGAAATCATAGATTCATTTAAATACCAAAACATATATATATTTACAAAACCATATAAAAGAAAGGTAGCACACGGTATTCAATTTCAGAAATAGGAGAAGAAAACCCGGGAAATGACGGAAAATATAAACAAGTAAACTCATCCTGTTCTGCAAACAAGAAAGGTAGCATACAACATTCAATTTCAGAAAGTGATTCCGACCCCTTCAATACCTCGTAGCTTACACCGTTTTTCTCCCGCTGATCTAAAATCTGACGAGAAAATATTCAACAGAAGAGGAGCGTCAACATCCAGAGTTGATGAAAAGATTGTGTCAACTAGATTCTTATTTCTCCCGAGTCAAAGCGCCTTGAAGAATTGATGAAAAGATTGGCAGCCTAAATACATGCAACCTTTCATATAACAAAGGTAAAAGTCGATTATGTGGGAACACGCCTGACCAGCTGCAGAACGAAAACCTAATATGCATCTGCAATGTCCTTAGTGGAAAGCTTTACTCTTAAACAACAAAAGAATTCCATCTTGAATAAAGAGTTATTGATCAAAAGTCTGATCAAATATAATTTCCTGTGACATAAAATAGTATAACATATCAGTTATCACTAGTTTGTAGACATCACCATAAACATATACCTGCAAGGTTATGTAAAGTGCGAGTTTTGGCACAGGAATTAGAAGTCTGTAGATTATTCAATTTACTCTTAAAACAGCACACTATAATTCCCGTTTCTTTTCTTGCACCATCCACTAGATAGACAAAACTTGAGTTCATTTGTCAGCACAGTAAATTGCAACCAACAAGTGTGACTATAAGCCTTGTCTCAAGTTAATCCCTCTACTACGAGTGTGACTATTATCTAATCTCATGCAGCTAACCAACGAGGAGTGTAAAATTTATAGTAATTTGAAAGAGAAAAAACCTGATCACATAAAGGGCAGGTGTCACTTCTTTCCATCCATTCCAAAATGCATGAGAGGTGAAAATGATGTTCACATTTCGTTACAAGCTTCGGATTCTCTTCTTCATACTCTGCATGTCCAGGTACCATATAAAAGCTATCATTTATGAGCTGCTAAAGTTATTAAATTAAGAAATTGGCACAGTTTTCAACATACAGTAATCAGGTAGCAGCAAACATGGTTTTTAGATCTTACACTAGCAATTAATGCCTTAGGCAATAGGAGTAGACCCACCTTCAAGACAAATAGGACATGTATCCTCTTCTTCCGTTGCTGTTTTATTAGATTCAATTAATGTTGTGGCTTCTGGTTTTCTTGGTGAAAGAAGTAAAGAATTAGAATGTGTTCTACAGTCCGATTCCTCAAGATCTTCACATGTAGGCAGTGCCTGAAAACTGTCCCCACTGACAGTTTCCTTGAAAGACTCTGAATCAGCTGAATTTGGACACCCTAAGACCCCATCATATGGCAAAGGTGCTGGAGGTGGCCTAAATGTGTCAGGTACTTCTAGATTCAAATTAACCAGAACTGCAGCCATTGTAGAGGCTGACCCATCGTGAGCTCTTAAAGACTCGTTCTCTTCCAATGTAGGCGGACACTGTGGAAAGGCATTTTAAAATTCAAAGAATGATACATAAAAGTCAGAGACTCTAAAGAACATTTTTATCAAGATAGTAGTTAAAAGGATATCTCTACTTAAACAAATTAGAAATCACCAGGTAAGCTACCATATAAGCATAATGGCGAAAAACAAACAAGAGCTTCATGTTCACACATATATACACATTCTATATCCCATGATAGAACTTCCAACATTTATCCAGTCAAAAGAACAGTTGCAGATTACAGGTTCTACAACCAGTTCCAGTGAAGAAGAAGGAATGAATGGGATTGATTTTGTGGAATAATCAATTACAAAAAGAGTGAACTAAGGGTATTAAAAATATTCAGTTTTCTTTCTCATTTGCCTCTTCCTTTTCCAATTTGTTATTGTGGATAGCGGTGAGTGAATACTCCAATATTTTCAAAAAAACACCTTCAATTTCTTATGTCTGAAGAAGAAAAAAGTCCTATAAGAATATAAAGGCATTAGACATATTCACAAGATGAACATATTACTAACATAATAATATACAGGTGTCCCATGCAGATGAGGCTTCCGAGAAGAACAACAGCAGCCTCCCATATCCCACAGTTATATTTGTCATCCACTCAACGCAAAGGTAGTTTGGTGCATTTTCTCCTGTTATTGACATCAAAGGTCAAGTAGAATGCAATACTTTTAAACATAAGGAGAAAAAACAACTTACAAGCCAGAAAAAAAAACATGTAACATAATAACAAAATAGAATCAAGCTTTAACAAACATGAACAAGAAAAGAGAATATATCCTTACTAATCATGCCAAACAGAAATGTGAAATAAGCAAGGTGGAATACAAACAATTTAACTATCCCCATATATAGGGAAACCAAATACAAATACACTAAAAAAGACCAGGATCATAACGAGCTCAGTATAAAGCTTCATAAAAGTATTGTCAAGATGATTATCGTTACTATCTGACAAACATTATAAGCAGATGTTGAAGATCATGTCGAGAAGTAAAAAGTTTCGGTCAATCATAATTTTGGTTCAAACAAATTCTTCGGTTAGCTGAGGATAGCAAGTTACCAGCTTTCTATGCATGCATCACAACCATACAGTTCATAATGGCAGGTGTATGCATTAGCAGACAATATACAATTAAAGAAAGAAAACAAAAGATAAGAAAATGATGACATGCAAACAGAGGATGGCTCAAACCTTTATTATAATAAGCAGCCTCTTAGAACCACATGCCCAGATTATCCAAAAACAGAATATAAAAAGGTATTGAAAATAACCAATAAAGAAGACACTAAAGAACTTGAATTTCCAATATTCACACTTTTGAAATCTTCAATAAAGGCAATCCAACATAGAACCATCAGAAGCTAACGAGGAAACCTAAAAGTCAAAAGTACATCGCAATACAGTTCAGATTAAAAAATCCGATATCAATCACTAATTAGCTCGAATAACAACATACGACGAAACAATCCATATAACGGAAAAAAAGAAAGTCGTATCAATTTCATAAACCCTAATTAGAGAAGAACGGAATAGATGAAAGGAGGGGGGAATAAAAAAGTAAACGATTTATAATGAATAAAAAGGAAGTTCAACGTGTACAAAAAAGGCAAAAATTTACAAATTTTACCTTTTGAAGCGTCGGCGGAGAGAACAGGCGAAGGATTTCAAGCCAAAAAATTCCAACTTGGAAAAGTCGGAAGAAATTGAAGAAGAAACTTGGCTCTGAGAAAAAGAGAGAAAGAAGCTTTATGGTTTTCCCCTTTTATTTTATTTTAATTCTTGTCTGTTGTTTTATGGTTTCTTCACCAGTATGCGCTCCACTTAGCTCCTCCCTCTTTCAATATTTATTTGTTTGTTTATTGATATTGTAGAGTGCAATGATTTCAATTGCGCCAAAACCGCATAAGATTTTTCTGTTTACTATCTTTATGTAGATAATAAAATAAAGCTTCTAATTAGATTAAATCAAATTTTAACAAAATACTTTATAAATCAAAAGTAAAATAAAAATGATTGTGAAATAAATAAAGCTTATTTTTTGTGAATTGCAAGCCCATCTTACCATCTAAATACTAAATATAAAAATATCATTAATTATTATATTTCAACTTTATTTTTATAAAATAATAATACAAATTGTTTAATAATCAAATATAAAATTGATAATAATACGTATTTAAAATTTTAATGTAAATAATATATATATATATATATAAAAGCATCGCACATCGTTCATCTCTGATCCTATGCATTCTAAATGCCGTGCTCCTCTGATCTCTACCGTCCATTTCAAACGACAGTTATCTTCTTCTTCAACACTCTCCGGAGAAACCTCGTAGTTACGCGCGCCGAGTCTGAAACCCAATCCAACTCTCTCGTCGAGTACACTCAGAAACACGGCGTCGGCACTGCATCCCGAGTCGACCAGCTTCTATTCTCACGCCCTCAAAATCTCATCCAAAATAGGTCTCCTTAACGAAGGGAAACAACTCCATTCGCGCATAATAAAAAAACGCATAATAAAAAAAACGGTTGAACAACGTACTGCATTTGCAAACTCAAATGCAACGTTTATATGTTAAATGCGAACAATTTTCCAATGTAGGGAAATTGTTAGGGAAATTGTTCGATGAAATGCGTGTTAGAAACTTGGTGGCGTAGAACACAATGATTTGTAAGTCCAATATTCTTCTGGTTTTTCTTATTTCAAGAAAATGTTGATACACTACACATCGTAGGTTTTGATCACATAACTTTGAATTCTTTGCTCCGTGATTCCCCTAAGCTAAATAACATCGTTTTAGCATAGAATTGCATTGCTTTATCGTGAAATTGGCGTTTTTATATGATTCTTTTGTTAGCAGTGCTCTTGTTAATTTATATGGGAAGTGCAGTCTAGTTGAAGAAGCGAGATGGGATTTCGATCAAGTGTCTTGTAGAGATTTGGCGTTGTGGAATGTGATGGTTTCTTATGATGCTTCGGATTCGTTAACACGAGAGACTTTTGAGGTTTTTGATTTGATGAAGAAGGAAGGTGTTAAAGGGGACGGTTATACGTTTTATTCTTTGCTTAAATCTTGCTGTAGTTGCGGATTTTATGAACCGGGATGGCAGATAAGCAGATTCATTATCTCATTATTAAACTTGGTTTTGATTTAGATGTTCACGTGGTGAGTGCACTTGTTGATAAGTATGTAAAGAACGGAAATTTTTATGATGCTCGAAATGCCTTTGATGGAATGACTGCTAGAAATGTTGTGTCTTGGAACACTCTGATCGTGGGTTATGCACAACATGGAGATGTGAAGAAGGTTATATAGCTTCTTAGTGAAATGAGGTACAGAAGTTCTGTTCAGATTAATTAATTGTGTCAAGCAAATTTCAATCTTGTGAAGTTTATCCACATCTGCTGAATTGTTGCAAGTTATGTAGTCAAAATTAGTTTGAGTTCTTTTTATCGGTCGTGCGGTCACATTTATGGTGCATTGTAATGTTTTGTTTCAGTTTCAGAGCCTGATCTTGTTACTTGGACATCGCTTGGTCTATCAAAAGAAAGTATTATAGTTTTTGAGAAAACGTTAGCAACTGGTGTATATCCAGATCAGTTTGCCTTTCTTGATATTCTTTCTGCATGTAGCCGTGGGGGGGGGCTGCAGTGAATGAGGGGCTTTGTTATTTCAATATGATATCTAATTATTCCAGATTCAGAGCATTATACTTGCCTTGACGATCTGCTTGGACGAGCTGGCCTTGCTGATGAGGCTTGAATTTTCAACATCTCAGCCGGTTGCATGTACACCAGACACCTTGGGAGGATTTGTAGGGCAATGTAGCATCCATTGCAACATGATATTGGTCAAGTGGGCAGAAGAAAAAGCTCCTTGCCTTGGAGCCCAACAAACCCATTAATTATACTCTTTATCTCTAACAGGTATGCTTGCAAAGGAAGAAGTGTGAGGAAAATGATGACAGACCATTGTGATTACAACATTCCTGGTTGTAGTCGGGTGGAGGTTGCTGCCGATGTAATGTGTTCGCCTCAGATGATAATCTCACCCGAAGCTTTGGACATAGAAACTATGTCACCTGGTCCAACGAAGCAGGGATACAATGCACCGACTGCTCGGGATATGTTCTTCAGCAGTGTGGATGACTGTGCTCTTTCACTCTTTTCTTATTGTTTTCAGTTAAGGGTTTGCACACTCCAAATGAATCTGCATGCCCAATTAACCCCAAGCCAAGAGTTCCGATAGCAAGAACAACTCTTACTATATGGTTTTGAATCATCTATATGGCATTTTTTTATCCAATTGAAGAACAAAGTTATGCTGGTTGTGATAGATGCCAATGGCTTTTAGTGATAACAATAGGTCTAATACTAGTCTATTTTAGTGTCCTCTAAGCTGATTTGAAGGTTTGCTTGAAAGTCTGGCAACTTTCAAGTTTCAACTAACTAGAGAACCATGCCAATCTTCTTTCCAACCATGCCACTAATCATTGGTTTAAAGTTTAAACACTGAATTTTTATCCTCACTACATATCACAGTTGATTGACTTTTAATCCAAGGGGAAATGCCTTACTCCTAGTGGAACTGAGGAACGACACTCGATTTTTCTACGTCGTATGTTGATGAACTGCTTGCAAGTCGGTATGGAACCTAAGATCTCGAACTTATCATATCAGTTTTAGGGTAAACTATGTCTTTCGCGACTCCGTTTTTGTTACTCAATTATTTTTTTAAAAATCATATCAAAATTTACGTTTTGGTTCCTCGCCGTTAAAAAATTAATGGTGATACTGATGTGTCACCATAATATAATGTCATTTCATCATTGAAAAAAAAATTCATGTGAGTAGTAATGTTTATATTTTAATGGCATGTTACCAAAACATAAATTTAAGTATGATTTAAAAAAAATAGTTAAGTGGCTAAAACGAGATTACAAGAATAATTGAATGATTAAATACGTAATTTATTTTTTAAAGCAGTGACGTTAGAAGAACCAGCGAGATCTAAGGTGAGCCTCGAAAATGCTTATTTCCATTAAGTTAATTGTATATTTGGTACGTGTATTATACCCATTTTTTCAATATCATATAAATTATTTTTTCTTTAATTTCATACATGGAGTGGAACACCAATGTTAAACCCTTGGTTGAGTTTGAGCAAAGCAACCTGTGCAAGTGCCAACCTCGTTTTTGTTCGGACATTGCTGTTTAAAGGTCGTAACAGTAGCAGTTTGCAAGAAAGAATTCCCTGTTCAAACCTACCCTCATACTTCATTTGGTCGAAAAATAAATTTCTGACTTGATCAAATCAAACTATTATGTTACGTTTGAGCCAAGTTCCGTTGTCATTAACTGACACCTGTCAATTATTTTAAACCCGTTAAAGTTTGGTCCTTGAATTTGGTAATTTTTTAAATTTGATCACTTAAATTCTTTTGTCCATAGTAGTCCATGAAGGTGTATCTTTTATTATTTTGATGACGTAATATCTTAAGAGTTATGGATAGTCCATGAATGTGAATTTTTTGTTATTTTGATGATGTGATATCTTAAGGATAGTTGTTCTTTGAAAATTTTAAATTACTGTATATTTTGTTTTTTTTTTAATTTTTTATTGATGATTTATTTTTGTCTCTTTATAATTTTATAAATTCGTCATCTCTTAAAATTTTAGGAGCCCATCTTTTAGCATAAGTTGATGTGTTTGTCCCTGTTGAAGAGTGCACCATGTCATTAAAATAGCTAAAATGAAAAAAAAAATCAATGACTAATACAGATGAAAGTATTCAATAATCAAATAGGAAATAGTATTCAATTTTGAAGAATTTTATTTCTTTTACTCTTCTTGTGAGTATTGCTTGACTTTGACCGTATAAAGTGCACTTCCACAACGGGCAACCTTTTTTTTAGTCAAATACTCATAAATCCTTTTAAATATAATATTTATTATTATTAGTTAAATAAATTTGAATCAGCATATCATTTTTTTAAATTTATCGCATACGTTAATTTATAAATTATATTTTAATTACAAATTTTACACTTCTGAATACGGTATGGGAAAAAAAAGAATTAACAAGTAGAGATATATTAAATTTAAACATATTTTATTAGTGTTTAAAATTTTGATATTTTGTACTAATCAAACAACCTCAATAGTTTACGGAATGGTTGTTATCTTTAAAAATTTTGATTCAAGCATTAGTGATGTTAAAAAAAACACAACCCGAATGATCTCGCATGTTGACCCGTTTAGCCAGGTATTTATGTAAAAATAATTGAACTTTCAGGTCGAGTACTCGACCAATTATTTTTGGCGGGTTTTTAGGTCGGGTCCGGGTCATAAAATAATGCTTAACAGGGTACCACTGACTCGATACTTGGTTTCTTATGTATTTTTTTATTTTTTATTTTATTTTTATCAGATTTTCTACTCCTAATTCTAAAGTTATTTCACTCTAACATTCTAAATTTTTATTTTCTTAAATTATTTCACCACAACATACTAAATTATTAATTTCTTAGTTTATTTCACCCCAACAATTTAAATTATTTCTTTTAACTTCAAAATATTTTAAATATAATTATATTTATTTAATTTTATATTTAAGTTTTATCTTTTAATTTATGTAATTTAATTTATTAAATTTTATGAGTGAATTATATATTGTAAACGTTTAAATTTTAAATTTTAGATTTCTTTCTATGTAATTTTTCTTAATAAATAATATAATTTTTTAAAAAATAAAATATAAATATAAATTGGACACTTGTGACCCGAAAATAGGATATTTGGGTTTTATGAGTACTCGACTTACAGATTCTCGAATTTAACGGGTCGGGGCACAAGCCGACATTTTAGTCCCCGAATATCTCAGGTACCCTATATTTTAGGTACCCAAAAATGTGAATACTCGAATTTGAACACTCCTACCCGTGACTGTAGGATATTTGAATATTCGTTATTAAATAGTTGCGAGTTTCTAAGACATATTATCACTTGTAATCATCATAGATTAATCAAATTTTTTTATTTTCAATCATTAATATTGTTTTGACACGTGTATAATATTTATATTAACTTATACTAATTTAAACAAGTTTAATTATAGTATTATTTTTTGTAATATTTAAATTTTAATACAATTATTGATTAAATTTAATTCAATTAATATTGTCGTTAATATGATACATAATAAATGTAAAATCTAACATTTGATTTTTTTTATTTATGAATAAAGAAAAATATGAGTAATAAAAATATGGGTAAAGTATACAAATGGTCCCACAACTATAAGGTGTTGCTTTATTAAATCTCTTGACTATTAAAATTTATAAAATAATATGTTGAAAACATTTTGATATTTCGATATAACAAATTAAGTTAAATGAATTTTAAGATTTTCCAAATGATTTTCTAAGTATATTCGATATAATTATTTGAATATCAAAATATTACTCCAAGTCTTTCAAAGTTCATTTTAATCCTTACTAAAGTGTAAAATTGTGTTTTATACTTAAACTATTTTAAAAAAAATTACAAAGTATTTCGAGCCTTAATCGAGGCAAAAAATTTTCTTTTTAAAGGGTTTCAAGAAAAATCAGATTGTCCAGGGGCTACAGATTCCCCCCAAGGGGGAACAGATTCCCCCCAGGGGGTATCGATTCCCCGGAAACAGATTCCCCCAGGGGTATCGATTCCTCGGGTACAGATTCCCCCTGCATGGTTTGGCTCTGAGAAATAACAGATTACTCGGAGGGAACCGATTCCCCCCTTGAGGGTACCGATTCCCTCACTGTTCATCAGCCCAACGGTCATAATATTTGAATATTATGAAGGGGTATCGATTCCCTATGAAGGGGTACCGATTCCCCTCATTCTGGGCAGTCTATTTTTGCAGAAAAATCATTCCCAAACGGCTCCAAAACATCCCCAATGGCTAGATATGACTTCAAACACATTCCAAGCTATAAATACAAGCTAAGGACACTTGAAGAAGTAATAGAACAACTATCCAAGCAATCAAACACAAGAGAAGAATTTTTCATTCTTATTTCATCTTTCTCTTGTATATATTTTGTTCTTGTGAGCTCAATCTTGTAAACACCTACCTTAGAGAGGTTTTTTTGTTTACATTTCTTATCCTTTTGTAAAGGGGAAAGGTTTTAGCTTAGCCCGTGTAAAAGCTAGGGAAAGGTTCTAGTTTAGCCCGGAAAAACTAGGGAGTTTGTAAGGTTACTCTTTATCCTCAAAAGAAAGAACAAATTAGTGAATTTGTTGGAAAATCCTTGGTGAGGAGCTAAGGTAGTGGACGTAGACTTTGATTGAGAAAGTCGAACCACTATAAATCACTGTGCAATTCTCTATTTTTCAATCTCCTTACTCCCTAAACACAAAACCGTTCCTACCCCTCTTTGCAAACCGTTCGATATAATTATTCGAATATCAAAACATTACTCCAAATATTTCAAAAATCATTTTTAATTCTTACTTAAGTGTAAAATTAAGTTTTAATCTTTAAACAATTTCAAAATAATCTTTCAAAGTATTTCGGACCATTTCAAAGCCAAAAATTCCAGATTGCTCAGAGGGAACCGATTCCCCCCCCCCAAGGGGGTACCGATTCCCCCCTGAATGGTTTGGCTCCGAGATTTCCAGAATGCTCGGAGGGAACCGATTCCCCCATAGGGGGTACCGATTCCCCCCTGTTTAACGGTCAAAATATTTGAATTTTACACTTAGGGAACCGATCCCCTATGAGGGGGAACCGATTCCCCCCACGCTCCAAGCATTTTTATTAAATGTTTTCACACTTAAACGGCTATATTATCTTCATTAATTATCCCCAACGTTCAGAAGTGATTCAAGGTGTATTTAAACAAGTTCTGAAGCCCTTGATCAAGCAGAAATTATAGAGAAACAAGAGAGAAAGCATCAAACACCAAGTTTGTGCAAATCAAGCCAATTTTCCTTTCAATATTCATTTTGCTTTCAAGAACACCATTTGTGCTCATTTGTAATTATCTTTGAGTGTTCTTTTCTTGTTCTAGAATTGTGCAAACATCTTACCTTGTGAGGTTTTCCTTGTAAGTTTGCAAATTTGTAATCTTCTCTTTGGGAAAGAGTGTTCTCAAGAATTGGGGTATATTCTTGAGGGTGTTGTAAGGTTATCTCTTTGGCCTCAAAAGAAAGAACAAATTAGTGAATTTGTTGGAAAATCCTTAGTGTGGATAGCTAAGGTAGTGGACGTAGACTTTGATTGAGAAAATCGAACCACTCTAAATCGCTGTGCAATTACTTTCAATTTTTCAATCTCCTTACTCCCTAAACACAAAACCGTTCCGACCCCTCTTTACAAACCGTTCCGGTTATCGATTCGAGCTTCCGAAAATCCTAACATAATCATTTGACTGTAGAATGTTACTTTGTTAAGTCGTTCGACTATTAAAGTTTACAATATAGTCACTCGAGTATTCATTGTATTCCAAACCCATCATTTTCGTTAAAAAATTGATGACATTTTAAGTTGAACGTTAATCTATTAACTGTGATATAATGAAATATGAGTCAAAAATCTCAAGCAACTATCATATTTCAGTCATCATGTTAACATTTAATTCAGATGACCGTCAATTTTTTGATGAAAAAGGACGAGGTTAGAACATAACAAATAGTTGAGTGATCAGCCTGTAACTTTTAATAGTCGATAGACTCAACAAAGCAACATCCTATAGTTGGTAGACCATTTGTGTATTTTACCCTAAAACATCACATCAAATTATTGCGAAAATACTTTAAATGAAACCAATATTTGTTTCTTATTATTAATCCGTAGCCCTACTAATCATTTGTTACAATCCTCCTCGTTTGAAGTTGTATTTAGCAAACTGAACATACACGGCGCATGTTAGCGTAACCTACTTTTATACAATAATGAATTCAAAAAAGTAGTCTCTTTAATACTATCTCCATCCCATCAACTACCCGCCATTACCAAGTCATTACGTACACAATCTTTTTTCTTTTTACCTCGTCTTATTTTTCGTGATGACCAGCTCTACCAGCAGCTCAAGAAGCCGGAATCCTAGCTCCGGCCCACGATCAACGCCGGATCGATTTGCTAACTCTTCTAGCTTTTCTTCCAACTCTGCACCACCTGAGTCCGACTCTCGGAAACCCGATTCAGGTCGGAATCCACTAACGGTTGCTGTCCGGTCCATTGCTGGAGCTTTTATCTCGTGTTTTACGCCGCCTGAGACAGCTGAAAGGAAGAACTTAATAGTTTCCAATGAGTCTCGGACTCCTTCTGGTATGTCCAGTTTCTCTTTTTTAGTTTAAAAACGATCCTCGGATCTGAGAAATCCATAAAAACCCAGTTTTCGAGTGTTATTTGAAGATCTTTCAGTGTTTTTCTTATACGTGAATGTTGTTCTTGCTCTGTTTTTTTTCTTACTGGTGCTTTTTTATTTCCTTGTTTTGAAATTTTCTCGACAACCGAACAACATCCCGGCAATCAGGCTCTGCTTCTACTAATTTACATGTTAAAAGTTTCGTACCGAACAAAAAACCCAGAATTTTCTATTTGATCGATTTTTAGAAAGAATGCAGGGTTAGTTTTTGATTTAGTCATAAGTAATAGAAATTTCACTCATGATGAAATCCACATTGTTGGTCGACCTTCCGATAATCAAGTAACGTAAAAGAAACCACTTAAACTTATAATTTGATGAACTCGTAGTTTCATCGGAAGTGTCAAGAACAACTAGCGGGAGGCGGGGTTCGAATGGAGGGATTTATTCCAATGCACGAAAGGAGAGTGGGCCTGGGAACATGAAATTCACAATGGACGAAATTCTCAAGGCCACGAGGAACTTCTCCCCTGCTTTCAAGGTCGGGCAGGGTGGTTTCGGAACAGTTTACAAGGGAAGACTTGATGATGGATCCCTTGTTGCTATCAAACGTGCCAAAAGTGTACGGATCTCGAACAATCAAGTTAATTTTAACATGGTTTCTTCTTTTGATTTTTGATGGAAAAAAAATTTGTGGGATTGTTTTTGCAGTGTGTGTATGATAAGCATTTGGGTGCGGAGTTCCAAAGTGAAGTGACGACACTAGCACAAGTGGAGCATCTGAATTTGGTTAAATTTTATGGGTATTTAGAGCAGGGAGATGAAAGAATATTGGTTGTGGAATATGTCACCAATGGTACTCTTAGGGAGCACTTGGATGGTGAGTTATTGTTGTTTCTTCTTCTTTTGCTGGAATATTTAAGACTTCAATTGATAAAAAAATAGAAAATTTTGCTGCAGGTGTTCATGGGAAAGAACTTGACTTTGCCGCGCGGCTTGATATAGCCATTGATATTGCCCATGCAATCACCTATCTTCATATGTATGCAGGTTTGTTTTTGTTTTGGGGGTTTAAAATTCAAGTGATTTGATGTTCTTTGAGAGAATTTAATTAGATCATGGAACTGAATTTTGTGTAGATCACCCAATTATCCACAGAGACATAAAGTCTTCCAACATTCTCCTTACTGAAAAGCTTCGAGCCAAGGTTGCCGACTTCGGTTTTGCTAGGCTGGCTGCTGATATGGACTCCGGCGCAACCCATGTGTCGACGCAGGTTAAAGGAACCGCCGGCTACCTGGACCCAGAATACCTCAGGACCTATCAACTTACAGAAAAGAGTGATGTTTATTCATTTGGAGTATTATTAGTTGAACTAGTCACAGGCAGGCGCCCTATTGAATCTAAAAGGGAACACAAGGAGCGGATAACGCCAAGATGGGTATGCATTGAAATTCTTTTCCAGTCTCACTTCATTTGTTCATTTTGATCCTTGCGTTGTATTAAAGAGTGCATTTTGATCCTCAACTTTTAAAATGAACAAAATTTTTTTATACCATAGGTAAACCAACAGCATAATTATTCATCGGTTAGATGCAACGATTCTTTATTTTTTTTAGAGAACTAAACTTGAATGAAGAACTCGGATTCTGTAGTGAAAATGTAAGTTACTGATACCTGCCTGTTTTTGCAATTGCAGGCAATGAAGAAGTTCACTGATGGTGATGCCATTTCAGCTTTGGACCCTTGTCTAGAACCGGCTGCCAGAACTAATTTAGCCCTCGAAAAGATCCTCGAGCTAGCCTTACAATGCCTGGCTCCCCGTAGGCAAAGTCGGCCGAGTATGAGGAGCTGTGGGGAGGTGTTATGGAGCATCCGTAAGGATTACAGAGAACAATCAGCTTTAGGCTTTCGCTCTCTTTCGTCTTCTCAAAGGAGTGTGTCAGTTAAAGAAGAATAAACCCGGGTATGATTTGCACAAAACCTAGTACAAGTCCTGTTGTCTGCTTGTATCAGTGTTTTTTTTAATGTTACATCTGTAAGGGCCTTCAAGGGAGGTTAGATTTTTTGCAAGATTATTGTAGAAAATGTGTTTTGTGAGTTTTGATTAGTGTAAAACTGTGTATCTAAAATTTATATATTTCTTTAATTATTTTTTATAATTTTAGAAGATATGCATATACCCCTCCATCTAAAGTGCAGAATAGATCATATTGATAAATAAAAAATAATCATTGAAAAAAATCCAAATACCGTTTACAATTACATGATGGAAAATGGAAATACCTGCATCTGTTGTTCTCATTTTGCTCTGCTTTCTCTGAACTCTAAAAAGGTCACAGCTCTTCACTCTACCTGTTGGGGTATACATTATTTACAAAAGAGAGAATATAATCTTGGAAGATAATGATGTTACTCTACATGTCTAGAAAAGAACTTATTTCATTCTTATTTGAACTTCAATTCTATGAGAATTCTTCCCTCTTCCTATACCTCGAGAGAAAGAATCCCGCCGAGTTAACTGGTAGTTTCTGTTGGTCGGTGTTTCATTCCTGCTATTTACGGCTGTTACTTTTGAACGGAGGAAGAAGAAAGAACACGAATATATGGTGAGATGCCAAATACTGCACGGGAATTTTACAATTATGAGAGACTGAGAGCGACAGCAATCAAACAATATTATATACCAAAAGAAGGGAAAGAATTCCAACCTGTGCCAAATCCAGTAAGTTTCACTGCTTTCGAGGTTCCAGCTTAGTGCTGCCATGGCTAATCCAATAAAACCAGCAAACATGAAATCCAATCGATATTGTTTCTTTACAGTGTTCACAATATTCAGCACCCATTCCGTGCTCGGCCATCTACAGTAAAAATTACTTAGTCAGATTTCTTAGAAGAGCAAGTTTAACAATTCATCTAAATACTAATGCATTATCTTAGTTTGAATCTACAACATATCTAATAGGATGTGCTTCTACAGGGTCATGTTTCTCTAATGACAAAGCATAGCTTCCTGTGTAAGCTTTCAGGTGAAATCATGAACTTAAATATTAGATGCTAAATCAAGATAATAATAATAGTTGGATTCTTACGGTACTAAAAGCGGTTTATGCACTGCTATTCAAAAACCCTGAGTACTTCATGATGGTACAGAAAAATGTGGGTTATATTCCGGTTATTACTTTGTAAATATTAGTGTTTCATCCTAACACTAACTCTAGCAGCTTAATTTCTAGATAAAAATAATTTTAGATTAGTTAGAATTCTTGACTTAAAACTCTATTCTATTTGTAACTAGGATTTCTTGAACTACACCTATAAAAACAGTCATGTACCATTCTGTTTTTTCAACGTGAATTGAAGTAAATTCCTAGTATTTTTTTCCAGTAAATTATATTTTCTACATGGTATCAATTAGGTTAGATTCTGACTACGATAGTTTCCCCACCTCTTTTGAGCTTCTTTCTGAGGCTGCGACCTCTGTTTCTCACCCGAATCCTGCCGACACTGGTAATTTTGCTACGGTTGATGTTGCATTATCTTCTTCGCCTGGTTCTATTTCTTGGATTGTTGATTCCGGGGCTAGTAATCATATGACGGGTGATTTCACACTATTTTAGAATTTTCAGAAAACATTCTTACTTAGTGTCCGAACTATTAATGGTTCGCTTTCGGCTATTGCTAGCAATGGATCTATTCGAATCAATCCACATATTGTTTTATCTTCTGCTTTTTTATGTTCTGAATTCAGCTTGCAATCTTCTTTCGATTAGTAAATTGTCTGCGGAATTGTGTTGCACGATCAACTTTAACTCTGATATTTGCGAATTTCATGATTCGAACTCATGATGGTGATTGACAGTGCTAGGCGTCGTGGTGGACTTTACATCCTTGAAGCCCACCCTCCAGTTCATACCCAAGCAAACTCTAGTATTGTGTCTTCTATTGTTTTGATATCTCCATCACCTAATGATGTTTCTGCTAAGATTGTTTTATGGCATTTTAGGTTAGGTCATCATAATTTTTTTCTATCTTGCAAAGTTGTTTCCCAAACTCTTCATTAATAAAAAAAATCCTACATCTTTCTCTTGTGATATTTGTCATCTTGCCAAACAAATTCACAGTACATATAATCCTTCCCCATATCGCTCTTGTAAACCTTTTGCGATTGTACACAGTTATATTTGGGGTCCATCTAGTGTAAAAAGTTTGAATGGAGTTAGTTGGTTTGTTTCTTTTATTGATGACCATTCTCGTACGACATGGACTTTTCTCATACGCGATAAATCTGGGGCTGGTGACATTTTTAAGTGATTCCATAAAATGATTGAGAACCAATATCAGAGTTTTGTTGGGATTTTTAAGTCTAATAATGGTAGTGAATATTTGTCTCAATCCTCTGGATCTTTCTTTCTGGATAAAAGAATTGTCCATCTCGCTTCATGTGTCAATACACCTCAACAAAACGGGGCTGAGCATAAAAACCGACATTTTCTTGAGGTTACCAGGTCACTTCTTTTTTCTACTCATGTTCCTAAGTATCTTTGGGGTAAGGCTATCTTAACTACTATTTATCTCATTAATCACAAGCTTAGTAAAGTTCTACGATTTCAGTGTCCACGGGATGTTCTTACTCAATTTTTCCTCATTTTCAACTATGAACTCCTAATGTTTATTTTAAAAAAAAAAACTCCTAATGTTCCTCTTTGTATCTTTGGTTGTACTGCTTTTGTTCATGATCATACCAACTCTAGGTCTAAGCTTGATCCAAAGACAATCCAATGTGTCTTCGTTGGGTACTCTTCTCTTCAAAAGGGTTATAGGTGTTACTCTCCTTTTACTAATAAAGTTTTCTATTCGTGGATCTCATAGTGTCTCTCTTCTGCTTCAATTTCGGTTCTGGTGAACGGTTCCCCATCGGAAGAGTTTACTATGGCTAAAGGACTAAGACAAGGTTGTAGTCTCTCTCCGCTCCTATTCAATATTGTAGGTGAGTTGCTGCATTTGATGCTAGATAAAGCAGTTGACAAAGGACTTTTCCAAGGTTTTGTGATTGGGAATTCTGCAGATTCACTTCGGTTATCTCATCTTCAATTTGCCGACGATCTCATCATTTTTTGCCAAGCTTCACTTACTCAGATTAAAAATGTCAAAAAGGTGTTGAGGATTTTCAGTATAATGGCGGGGTTGCATCTAAACTTAAAGAAGAGTAAACTTTTTGGTGTAAATGTTGATGAGGATATTTTATCAGACTGGGCATTGGAAGTGGGTTGTTCTGTTGATCGTTTTCCCACAGATTATTTGGGTCTTCCAATCGGTGCTAAGAAGAATTCTGAAGCTTTACGGGATCCTGTCCTTAAAAATTTTAATTCAAAACTAGTTGGGTGGAAAGCTTCTTCTCTGTCCTTGGCTGGCAGGACAGTTTTATTAAAGTCAGTGTTGACTTCCCTGCCAATATTTTTCCTATCTTTCTTTAAAATGCCTTGCAAAGTTGGGAATAAATTAAACTCCTTAATGGCCAGATTTTTATGGGGTGACAGTGCGGATAAAAGGAAGATCCACTGGGTTAGCTGGGGTACAGTATGCAAACCAATGAACAGTGGTGGCCTTGGGGTTCTTGACTTGAATCTTTCTAATCGGGCATTATTGGGGAAATGGGTGTGGAAGTTCGCAAATGAAAAGGAATCCATATGGAAAAGAGTGTTATGTAGTAAGCAAAATATTAGTAGTAATACTATGTCTATTAGTAAGGTCATTTCTCCAAAATCTTGTTGGAATTTGAGAAGTGTTGCTAATAATTTTTTGAAGAATGATTCGGAGGGTGAGTGTCTTAGATCATTTTCGAAGTTGCAAGTAGGCAATGGTAAGTCCATATCTTTTTGGACTGATCCATGGGTTGATGAGGTTCCTTTAAAAATTCTGTTCCCTAGAATTTTTGCACTCTCTACTAACAAATGGGGTAAGGTTGCTGATTTTGGAAGCTTTGAGTTGAATGGTTGGCAGTGAACATTATTACTAGGAGGAATTTATCTGATTGGGAATTGGAACAATGGTTGGATTTGATGATGAAATTAAAGGAAATAAAACTCACTGATTCGGTTGAAGATTTTCTCTCTTGGTCTGCAAGTGGTGATGGGTTATTCTCAGTAAAATCGTACATGAAAGCTCTTGGTAAGGAAGTTGGGGGTATTGATTTGTGGTCAAAAGGGGTGTGGTTGGGTTTGTCTCCGCCTCGTGTAGAAGCTTTCCTATGGTAGTTAGCTCACCAGAAAGTTGCAGTTAAAATGGAGTTAGTGAAAAGAGGAATGTCCTTAGAAGAAGATATTCTCTGTCCTTTCTGCAAGGAACATGAGGAATCTGTGCAACACTTGTTCATTTCGTGTTTTGTAATTTGGGAACTATGGAATAAACTGACAAGCTTCTGGGATTTGTCTATTGTGCTACCACAGGACCCTCCTTCCTTACATAATTCGTGGGGAAGTTTGAGGTTGAATTCATTGATTTGGAAGTTTATCCCGGGAGTCGTTTTTTGGTCTATTTGGAAAGCAAGGAATGCGATTGTGTTTGAAGGTTTAAACCTTGATAAGCTGTCTCTCTTTTTCCTTGTGAGATTTAGGTTATCTAAATGGTTCCTAGCCAAGTATCCTAAATTCCCTATTCAGGAAGATCTGCTAATTGGGGATCCATCACTTGCTAATGGTATTTCTGTTCCTAAACCTAAGGATCATTCTGTTATTGGTTGGCTTCCTCCACCTGTTGATTTCTTAAAGATGAATGTTGATGGAGCTGTGAGGTTAAATGACTCGATTGGAGGTATTGGAGGCATTTTAAGGACTGTATTTGCTGCACTCTTTTGACTTTTTCAGAGAATATTGGTCAAGGTCCCCCACCAGTTGCAGAGTTAAAGGCTATAAAAAGAGGCATCGAAATATTTTTAGCTTCAAGTTGGTCTGCTGCCAGTAGATTGGTTGTTGAGAGTGATTGTAAGTCAGCAGTGGAGTGGATTCATTCCCCGTCTTTGGCACCAGTTTTCATGTTGCCTCTTGTTAAAGAAATTTTGTTGATCCTTTCTGAAAAGGTGGTTTTAATTAGGTTAATTCCAAGGTCTTGTAATGGGGAGGCAGATAGTTTAGCAAAGCATGGGATCGGTTGATTGTATGTTTTAGTTATAGTTTATTTTTCTGTGGCTGTAGGTTTTTGAAGTAGCTGAAGTTGTTAAGTCTTATGTAAAATCATCTGCTGCATTGTTAAGTCTTATGTAATTCCGGTTTGGTAATAAAATGAGGCACTCTTTTCCTCCCTCCACTACTTGATCCTTTCTGTTAGGAAAGGGTCAACTATGAGGGAGGTTTTTAACGAGGCTTCCTATTCCTATAAAAAAAATAAAGTTTTCTATTCAATGGACGTTACCTTCCTTGAACAAAAACCTTTTTTCTCTAAGTCTGAAATTCTCGGGGAGAGTAAGTGTGAATTTCAAGTTTTTTCGGTTAATATTAAACTACTAGTCACCTTATTTACTTCTGAAACTACCGAAACTCAACAACCACTTAACATCACTGCCACTTCTGATCCTGAAGGCCAAATAGACCTACAAAAACCATAAACTCGTTGAATTCTCCTCGTTTTCAACCATTATTTCCTAGTGTTCCTCTTCGTATCTTTGGCTGTACTGCTTTTTTTCATGATCATACCAACTCTAGGTCTAAGCTTGATCCAAAGACAATCCGATGTGTCTTCGTTGGATACTGTTATCTTCAAAAGGGTTATAAGTGTTACTCTCCTTCTACTAAGAAAGTTTTTTATTCAATGAATGTTACCTTCCTTGAACATAAACCCTTTTTTCTCTAAGTCTGAAATTCTGGGGGACAGTAAGTATGAATTTCAGGTTTTTCCGGTTAATATTAAACTACTAGTCACCTTATTTCTTTCTGGAACTACCGAAACTCAACGACCACTTAACACCACTGCCACTTCTGATCCTGAAGGCCATATAGACCTTCAAAAACCATAAACTCGTTGAATTCTCCTCAAACACAAGCTCATCTGTGTCACCGTTTATCTCCCAAAGTGACCTTTTTACATACAAACGATGACCAAAACACGTCCCACCAGTCTCCACACCGCCTATGCACAGTCAAGAACCGAACCAAGTTTGAATTCCTTGGAAAGTGAAGAAGATTATCAGAGTAAGTTGGATGTATTGGTTGATACTAGTGAGTTATCAATTGCTAAAAAAAGGAGTACGACAGTGTACAACATATCTCATTAATAACTCTGTTGCCTATGGTAAATTAATGCCTGACTTCAAGAATTTTACAGCTAAAATAGACAACATTCACTTTCCAGACACAGTGGAAGAAGCTTTAAAAAGTCCCGAGTGGAAGAAGGCAGTAATAAAAGAAATTTCGGCCTTGAAAGTAACCAAAACCTGGATTATTATCGATCTCCTAAAGACAAGATACAGTTGGTTGCAAATGGGCCTTTACCATAACATACAAGGCGGATAACAATGTTGAATGGTATAAGGCTAGACTTGTGGCAAAGGGGTTCACTTAGACTTATGGAGTAAATATCAAGAGAATTTTGCTCTGGTTGTGAAACTCAACATTGTGAGGGTATTACTATCTTTAGCAGTAAATAAAGATTGGGTACTTCATCAGCTAGATGTCAAGAATGCGTTCCTCAATGGTAATCTCGAAGAAGAGGTTTATATACAGGTTTCACCGGGAGTACAAATGAAATTCGAAAACCAGTGAGTGTGCAAACTGTTGAAATCTTTATATGGACTAAAATAGTCACCCCGGGCTTGGTTCGACAGGTTCACAAAAGTACTTTTTCTAGGCAACTATAAGCAATGTTAATCTGATCACACTCTATTCATAAAGACTGCGCCAAAAAAGAAAAAAATAATCTTAATTGTTTATGTTGATGATATCATCATCACGAGTGACGACTTAGTGGAAATAAAGAGATTGAAGGCATTGCTAGCAAGAGAGTTTAAACCAAGATTTAGGGACCTTGCAGTATTTTTTGGGCATGGAAGTGGCAAGATCAAGAGAGAGAATTGTTATAAATCAAAGGAAGTATATTCTGGACTTACTTTTTGAGACTGGGATGACTGGTTGCAAGCCTTTGGAAATTCTCATGGAAGCGAATATGAAGTTAAGAAAAGAGGGGAGTCCAATAAATGAGGAACAATATCAAAGGTTAGTAGGTAAATTAATTTATCTATCACTAACGAGGCCGGACATAACCTTTTTTGTTAGCATTGTGAGCTAATACATGAATAATCCTAGAGAAGAACATTTGGAGGTTGTGAATCAAATCTTGAGCTATTTAAAAATAACACTGGAACACAGATTGATTTTCAGAATACATGGAGATAGGACGATAAAGATTTTCTCAGATTCTAGCCGGACCGAAGAGCTAATGGATCAAGGGTCGACTACGGGTTATTATTCGTTTGTTTGGGGAAACTTGGTGACTTGGAGAAGCAAGAAACAAGTTGTGGTTTCCAGAAGTAGTGATGAAGAAGAGTTTCGAGCAATAGCACTAGGAATTTGTGAATGAGTTTGGTTACAAAGGCTTCTAACTGAGTTAGAGGTGTGCGATAGCAACCATTTTGAGCTTCAGAGTGACAGTAAGTTAGCCATAAGCATTGCTAAGATCTAGTACATCACGACAGAAAACATGTGGAGATCGACATACATTTTATTACTGAGAAGGTGAATGGTGAAACAACAAAACTAAACTACGACTCTTCGAAAAATCAGCTAGCAGATGTCTAGACCAAAGCACCTCCAAGGGTTACTTTCGACGAAATTACATCCAAGCTAGGTTTTGTAATATTTACTCCTCAGTTGAGGGGGATGTGAGTTATATAACGATTATTTCTTGTAAATTAGTGTTTCACCCTAACGCTAACTCTAGCGGCCTACATTTTAGATAAAATAATTTTAGATTAGTTAGAACTCTTGACCTAGAATTCTATTCTATTTGTAACTAGGACTCCTTAAACTACACCTATAAAACAGTCTTGTACTATTCTGATTTTTCAACGTGAATTGAAGTAAATTCTAGTATTTTTTTTCAGTAAATTATATTTTCTACAAAAGAAACTCACCTTTTGAGCCTGCTTAAACATAAATTCGTTGAACAGGAAAGCGGTCGATATTGGTAGAGAACTCTATCATCCACCCAAGAAGAAGACCGATTGCCCCGATTGCCACACAATGATAATATTGGATGTGCTGCACAGCTTAGCTTGGTCAAATACCTTCCGTAGCTGCTAGAACAGGGTCATAAATTCAGAATAACACAAATGTTGCCAGATCCATATACCTGGTTGCCTTCGTTACAGCCATCAGGGAAGTAATGATAGCCGCAGCTGTGTGGATTGCCCTTTTAAGGGCTTCATCATCATTGTGAGGTATACAAAGGTGGTCACTACAAGCCATGAAAGAGAGCCAAAAGTCCATAAACTGAAACATTTCCGAATTTACTAAATATTAGTTCAAACTAATAACTGAAAATATGATAAGAGAACTCTAGCGACAATGAAAGACAAATAGAGGTGATACATGTTTATATAAATTGGATTCATGTTTTGCATATGGATTTCCAACATGATTTTTCCAAGTTTTTCATTGCCAATAATGTCACCCTTCTAGAAATAAATCATAACATATACCTGCAAAACATGAAAGGATATAATGCACCAGTACCGAATCACATGCATGATATAATGCACTTGCTATTCCACTCGATGTGTAGATCACCCATTCTGCAAATGCCTACATATAAACTAGTAATTAAGTTTTTTTTAACTAAATACAGAATCAATGATTGATGGTTAGGTCTGACATTGACATGGTTGGAAAATTTAGAGAAACCTCTAATATTTCATCACAAAAGGTTAGCACCCTTTGCTATCATTCAGAAACATCTTCAAGTTAATCCATGAGAAAAATGGAGCTTTACCCTCTGGTGGAGAGACCAGAAAGAAGGAAGCAAAGCTGCTGTATTAGATGCGATTAAAGCAATAGATCGCCATACGTGTCCTGCATCAGTTTCCAAGCAGATGTGATAGAAGCAAAATTTCGTTATCTGTTGGAAAACAAAGCTAAATTCCTATAAAATATGGGAAGGAAACATGGCAGAGCTGATAATTGTTAGAACATAGAGGACAGTTAAGGTGGGACTTGAACTCCTATCCTGTAGATCACTGGGACTGTGTAGGCCAAGTAATTGAGATTTTGCCTGGCAGTGGAACCGTATCAAGATAATTTGCTAATCCTAAATTTGTTTTTTTATAGCATTACAATAAAAACAAGTCCAGAAATCACTTAAATGCAAATAAACTTGAAGGTTACAGCTCCGAATCATAAACATTAGATGGCCATATCCCGAGCCGATGATTATAGTTTTGCCAATCCCCCCAAACCCGACAAAAAAGTATTTGGAGCCTAAAAAGAGTGAAGAAATAGTTACACTGAAACCATAAACAATAATGTTGATGAAAACATGTAGCAGGAATGGCATCTATATTTTTGCATTCAACTCCTAAAAGGCATTTACCTTGATATGATACAATCTCAATGCTACAGTCAAAACCTCCATGGTTCCGATCACAAGTGCAAAAGCTGAGAAACAATATTTATAAAATGGAAATTATTTTTTTGAAAGATTATAAAAATGAATTAGAATATATGTATGTGTGTGTAGAAAAAAAGGATGACTGAAAAATGTAATACCTGTATGAAGTCAATCCACTTGCATCAAGAGCAGAATTGCAATCACCATGATGGGAGCATCTTTTTGGGCATCTTTCAAGTGAAATAGACATAGTAGTCCGGCCATCGGAAATAACACCAGTTCCGCTTAGATGCCTTAATGCAATACTCCAGATTCCTTCTCTAACATATGTAAATTCGACCTTTTCATCACTTGAATTGTATAATTCAAAAAACATGGAGTTACTACTGTTTGTCTCATTTACATAATAATAATCCCAATTAACATGTGATGGCAATCCACCATTTCTAACATATATTTCATAATTTATCCTTCTATCTGACATTAGCCGAACATGGATATTTCCACCAGCTGCACCTCGAGGAACATTTAGAAGAAAATATGTCCAGGTATCTAGTTCTCCAATTGAGTAGTTGCTTAAAAGGGGCTCGAGCTGAAAATTGGTAGCATCTGACATCAGGTTCCCACCATCTGGCATATAATAGGATTCAAAAGGGGCGGAATATTTCCTGACAACAGTCTGCAGACAACCATTCTCAGATCGTCAATAAAATAATCCTGCGAATGAGTTTCTTAAAGCATCAACAGAAAGGAAAGAGAGTGAAAACATAAAGTTAAAAAAAGAAACTAAATTAAAATAAATCTATGTTTGCATCCCGTTGCTCGATGTGTAAGTGAATGCTTCAAAATCAAAATTTCCAAACTGAAATCGACCCTATTGGTTTCAGAAGGATTGCATTTTAACATGAATTTACTCAGTTTTTAAGGAAACTAGAATATGCCCTCACCATGCTTTGGAAAATCTGGTCAAAGCTTTGAACAAATATTTATAATGTATCTCTTGTATTGTTATCTAATTCTCATTATATGCATTTAGAATCAAAATTGAATTACCATAGAAACTTCTCAAATAAAATGAACCAAACATATAATGAAAATCATATGGAAATTAATTAAAACAATATGACAAAAATAACATGATACTACAAAAATATGTGAACATGTTAAAACCTGTAAAGAAATTATTATTAATGTGTAAACTTATATTGCTACATATTATCTTACAACTAAAAGAAAGTGTATGGCTACATATTATCTTACAACTAAAAGGAAGTGTATGGCTACATATTATCTAAGGCACTTAATTTCAAATAGGCAGATAATTATCTAATAGGATCAAAATATAAAACTAAAACTTACTGACAAACACCAAGTATAATGCAAAAGGAAAAATGAATCAATGAAATCCGTAAAGAAGTGATACATAAGATAAATATGTGTTAACAATGCCCACCTGAAGCATGTATCTTTCAGACGAACAGTTTGGTCCAGCCTTTCCCGAAGGACATTCAAGCTCTTTCAGTTCCAGGGAATAGCAAATATTTGAAGCATTACTGGGAGCCCCTCCAAGTTCCTTTGACAGGTTGAGGGCTATAATAGAAAAATACCAGAGACCAACCTTTGGGAAGCGAATAACCAGAGGGGACTGGTTTAGGTTACCAGAATAGTCATGTAGGGTAGCTGACCATTGCACCGTAACGAGCAAAGCACATTAAGTCAACTCTGCTACTATTCTCAGTGCTGTTCAGGGGCCTTAACCTTGGATTTTGTATTGAAAGTGTTAAGGATTCGGCTATCTGTAGTCTCTCTAAGGCATAGATTTTCATTTCTCCATCCCCGAGGCAAGAGGTCTCAAAATTGTTCCTGCACATAACCATGCTTTGATTGAAGACAGATACTGAACCATTTCTTGAACCATTACCAGATCGACCACAAGAAAGCATTTCAATATTTTGGTTGCAGTACTGTCCTTGCATTAATGAGTTGGTACATCCTTCCACGCTTATATTGGCTGCAAAGGAGTAAGCAGGGATCTGAACTATCTGTAGTCCAGAGCAGTAGCCGTGAATTCAATTTATTTGTTAAACATACGTACAAAAAAAATCTTGGAACTCTCCTAGAAAAGAATAAGCTGACAGTGAAGAACAACAATGATATGAATAGGAACAAAAACAAACATTCTTCAAACAGGAGTTTGATTTTCATATGATTTCCACAAGCCTAAATGCAAGTGAGAAATACATTTTGCTGAGAAACCTTGTTGTATGGGATCAAAAGCCGATCTAGATATGTCTTTCTAATAACCAACCAACAAGTTTCCATTGTGCCGATCTTAAAATTAGAATATCCATCTATGAGCATGGTTATTTTCTTCAGAAGAGAATTACACAACACACATGTATATATCGATGGTAAAAGGCTTAAACAGATGACTTGTTTTTTTTTTGGGGGGGGGGAGAGAGAGAATTGATTACGAGCAGTAGACGCAACTATGGAACCCCTAATGCAATAGATCAAGTGCTGAATAAGGTGCAAAAGAATGGAGCTAGTCATTTACCATCTTCAACTGTGTTCTTGTAGGCCCAAAACCATTGAAAAGACCAAAATACAAAACCCCAGCAGATATCTGAACAGCAAATTTTCAAGTTATAATGCCTACAGTTGAATTTCTAATAATAATATGAAAGAAAATAAAAAGGATGTTGGGGGATAACCTATGTTCCAAATTAAACATTTTACCCCCACACCCCTGATTGTGGGTTAAAAAATGTCAAATGGACGGTGTAGTGTAATACTCGCCTAAGAATTCAGTTAAACAAACTACACGACAAAGCAAGATTTTTAAGAACATAATCGATGACATTTCTTCCATAAAAAGTTCATTTGATAATGAAATCAAACCTGCTCGTTCGTCAACTTCATTGTCAGATTTCTTGGAACAGGATAGCACTGCTCCGAAATTTGAAGTAATTGTATTCCTTCAAAAGATCTGTTAGATAGTGCAACTGGTGCACCAACAATAGAAACGTCTAAGATTCACCCTGGTCAATGAATTCAGTGACTGAAAGAAGAAACTAAGATTTGATGTATGCTTGCAGGATACCTTTCATTGAACTGCTCAAGACATCTGGTAACGGGAGGCTGCCATATCTGAAGCACATCATCGGAAGCACATTTCTAGGAATTTTTTCGATGCTGTTTATATCCTGGAAGCGTTTTGAAGCATCAGCAAAAGAGATGAACAAGAGCGAGTGGTGAAACTACAAGTTTAGACTCCAGAAATCAGTGATTAGAAATGTGATTTTTCTTTCATGATTTGTCTCAACAAAGAGTAGAAATGTACTATGAACAAACAAAAGAAATTCAAGAATCAGCAATTCTGGATAGCCAAAAAATAGAACAGAAACCTAATAGACATAAAAGACTAATTAACTTGGACAACCATACTTACAAGATTGACACTCGTCTTCAGTGCTATTGACATTGAAGAGAACCATAGGGGTAAATCAACTGATACAAGGCAAATAGTAAACCCAGTGAGACTCTTCAAACTAATATGATTCAAACAATAACACATAGAATCTAGTTCATTGCCATTTTTCTTCACCTAAGCACTGCATAAAATATATAGCGTTTTCTTCTCTCTTGCATACAAGAAGAGGGAAATTAACTTCCAGGACAACAGTACTGAAGTAGCTTTCCATAAAAGGAAAGCAATCTAATAATCATCATGGCGGAGAAAATATTATAATGTTGAAGAAATTAGAATTTTTCCAGGTCAAATTCCACTGTTAGTTAAAAAAATCAAAGAATTACTTGTAACACTGTTTCAGCAGCGGACTAAGGCAAATTAGTTTGAAACAGTTTGAAACGTAATTCATTGAGTTATTTTTTAAATATATTTCTTTTAGTGTAAGTTAAACTGACTAGGAAAATTTCTGATTGCTTTCATCATTATAATAGACATAACAGAACAGAATAATAATAATTCTAAAATCGAAATTTATAAGACCGGGGTGAATCACAGAATAGAAACAGCAACCGTATCTCGTGTGCATTTATTGGTGAAGTTTAAATTCAAACAAGCAACCCATTATTCATAGCATTGCACAATTAAAGGATCAAAAACATTAAACCAAAATGCCAGATTGAAGAATTAGAATGACAAAAGAAATCGGTTTCCCATACCTCTTACATAACGCATGTCAAAAGGTCTCATCTGGGTTTCTGGGTAATTGAAGCTTGAAACCGTAAAGGTATCATATCTACCAAGTTGCTCAACCGAATTACAATGTCCAAATAAACAAGAAAAGAGGGTGAAAATACTTAGAATCGAGCTGGAAAGCCAACAACGAATCGAATTCTCTGCCATTTTCTGGGGGTAATTCTTAATAGGGAGCTAAAACATAAATAATAATAGTAATAAATAAAGAGAAAATTTATACGAAGAAATTAAAGGCATAAAGCTTTTTTGGTTTATCGGTGGTTAAAAAGGATCTAATTTCCGGACTGTTTTTGAAGTCCCTTATTCAGTGGGATATTGCTGAAATTATATTAATATCCTCAAAAAATGGCCATCTGTTGACTGCTGCCTATGGCGCGAGTCAATATCAGCAAAAGCAACGTCCAAGACAAGGCCACGCTCAGTCTGGAGGAGCGTGTAGGAACACGCGTCACCGGCGTTCAAAAGAATACAATGCTCTTTGCCACTACTCATTGGATCCAGAAAGCCACAAGTAGTGAAGCGAGGATAAATAGCAAAGCAATTTGTTCTCTTAACAAGATTAAAGGCTAAGGTTTGGAATTTTATTATTATTATTATAAATGAAAAAAAACAAGAACTTGATGATTTACAACTATCAATTAATTTTATTGATTATTGTCATTTTGGATATTTATTTGAAATGTGGATTAAATTATTAATATAAGAATTTACACTTTAATAATATGAATAAATTAGAGCACGTTAATTAAATTTATAAATTCTATATAATATATAAATTAATAAAAGAATTTAACCTTTATTAAATATAATATTTAAAATCATAAATTTCTTTTTTATTTAAAAAAAATCTACAACGTTCGATGAGCACCATTAATTTAATTTATAAAATTTCAAATTCTAATAATTAAATTAGTTTAAAATTTAAAGGTAAATAATATAAAATAAAAGGTAAATTGTACCAATGACTACCTAACTATTGTTCCTTTTTATTTTGACCACTATTTTTGAAATTTTGTCAATCAAGTCACTCAATTATTTAAATACATTCAATTAAGCCAATTGCCGTTAATATTTAATGGAAAAGCTGATGTGATAGTTAAAATATTTGATATTATTACATATTTGGTCCATATTACTTATATATTCTATCAATTTTATCCTAATTTTAATAAATTAAAATAAAATTAATGCTCAAATCAAATGGTGCCAAAGTAGTCTTTATTCATCTTATTCTTTCAATTTGTAGGAAAACAAACAAGAAATAAAAGAAAAGAAAACTTACAAAAATTGATTTCATTTTTGAGAAATTAAAAAAAAATCAAACGCTTTGATTTCAAAAATGCATCTATATTAAGTAAAATCAAAATTTAAACTCTTAAAAATTAATCCAAAACAATTAGATTTTACTTATAATGTGACGAATTAGGTAAAAATAAAGTTACAATACTTGGATAGATGAGTAATAAAAAAATATTTTTAAACATACAATCTAAAAGTAATTACAAAATAGAATAAAACATCTAATTTAAATCCCTAAAATCATTAAAAAATATAATTTAAACACATGAATTTGTCACACTAATTGTCTTGCGTGTATCAAAATAAAATATATTATTTTAAGCTAAAAAATGAAGAATATGGAAAAATGTTGGAACGTCTCATCACAAAACACTGTCATGTTTATTTTACTTTATTATTAGAAATAATAAAAGTCAAAAAACCAGAAAAGAAAATTTGTACTGTCTGACATTAAATTGATTCCTCTTCAACTAGCTACTTTATCATATTTGAAGGTTAAATTTATTTTAATTTATTAAAATTAGGACCAAATTGATAAAATATATAAGTAACAATGATTAAATGTGTAAGTATACCAAATATTTTTAACTTCCACATCAATTTTTCTGTTAAATATTAACGGAAGTGATTTTATTGAATGCATTTAAATAATACTTGAGTGACTTGATTGATTTTTTTTAAATGATGGTCAAAATGAAAAGGGTAATAGTTAGATGATCACTGTTATAGTTTACATTTATTTTAAATAATTTACCTTTAAATTTTTCAACTAATTTATAATTATACGTTGAGTCATTTAAAATTTTAACATTTTATAAATTAATTTTTCGGTACTCATCATCACATGGCCGGGCTCATCATTGATCGTCGAATGTGGAATAATCATTTTTTTAATATAAAATTAGAGACCTACATAAGTTAGGACAAGTATTTTTGTTGTATTATTTTAAGTTGTTTTAATATTTTGTTATTTAAAATTGTAAAAGAATTGTTCTAATTTTAAAATATAAAATTTTATTCGAAATTAATATAAAATTTCAAACCATTTTAGTTAAGCTCACAAAATATTCATTTAAGAAGACATTCCCCTTTTAAAGAACAGAAAAAAAAATTCAACTGAATGTTTGGTAGTGAACTTGTAGAAGATTAAGGGAGATGTAATCTTCTAAATCCGATCTCATTTTAATATATTTCTTTCAAACGTCAGATCTTATTGAATCACAGTTGGCAAAAATCGAACGGCAGTATTCGTTTCCCTCTTCCTTTTTTTCTTCTTCTTTTGACTCTCACTGTTTCAGTCCCTTCTGTCTCTCTTCTCCCACTTCAAAACTCAAAAAGACAAAAACTGTGACAGAGAGTTTGCTCCGAAAAGCATAAAGGAATTTCCAGAGAGGAGCGTAAAACGGTGTAGTTTGAAAGGCAATAAAGGGGAGGAGATGACGGTGATAGACTTGATCACGAGAGTCGACGCGATTTGCAAGAAATACGAGAAGTACGACATCGATAAGCAGAAAGAGGCCAACGTCGCCGGCGGCGATGACGCTTTCGCTCGCCTTTACAGCGTCTTCGAGACCCAAGTCGACGCCATTATTCAGGTGTAATCTTCTTCCTCAAGTGACTTTTTTTGGCTTCTTAGTGTTAAGAAAGTCCTTACCTTTTTCTATAAAATCCTTTAGAAATCGGAAGCTGTTGCAACGGAAAAGAACAGGGCTACGGCGGTTGCTATGAACGCGGAAGTTCGAAGAACCAAAGCTCGATTGCTTGAAGAAATCCCCAAATTACAACGACTCACTCAAAAAAAGGTCTTTCCTTTACATTCATTATTTTGAAAGAATTTTATTTTTCCTTTGCTTGATTAGACTAAGAATTCGTTAACCGTTATTATTTATCTCTGGCGTTATAGGTAAAGGGGATTTCAAAAGAAGAGCTTGAAGCTCGAAACGATTTGGTTTTTGCACTGAAAGATAAGATTGAAGCAATATCAGATGGATCAACAGCTGCAACTAAACAAAGTACTGGTGGTTGGGCAACTTCGAGTTCCTACACTGGAATTAAAATTGATTCATCTTCAGGTAATAACAAGTTATTTTTTGGATCATATTATTTTGAAGATATCCGTCTATGATCAATTGTTTTGAATGTTCTGTAATTGGATTAATCAGATGGGAGATTTGACAGTGAGTACTTTCAACAAACCGAAGAGTCTGATCGGTTCAGGCAAGAATACGAAATGCGCAGAATGAAGCAGGTAGTAATTCTTTTTCTTTGTTGTTGTTTGTCTTACTGTTGCTAAGAGATTGACATTTATAACTCTAATGGCTGTAATGTATCGGATTTGGAGGATTGTAGTAATTCATCTTCCTTTCTAATGATTATATTTTATAGCAATACTCTTTTTTTTAAGGATCAAGGTTTGGAGGTTATAGCTGAAGGTTTGGACACATTGAAGAACATGGCTCACGATATGAACGAGGTTAGTTTTGTCCTATATTGTTCTTTTCGATTTGATATAAATCATAGCTTTAACTTTGGGATCGTATGCTAGTTGTGTTTGGTTATTTGTGTCCTAAGATTCCATTTCTTTCTTATGACAGGAATTGGACAGACAAGTGCCACTTATGGATGAAATAGATGACAAGGTGATTTTCTAGTTTTAAGTTAACTTTCTTTGTTTGTCATGGACATGGGCAACTTTTCTGTTAGTTTGATAATAGCATTCTAGAAAACATTAAATTCATAAATGAAGCCTTTTAATGGTTAACCATACATCCTTAAGAGGAAATTTTCTTTAAGACTTATTCAAAATATCCGAAGATGATTACTAGCTATTGATGTTTAGTCTCTTTTAGATAAAAAGGTAAGGTTGGATCTTTATCCTTTTTCATCTGAAAGTTTCGGCAGATTAGAATTCCAATCTTGACACTGTTTTCTGGTGTCTTCCAGGTAGATAGAGCAGCCTCGGATCTGAAAAGCACGAATGTGAGACTTAAGGATACCGTGCACAAGGTAATTCTATTGCCTTATATCTTTTGATTTTGGATGGAAGATGCTTTCTATATCTTAATGCATATTTTGATTTTGTTCAGCTGAGATCAAGTCGCAACTTCTGCATTGATATCATCCTCTTATGTATAATTCTCGGGATCGCTGCATTTTTATACAAGCAAGTCTTCTGAATCTACTTGAATTATATGGTATTAAGCATTTAGTATTTGAGTTTTGCCTTTCGATGTTCCGAAAAGTATTCGGGCGTCGTCTCTAAAGCATGTAGGGAATAGAAATACCGTTGGCTAATATATTTCCGAGTTTGCTTTTCATGTGCGGGGCACATGTCTAATAAATCCGAGCATCTAAGTAGACATAGGTGTGGAGGTATAATTCGGACTTTGTTTTTTAATGAATCGAGTATATCCATATCCGACGGTTACATTCGAGTTAGACTGTTAGAGTAACATAAATATTATTACTATGACCATAAGTATTTTGACACTATTCTCTGCTGCAGTGTGTTGAAATGAGAAACTCGTCTCTTCTACATGACGAGGATTACTCTCCTTCCATTATTGCGTACGAGTTTGTATGGATTTTAAATAAACTCTCGAGTCTCGACTTTACACCGGTATTATATAATCTGACTTGATATTTTTTGTACGTATTTTTATATGTATTTATACCTAATGTTGTAGTTATAAAGTATGTGGTACATATGAACATGGCAATTGTTATTACATGGGGAGTTCAACTCTATTAGAAGTTTTCGTATTAAATCTTTATATATATATATATAAAAGATATTTTAGTTCTTATGTCATACTTTAAAGTTTATTTTAATCCCTATATTGAAATTGAACATTTTAGTCTCTTTATGTTTTTAATGTTAACATTTTGATCCAAAATATTAAAGCTATTATTAGTTGGTTTGAATATTTTTGTTTAAACACGTTTTAAGTATTAAAATTTTGAGTATGAACAAAATAATCTTTTAAACATTTTTGCAACTTTTGCATAAATTTTTTAAATATTTGTGAAATGTAAATGCAAAATTATTTTTTATCGTAATGTCAAATTTTATTGTTTTCACCGCAATAATGTTATACTTATAAATTAAAATATAAAAATATTATAATTTTATTAGAAAGAATTGTATAGAATTTTAAATTTTAATCAAATTGGTGTCAGTGAAGGTGTACCATAGTAACAGGGACCTATGTGATGAATAGAACAAAGTCAAAATGATATTTATTACACTATTTTTATCCATGCTCACATTAGTAATACATGTCTTATTCCGGGCCTGTTAATATGATAAGATGCCACTTGGAGCAACAAAGCTGTACAGGTGTGTTGAAATTGCTTAGCATGTCGGGTTTTGCTTGAATTGTCCCAGCTATGTTAACAAAGCACTCGTCTTGAAAGGGGGAATGGTTTAGGAATGTAACATTATGTTGTTTTTCGTAATATAATAGACGATGATGCATGACCTCTCCCACACTAATGACAGAAAATGCTGAAGCTTCAAAGCTTTATTTTGCTTAATGTCAAGTGTCAAGGGTTACTAATTTTCACTTTTCTCTATATTTTTTATTTTTTTTTCAAAAAAATTCTTTATGATTTTAATTTTTTTAGTTCCATATATGATTAAAAAATAATACTAAGTTTCATTAATATTTTAATTTTCTTAATTCTTACACGTGTTTATTAACTTATTTTTTTTATTTAGTTTCTTATTTTGTGCACAGTTTGCTATTGTTCTTCATTTGCTTGAATCGAATCAAAACATGAATAGCTTACATCTTAAATTTCGGAATGAGTTCGAAGTGAATAGCATACTATAATTATATATCACATTTTTATTTTTAGATTAAAATTAAAACGATTAAAATCTGTCTCGTGTCATATTTATATAAGGGATAACCGGAAAATTATATGTCATAATATATGACCTTATAAAGTCATAAAAAATGTAAATACGTGGAACTATAAAATTTTAAGGGATATAAAATAAAATTATTAATAAAACGTATAAACGTATTTAAATTTTATAAAATTTAAAAATTTTAAAACATATAATTATATTTTGAGACATCACATTCTATCCATCTCTACATGTACTCGTCATTTTAGTTGTAGACTGTAACACGTCATGTGTCAAAACAGTGCACGGGGGAGTGGACATGCGCACTTGGTGCCCCTTGAGCCAACCCCTACAAACATAGATCGTTAATGAGGCGGAACATATTTTGATTTATTCGAGATTAATTTAATTAAAATTGAGTTAATATTTGAATTGAATAGGTTTAATTTGAGTTTAAATTCGACTCGAATTCTTAACGAGTTAAAATGAACTATTTGATACTTAAACCGAAAATTTTGCAAACTATTTAAAGAAAATAATATAATAAAATTTTAGATTTTTTTAAATTAAATTATTAATAATATTAATATTTGCATATTACTTTTAAAAAATACAATGCAAGACTTTCATGTACTTAAAGTATATGTTCGAGCTCGAATCGAGCTTTAATTTTCGAGTGGGACTTGAACTAAACTAGCGAGCTTTCGAGACAAACTTTAATTTTTTTATTTCGGGTTTGAATCGATCTTAATTATTTTAAACTCATAAATTTTTAAATTAGGTCATAATTTTATAATTTTTAAATTAAATTAAACTCAATAATACTCAAACACAACTTAATTTATTTACAGCCCTCCCAGCAACCATCGTAAAAGCAAAATGTTTTTTTAACTTTCGACCGCATATAATATTTTACTGTATGTAAACGGCTATAAAAAAGAAGTAAATTATGCATTTAGTACATAAACTATCAATTTTAGTTTGTTTTAGTATTTAAATATTTAATTTTTTTCAAAATCATACCTAAAGTTTAGTTTTGTTTCATTTAAATACCCCAATTCAAAATTTAACATTAAGTTTTGAAAACAAATTGAAAGATTAGGTACTAAAGCGCACTAAAACTGACAGTTTATGTACAAAACGCTCTAAATTTTTAATGGCAAGTACTAAAATGAAATAAAAATTAGACTTTAGGTATAGTTTTGAAAGAATTAAAATTTAATTACTAAAACGGATCAAAACTAATAGTTTAAGTACTAAGTGTATAATTTACCTAAAGAGTTAAAATCGGGGAGTCACACATTTTTGAGATAATGGAAAGGTGGGAAGTGTCGAACACATCCAGTGGGAAAGTAACCTGATAGCAGATAGAACGGCGAAGCTCATACATGTTGGAAGAAGAGAATGCAAAGTATGTACACACCCTCCACCAGAAATTGCAACTTTGATTGACCAGCGCAATGCCTTTGGGCAAAACTGGAAAGCAAATAAAAGGGGGAGTTCTACAATACAATACCCTTAATATACGGTTAAAAAAGACATTACTGATTTTATTATTATTTAAATAACAAAACCGGTAAAAAATTACTTAAAACATTATTATTTCTACTTAAAACATCAAGTTTTTTAACATTTCCGGTAAAGTGTCTAATAATAACAAAACTGGTAGAAAAAATAACTAAATCAATAGCGCTTTACCGGTTTTGTTAACAAACCCGATAGAAATAATAATATTTTCGATAATTTTTTACCGGTTTTGTTATTTAAATAATAGCAAAATCGGTAATGTCTTTTTTTAGTTATATATTAAGACGTCACACGTGATCATTTCTCAAACAAAGGTCCCTTTTCCATTAAAAAAAAGTGTATGTGTACCGATTACCTCCGAGAAATAACATATACCTATTTTCATGTACTCATACACACATAAGAATCACATCAATCATCAACATTTTAGGAGTCACTTCTTACCATAGTAACTCCTTCACTAGCTCATCGCAAGTCCATGTTTGATTAATAACATAAGTACAATTTTAACTGCACTCACCTTAGCCTTGCTTTGATTCAATCCTAATTCTTTGATTGTTCTGGAACTTGTTTAGGCTCAATATCTACATAAACATAATTTCCGAGACGATTATCAGAAGCCTAAACCTTATAACTTGTTGTTAATAACTTAAGCTAGTTTAATGAACCAAAATTTCATTTTTCCTTTAGGGTGTATCGATACCTTCCCTAAGGTATCGATACCCTTATTACATTCTGAAATTTTTCGTTCAAGAGGGTATCGGTACCTATTGAATGGGTACCGATGCTCTTTGCCCAGAAATCACATTTTAAGCACGAAATTCACTCTTTTCAGCTTCAACACTTCATGTTTCCTCCCCTTTCATGTTCTTAACTTACAAATACATGCTTAAACTCGTTTATATCCATTTATCTTATCTTAAACCTCAAAATCCTCTCATCTTTATGAACTTCAAGAATCATACCCAATTTTAAACATGTTTTAAATCCAATTCTAACATTTCATATCTCTTAATTAGATTGATGACAAGTCAAATTCAACTTTCAATTCTTATTATAAACAATATTTCAAGACTTCACTAAAAAATTCCAAATCTTTAATCTTCTTTAACTCATTTATCTTTTGATTTTAAGATAACTTAAGCTTTCCTTAAGCTTAGTTGTCTTCTAATAATAAAAACTCAACTTAAATTTCAGCTAATAATCAACAACAAAGAAATCTTACCTTTGCCTTGCTTCCACGGGGAGGAGGAATAAGAAGGGAGAAGAGTTTTCCAGATAACTCTCCCCACATGCTTATCTCTTTATAAAGAGATAATTATCTTTCCTTATTAAATGACCATTTTGCCCTTTAATTCCTTTAATAATTACTAACAACTTTCAGAAAATATTTTCAAACAAATCATTGAACTATTCAACTATTCTACTTTTATCACCAAATTCTAAAATTTTACAATTTGGTCACTAACCCGTATTGAGGATGTTAATAATTTGATATTTTTTTTGTTAAATTTATTAATTTATGTTTATATTAAATTCTAAATAGTGTTAGTAGATTTTAGGGTAAAGTACATGAATGGTCCCCCGACTATAGGTTACTACTTTATTAAGTCCCGTAACTGTTAAAATTTATAAAATGGTCCTACGACTATAGAGTGTTACTTTTTAAGTCCCTTAACTTTTAAAAGTTACAAAATGGTCACCTGACTATTCATTATGTTCCAAACTTGTCATTTTTTGTTAAAAAAATTGATTATATTTTGAGTTGAACGTTAACTTGCTGACTGTGATATGATAAAATCTGACATCAGAATTTCAAACGACTATCACATCCCAGTCATCATGTTAACTTCTAGCTTAGACAACCGCCAATTTTTAATGGAAAAGGACGAGTTTGGAACATAAAAAATAGTCGGGTGACCATTTTGTAACTTTTGATAGTTGAGGGACTGAACAAAGCAACACTCTTTAGTAAGAGGATCATTTTGTAACTTTTAATAGTCGAGGGACGATTTGTGTACTTTCCCCTAGATTATACATATAATTAAGAAAATAAGGTCAAAAATTTCGGTGAACTTAACGAGCAACAAGTTGAATAACAAACTTTTTTAACGAGCTTAATGAGTAACGAGTTGAATCCAGCAACTAATTTTTTTAATAAGCATGAGTTGTGCACAATCTAGCTCACGACCGACTTGCTCAATAACCACCACTAGTTGCCCATGACCTACTTCATCACAACCTTCACTATAAGGGCCATAAATGAGACAAGACAAATCTCGAGCTACTCGAGATCGACTCAGTCAAAGCTCGGTCAATACTCGAATCTAATGGACTAGATCAAAAATAATATATATAGATTTTTAAATTAAATTATTAATAATACTAATATTTATATATATATATATATATATATATTTTAAAATACAATATAAGACTTTCATATATTTAAAGTTCATATTTGAGTTCGAGTCGAGTTTTAATTTTTGATTTCAACTGGAGCTTGAAAATTTTAAGCTTGTGAGCTTTCAAGTTGACAAATTTAAACTCACGAATTTTGAACTAAATCAAACTTAATTTTAAAATTTTCAAATCAAATTCCGTTTATAGTGCTGTTTACCACCTGGCATCAACCACTTTTGTCTACACTGAAACATCGATAAAATAACAACACCTAGACTTACCAAGTTCACTACTCAACTAACAACCAAACTAGTTAACTTATCTACGACACGAACCATCCCAACTCGAAACACCTTTTACCCCAGCCAAAACCAAATCAGTACCTGTAAAACAGACGCTAAGAAATCATTCGGAGAATTAAAATAAAATTAAAGGAAAGAAATAAAAAAAATTGTAAGTTTTATTTAGTTCTCTGATTAAATTTTTTGCCATTGATGAATCGATTACTTTTTTTATAAGATCATTTTTACAGAGTACAATAAAATCATTGTAAGAATCATATTGTCTTTTCACATTTTTTATAAATCTTTATATAAAAATTATTAAAGCGAATTACTTAAATTCTGAAAAAAAAATCTTTTATATACAAATCTTTTATCATTCTATCTAAAATCCTTGTAAAAATATTATTTTCAACAAATCAAATATCTAAATTTATACTTTTAAACGCAAACATGTGACAATTTAATTAAAAGTAATAATTATGTTAAAAAATAAATATTTGATTATAAAAAAATATTATTGATACGCGTTTTATTTAAGAACTAGTTTTGATAAATTAAATTGTTGAAATGAAATTTTGATTTCCATTCTTTGGATAATTATTTCGGTAAACTACCACCTATGTGGTTGTATTATTGGTTTTATTCCGATCATTAATTATTATTAAAATTATTGATATGGTAATTAAATATATTTTTATAATAACATATTTGATTTTTATTACTTATGTATTTTATGAATTTGTTCATAATTAAGATAATAACACGTTCGATCCTCATTATTTACATATTTTATCAATTTTTTTTAATTTTAGTTAAAACAAATTAATAAATTCAATCCTTTAATAAAATAATAACTAAACTGATAGCTTAATATATAAATTTACTTAACAATCGTATCAACATTTCTATTATGAAATGCTAAGTGACTTGATTGAAACTAAATTAAAAATTTAATAACCTAATTGACAAAACATTTATTTCAATGATAGGATAGAATTGCGCTAGCAGTTTACTGACCATGGGGGAGTTTACCCTTCCTTATTAAAAAAATATATTACGCTTAGCATTATTTGGTTTGAAAATATGTTGTAAATTGACATGCGGTGATGTATTTAGAAATATTTTTTAAGGTGAATATATATATTAATAACTTACAATTTTTGGATGGAATAAATGTAAATAAACTTTTAGGATAAGTACAGTTCGTAAAATAAAATATTAATTAAAAAAATTTAAATTTTAAAATAGATACTATCAATAAAATAAATAATTAATCGAAAAATAAATTAAATTTCAACATATATAAGTGGACACCCTCATCAAGCTGCGGCTCGGCCATTGTTAATACATACGGTGGGGTCAGGTCTTTCCTAATAACTGTGGCTGTTATTTATACTTTTCTTATATTATAACCTAAACCTACCACTTTTCTTATGCATTTTACCACAAAAAAAAATTATTCAATAGGGTGTCCCATTCTTATCTTCTCCTTGTAAGAGTTTCGTCTCTTTAATCGCATCCCTCCAATCTATGACGGGACTCACCAAAGTACATTCTTTTGTGGGCCACATGTGTTCGTCACTCTCCTCTCAATCCCACCTCCCATTACAGCGCGTTTGTATCACTCTCTTCCTTCGCATTGGGGAGACCCCACCGGAAACAAATGTGGAATCAACTGTACAGGATCATTAACCCTCATGCCCCCAATATATTAGAATAGAAAAAATTAAATTTGGACAACTATCATGACGTGTAACATCGGCAGCTTTTTTTTCCTTCGGAATATAAATAAAAAACCTAAGGACACAATGGGAAAACAGAAAAATAAATCGGAACATATGAAGGGCCAAGAAAGCAAAAGAAAGATGAGAAAACCCTGATCATCGAGTTGCGTGAGATCTACTAAGCACTACCAGACCAAATCCCCCACCCCTCTTCTGTGAGATACAAACAAAGAAATGGCATAAATATACACACACCCTTTTGGATCTAAATATTGTTCATTCCCCTTTCACTTCCTTTTTATCCTACCCAGCCCCCTCCAGTTTTGCTTTTGATTTCTTTATTTTCTTTCGTGTTTATGGGGTTATTTGTTTAATCAATATCGATAAATAATGAGGATCCGGAAGAACGCGAAGCTATCTTCGCTGATAAACTCGACGGGTTCGAGAGTCGAGACTGTGCACGTGTGCGAGCTGAACCAGTCACCATGGGATGTGATTCCTTTCGCTCAAGAACCATACCCATCGTATCTTCATCACCAGGTACACGAAAACTCTTCGATTATCTCTTTCTTTCATTTCTCTTCTTTCAGAATAAATTGGTTCGTCCCTCGTGGCAGATCTAGTTGCTCATTCTTTCCTTCTTTTCCCTTCGCCTCCATTTTATGTTTCTTTGTCTGACATTTCTTTTTTAGGGTTTTAATAAACCCTAAATTCTCTCATTCTCATCGTGTATTTAGGTTAATGGGTGCTTATCATTTATGCGTATTATTCTTTTTGTTCGAGTTTTTAGTTGGCCGCTAGGTTCGTTTATTTCTTTGTTTTTTTCTTTAAAATCCCAGTTTGAACCTGAGGATAACTTTAATGGAAATGAGAGCTTAGGCGATTCTGTTGGCACTGTCAAGAGGTAATCCACTTGATATTTCTTTGATCCGATTGCTTTTATTGAATTTGTTGTCGTGATATCCTATTAGGGTTTTTTATTACTCGTCCTCTAGAATATATGTAGTCGAATAATTATCCACAAATTTCATGATGAGCTGGCAAGTTATTGAAAACCCATATTGTGTTTAATGTTTACCCAACGGGTGTTGAAAAATATTGCGGTTTGTTACTCGAAAAACGCAGCGTCGCATCAATGATAGACAATGAAGATAAATCCATTATGAAAGTCGAACGCATGGTTATCGATGAGGAGGAGGAGACGAAAATAGGCGACCAGTTCGGGTTCAAAACCCAACGCGAAGATGAAGGAAAGGGATCCAAGCAAGATTGTTCGTTGAAATCTTACTTCCATGATAATGGCAATAATCCAAGCTCATCGACCAGCAAGAGAGCCGGGAACCGCCGCGAACGAGCCGGAACGACCAAGAAGGGGCAGTCGTCGGCGTCGAATCCGTATGAATTATACTATTATTCAAGGTTCAGGCCGTCGTGGAGGAGGAGGAGAGGCGGCAACGAAATAAGGGAGAATATTATTGTCGAGGGTAAAGATGTTGAAAACAACAGCAACGCTGTCACCACTCAAAACAACAATACGACGTCGTCGTCGTCTTTTACGCAATTTGATTATGACGATGATGAGGAGAATGACGAGGATAGCGGTGGCAAGAAACAGATGAGGAAGCCTATTAAAGCAAGATCGTTGAAGTCCCTAATGTGAAGAATTTGATAATTTCATGTGTTTTTTTGTTTTAATTTTACTTCTAGGGTTTTAGATTATCAAGTAATTTAATTTCAATGGTTTGTTTTGTTGTTTTACATGATGTTGGGTTTTGTCGCGGGTGAGATTAGAATTTGCTTGGCCAACTTGTCAGTAGAGGAGATATTGTACGGTGTGACTCGCGCGGACTAAAACCAGGGTATATTAGTCCATGTCTAAAAAATGAAGGCGTTTTTTGTAATTTCATTTCCTTTTTTCAATGGGTTGTTTAGTTGTCGACGTGGCGTTCGTTAAATGTTTAAGTCCAAAACGGGGTCAGTTAAGAAATTATATTATGTTCAAGAAAAATATATATATTTTTTAAAGAAAAAGAAAAGTATATATATATATATATATTAATTTACGGTGATTATGAGTATATGTTTTAAAGTTCTTAATCATTTAACAATGAGCGTATAATTATCTTGAAGTCGTTGGTGCTCGAATCTAGAATCATTGAGGACAATAATCATGCCATTAATTATTGAGATCACTTGATTCATATAGAAAATTATTAAATTACAATTTAGGTTTCAATTATTCCAAAATTTTCCAACAATCAAATTATCGCGAATTGGACTGATATGAACACGTAAGATATGAATTGATAGGGTATAGAAGGAAGAGTCTACAATTTACGTCTGTATACCGTCACGTACCACTAAGTGACGTATCGAAACACACAATCTTTATTTTGTAAATTTTAAAAAGTATAAGGATTTATTTAAAATTATTCATTAATTAAAATCTAGTTTTACTTTTAATAGAATTATAATAAAATTATGATTTTTTTATTAAAAATAATAATTTATTTAGGGAACTTGCCTAGTTCATCCTTTTTAAGGAGTAAGATAATGGTTGGAACGATGCATCAAATGACAGATTATTCGGATGTGTATTGATCAGAAGGTAATATTGCAGTTGAACTCAAATTAGAAGGAGCATTGTTTCAATACAAGTGAAGTAAAAGCGGTAATTAGCATGGCCACTCATTCGTGGAACCATCATAATCCAAAACCCGTGCTGTGCATTGGTGATAATTGGAGCTGCTTCGTTCTTAGCAATCGATTTCCTGCAACTGCTATGGAAAATTGGTCCAGCTGAAATCTTTCTTACCCTGAGACACACATAATCGAACCCCATAGAATAGACCGATGTAAGAGCAAATAGGCATCCATAATTCAGCAAATAGAATCATCTTCTTGTATAGAATTAATAGGAGAACTAGACCGCGTCGAATGGAGAAAGACGCCTTTTAAAAATTTAAACTACCCTATATTTTTAGATTTTATTTATGTATTTTTTATTGAAAAAATTATTTTCTCTCCCTAAAATTTTATAAATTCAAGTTCGTCCCCTGAATTCTTATAAGTTCATGTACGCCCCTAACATAAAAACCTGAAAGATGAAAAGAGTTCCGGAGAAAAATAAACTTCTACTTATTATAGTTTTTTAAATAATTTATCCATTTACCCTACCTTAAGGGAGCTCAAATAGCAAATACAAATCCACTTTTACCGACTGAGAATCAAAAATTGAAATGAATTAAAATATTTAAACCTTTATGAAATTCAAGTTTAAATACTCTTTGGAAACATTTACATAACTTTAAAAAAAAAGATTATCAAATAAATAAAACAAAAGTGAAGCCCCTCACGTTGAATTTTCATATCCCATAGCTTTTATTAAATTAGAAAAATATTAAATATTGAGATTTAAACTCATACAAAAGAACACAATATGAATATCTTTAATCATTAAACCAATTGAAAAGATATATGTTACATTTATACGGCAAACTTCCTTTTTTTGATGTCACTGTTTTTAGTGTTAACAGGACAACTTGGTGATTAGCCTAACGACAGTAACACAGAATCCAAGTTCAATATGAAAGAAGAACAAAATCAATCTTTAAATGCAGCAACCAACCTTTCTGCAATTAAGGAATTTGTTCAAAAATACCTCCATCAAATTGTACTCGCTATGTAAATTACAATCCTGGAACCGAAATGTACTCGCTGTGTAAATCGGCGACCCCGGAAGCAGCCAGAGCCGTTGGTTGAACTCGCCCTGCAACTCATCGGGCACGAATGGTGTTCTACAGAGCGGACAAGTTTTCTGATCATGGTCCACCCAACAGTCCAAACAAGCCCGATGGAAAACGTGCCGACAGTTCCTCAACCACCTGATCTCTTCACCTCCTTCGAACTCGTACAAGCAAACTGCGCAACTCTCTGGCGGGTTCCCCACGACGAATAGCTCGTCGAACTTTACAACGGGGAGGATTTCCCGGATCAATGGGGCCGATATCGGCGGGTTTTTGGGTCTTGTTCGGGTTCGGGTATCTTGCCAGACTGTGTCCGTTTCAAGGAAATCGGAGAGTTCGAGGTAGGTGGAAAGAGCGACAATCACGTAGCGGATGAAACCCAGAAACAAAAGTGTGTGAAGGAAGAGTTTTGGTAAGAAAACTTGGGTGTAACCAACTGGAAATCCCATGAAGAATTTAGCAAAAGAAAAACAAAAAAAGAAATATAATTATAAGGAGAGAGGTTTTGTTTATGCTATTATATAGAAGAGAGAGAGTTGAGAAAGAGATGGAGGAGGAGGAGAAGAAGCTTCTGCTTTCAGCTACAATGGTCGGTATGGAAATAAATATACTAGTCTCTAAACTCAGTCTCCAGCTGTGACATAGATGCTTAGTTGTGATTGGAGGGTGATGTAAAATGTAAGTGGTGCGGGTGAAATTAGCAGTAAATGGAAATATGAGGGAGTTGCGGGCAAAGTCACTAATCAGCAATATCGTTAGCCAATCAGCATTCAGTTGAATTGAGGATAAATTACGATTTTAGTGTCTAAATTATCAATTTTAATTCGTTTCAGTATCTCAACTTTCAAGTTTTATTAAAACCACATCTAACGTTTAGTTTTTGTTTAATTTTAGTATCCCACCTTTAAAAACTTAACGCGTTTAATTCCTAAACTATCAATTTTAGTCTATTTTAATACCTAAACTTTCATTTTTTTGCATAACTTAACCTTGATTTTTTAAGGGATACATTTTTAAAAAAAGTTTTTAAGGGTACTAAAATTAAAATAAAATCTAAATGTTAGGTATAATTTTAAAAAAATTAAAAATTTAGGTACTAAAACGGATCAAAATTGATAGTTTGGGTACTAAAAGCGAAGTTTACCTTAAATTAAAAATAAATTATTTGGAAGCTTTAGTAGGAAATGAGAACTTCGGGTAAAGTACACAAATGGTCCTCCAATTATAGGACATTACTTTGTTGAGTCCTCAACGATTAAAAGTTATAAAATGATCCTCAATTATAGGGTAATGCTTTGTTAAGTCATTCGACCACTAGAAGTTACAAAATGATCATCCAATTATTCATATATTTCAAGCTAGTCATTTTTCGTTAAAAAATTAGCAGTCGTCTGAGCTGGACAATAACTTTTTTATTGAGAAATAATAAAGTCCGATCTTAGAACCGTTTGAGCTATATTTTGCAGATTAACTCTCCATTTACATTATGTCAATGAGTCATTACTTAAAAACAACTATGATGCTAATAAACATCATTAAAATATGATTTTCTCATATCTCAATCAGTAGAGTAATGTCCAGCTCAAACGACTGTTAATATTTTAGCAGAAAATGATGAATTTGAAATATATGAATAATAGATTGACCATTTTATAGCTTTTGATTGTCGATGAACTCAATAAAACAATATTATATAATTGAAGAATTATTTTATAACTTTTAATAGTAAGATAAATCAACAAAATAATTCTCAGATACCATTTATAAACTTTACCCAAGAATTTATTTGTTATATGAGATTGATTTATTTGAGAAGGGGACTGTCCATGGAAGCCTTCGTCGGTATGGCCGGCATAGGAAAGGAGACATTAAGAAAAACAAAATGGTGGGGGGCGGGACGGGAACCAACATGATATCATGATTGGTCGATGGCGGGAGACCCAATTCTCGTTGCCTTTTGGATGTACATCGCTACATCCATGACCCAACTGTCTCTCAAGTTATTTTCATATATTTCTCTTCTCTTCTCCTCTCTCATAAACAATTATATATATTGTTTATTATAAAAGGGATAGAAAACAATGGTTAAAGCTTAAGCAAAACATGTTTGATTTATGTTTTGGCCGCCTATGTTACAAACGACAATAAGCATATGCATGATCAGATTCCATGCCTGCTTGCTCACCTCCATTATTATCTTATCTTTTCACCTTCCACTTGCTTTTTTGACTCCTCATTTGGATTTCTCCTAATTGCAAACCCCACTCTCTGTGGTTTTCATCCACTCTCCTGTCCTTTCTTTCCCGTTTTATTTATCGCTTTTCCTCTGTTAACTCTGGCAAAAGGTAATTGGATCAACCGATACACGTCGTTTTATTTATTGTTTCTGGATCTTCATACTTGCTCCCGGTATTTAGATTCTTACAATTCAGCCTATTCATCAGGGGGAAAACAAGTGATGGTATTTGACAAAGCGTAGAAGATGAGACGATTAATTACTCTAAGCCCTCACAATTCATAGGTGAAAAAGTACCAGTAAGGTCCATCAGTTTTGTTTAACAACTTAATGATCGATCTCATACTCTTGTGTAGCTAGAAAACATCAAACATGACTGACCATTCATGTATTAGAAAGAAACCCACACAATTTTAGAAGGAGAAAAAAACTACAACAGCCAGGGACCCTTTCCCCAGGAAAAAACCATTCTCACACTGCACACTTCTAGTTAATCACCAACTGAAACTGATTGACTCGAAATGCAGATTATCCACCAGACCGGATGAACAGATTGCCGCGACGTCGTGCCTCAATTTCGTCGGACCACTAGCGAGAACCCCGATACTATCTCCTTTACATTCAAATATCAATCCTGCACCCAAACCATCAAAAATGTAAGTTTGATGTGAATTCTAGTTAATACTTAGTACCAATAGACAAACTGAAACAACTTACTCTTCAAGTCAGGTCTTCCTCCTTAGTGAATTTTGGTAGCTTCTATGATAGACTGGTGAGGGATGCTTTCCAATTCTCTATCACCATTATAACCTTTGATGTTTGGTGATCCTTCTGGTGTTTGTCCTTCCATGTTCTGCACCTGCATTGCTTCCCTTGCATACTGTCTCTTGTTCCAAAAAACCGCTGCACTCGCCGTTGCAGCTATCGAAACACACATTGCCAAAACATTCAACACAGCTTGTTTTGAGGTCGAGAATTCGTGATTATTGTGAACCTTCGGGTAAATGTAGAACCGTGTGATGATCCCTATTAAGATAAGGAACATGATGAACGAAGAGGATATTATGGCACCAAGCCAGAGACAGCTGTTGGGGCCTAAAATGGCAGCCATAGTCTTATCTGTTGGAAGGGGCTTGAACCATACGGACCGAACTCGTTTCGATTTATCGACTATGGGTTCTTTCTCCTTCGTTACGTAAGCTTCGATCCGGAGCTTCAGGTTAGAAAGTTCGGATGGTGAACCAGTCATTGGTAGCAAGAGGTCTAGCATGGTGAGATCCAAAGAGCTCTTGAATATAGCAATTAAGATTATATCTGGTGTCTTGGATTGAGAGAATTTGCTCATGAAAATTAGCTCTCGGATTATGGATATAAAAGGAGTAATCCCACTGCCTCCACTCACCATCACAACTGTGTCATGCCTTAGGAAATGGTTGGATGCAGGTCCATAAGGTCCTTCAATGGAAACATCGAGACGTTCGATCAAAGACGAAAGCATCCGATACAGATTAGTCGACCAACTTCCTTCAGTTTTAATGATCACACTGAGTCTATCAGCCTCCATATTACTATTTGAACTAACTGTAAACGGATGCCATTGCAGCTTAGAAATGCTAGGCACATTCACGAACATAATACTCGTCGGATTATACGTCAAACCTGGATTTTAAGCAAACATATTAGCAAATCAAGTGGGGTAAAAAAAGGAAAGTACCAAATATCTCTCCCGCCACGTTTGAAATATCGGAATAACTCCACTTTAACATCTGAAATATTCAGATCAACATGGAACTACCAAGATTCAAGCTCCTTTAGGGGTAAAATTAGAGGAAAGTTATAGTTTAAGTAATCAAATTAAGATACTAAAAATATACATACCAAATGTGAAATTTAGAGTATTTCAAGGATCACATTGTAAAATGAGCCAAGTACATATGTTTATGTCATCATATGAAATAGATATAGTAATTTTAAATATAAAAAAATAATAAATAATAATTTTAACAATACAGAAAATGAAAGTACATACACTTTAATCCTAAAAAAAAGTGCAACTCTTCCTAGACCCTTCGATATCAAAGATACCATTGACATAGACAACCATATTTATGGTTCTTATTTTTGTGATGTGGACCACTGGATTCAACATTTATGAAATCTGAACTTATAAGGAATATTAATTGAGTTGATTTTGTTTTTATTTTCTGTTGCATGTCATATTGTGTGCGTGACCTCACGTTGACGTGGGATTATCTCTCCATAATAAAAGTTTCCTAAACCGCTTGTATTAATTCTCACGTCTAATTTTAAAACAATAATGAGCACCATGAAGCAAACGCCGTTTAAATCTTTGTATAGTAATTAGGTAATGAAGAACAGTAATTACCTCAGATATCTTCCCAATAGCTGCCCAGAAAACAATGAAGCAAACGCCGTGGGCGGTGAAAAGAATCATGGTCAAGTGTCCCAGCCATATATGGTACTTGATGTTCCCCTCCGACGTTAGCCCCAACACTGGTAGTACCGAGGAGCCCCGAGCCACTGGGTAGAACAGGAACGCTAAACATACATTCCCGGTCAGCCCTATCCACAACGCAGACTCCACTAACTTCAATTGCCACCTGCCCAAACACACCGGACCCACAGTATAAATCAAACGTTTCATTCATCGTTACATTAATCGAATCGATTTGATTTAAGCTTACACTTCGATCCCATCTTCCGCCGCTTCTTTTGCAGTGAGGGTAGGTAGCCTGTGTAAATAAGTCCCCAGTATCCAAGCCAGCAGAGCGATAAACATGACGAAGAACGCTAACTCTATCCCTGAAACGATCCCTAACGGGCCTCCTCCATAACGCCAGCCAACGTTTTCTTTCATCGCTGTGCACGTTTTGGTCGGAGTTCTTTTTTCTCAAGTGAAGGTACAAAGATCCCAAAGCAGCAACGAAGAGGACAGGGAAAGTCCAGACCAGCATATTGGGAGCTGTAATAATAAGACAACATTACAACAAATGTAAAACAAAATTCCTTGTTTTCCAAACTAAGTATATGTATATCTTCAGACAAATTTACCTTGGTTTCCAAAATATGTGGAAACAACCTTTTTGGAGATGGCGGGCTTCCATTTTTTCTTGTAAGTGTTTGTTGGTGCCATAATCCACATCATGCAAATTCCCAGAAATATTACATTCAAGAGGTGCCTGATTATCGCTCTTACAAATCTGGAATCCATTGGTTTAGAAAGTGAAAGAGAGGGTTTTGTTTATGTTGGGAGAATATCCGAGGAGAACGTTAGTGGAATTATGGTGCATGTGTAGGGTGGAATGTATATATAATTAAATAATGAAAACAGATTGCAATGGGGAATTAGGGAGTATTAAATTATAAGGAAATACCACGTCTTGGGAATTGTAAGCAAGAGTAGAATTTATTTTTCAAAAGAAAAAAGTGTGGCAAAAATCAGGGTGTGAAGAGCAAGTTGAATGACAGAAAGTCAACTCTTAGGCACGTGGATGAATCTACGTCCCTCCGATTGCAAGCTCCATGCAACGCAATAGTGTTATATTAAGAGCCTAATTGAGATAACGCATTTGGATTAAAGATTAAATGTAAAAAAATATTATTATCGGATATATTGATAATAGTTTTTTAAAATATCATTCGTTTAAGATATCAGGCCACATACAAGTATGACTTGGAAGAGACAATGAGGCAATATTACGGCAAAACTTTCGAGATAATGTTCTCGAATTTTTTATTTAACGATATAACGTACTCCCAAGATGGCCGTAGGTCGCCATGCCTTCCGGGCGACCTACGGCGTGACAGCTTCCCAGTATAGGTCGCCATGTCCTCCGGGCGACCTTGTAGGTCGCCATGCACGCCAGGCGACATGATAGGTCGCCATGCACGCTGGGCGACCTTGTCCTGCGCCCTGCTCCCCGCTGCATGCTCGCCTGCTCCCCACTACATGCAGGCGACCTCTTTCGACGTGCATGGCGACCTCTTCTGACGTGCATGGCACATGCAAAGCTTCATCCTCTCACCACAGCTCGTAGCAAAACTTCATCCTCTCGCCACAGCTCGTATAGAACACTTTTGTCGTGATTTCATTGTTGCATGCATGAGGGAGACAGGGGTGAGGGAGGCAAAGCCACCTTTGTCGTGATTTCAGCAGAATCACGGAGGAGTTCGAGCTGCTTGCATGGCGACCTACAAGGTCACACCGAGTGTATGGCGACCTATGATCTCGTTTGGCTTGCATGACGACCAATCCATGCACTGTATAATTCACACCATTTGAACAATTATTTCTTAGACATCATTATCACGTGAATTGTTTTTTTTTCACAGTAATATCTCGTGAGTTTTGCCCAATATTACAGTTGAAAAGGCAGATTTTGTTTAACTTTGCTTATTTTTTAAGTATGCCTAAAAAAGGGTTTAATATATGTATTTATATCAAAACGCAAGAAATAGAACGTGCATGCACTCACTCCAGCATCTGTATCTGAACCCAATTTGAGAAATTTAATAAAATTTAGAGGAGATAAATCTCGTGTCCGAGCGGGTAATTACATTGGTGGCAATGTGTTTTGTGCGTGGTTTCTGTGTGCGAAGTTGCTGACCGATAACATATTTATTTTTTAGGGTAAATTAAATTTACTTAATTAATTTCCATCTTATTTCACTCATTGTTTTCCGTTTTATAATTAAACTTTTTATACATTGTTTTCCCCCACTCCACCATTAAGTACACAAATGGTTATCGACTATAAGATATTATTTTATTGAATCTATTGACTATTAAAAATTAAAGATCATTATAGAATACTATTTTATTAAGTCTTCGACTATTAAAAGTTATAAAATGATCCTCTGACTATATATAGTTGCATTGTTGAGTCCCTTAACTATTAAAAGTCACAAAATAATCAATCGACTATTCATTATGTTCCAAACTCGTCCATTTCAGTTAAAAAAATTAATGAGTGTCTGAGCTAGATGTTAACACATATTGATTGAGATATGATAGTTGTTTAAGATTATGAAATCAAATTTTATCATATCTCAGTCAACAAGTTAACATATATCTTAGACTGTCGTTAAATTTTAAAGAAGAAGGGCGAGCTTGGAACATAATGAAATAGGCGGATGTGTTATACAAAATAACAATCCAAGACGAAATTGAACTTTAGAAAATAAAATAAATGAAATTAATCTTCTAAAAATTAATTAAATATATAGAAAGAATAAATACTCTTTTACTGATTTATTGATCGAAAAACGAATTGAGGTATGTCGCTACATAGTTTCTTTAAGATATATTTTCAGTTACTCCTTGGTGCTTGAGACCTTTTGGTCCTCCGTCTCTCAAGATACAACTACTAGATGACCAATGAACAATAGCACAAACTGTCGAGATCACAAACTATTTCTTGCCCTAGTCTATCACCGAAAAACTAAAAAAGGAGAGAAAATATTTTTAATGATTTTAAAAGTTCTTGAATTCTAAGATGTGTTTAACCTAACAGGTTAGCTCAATATTTATAGGGGATTTTCAAGAAAGATTTATTCAAAATAGATATATTCTAATATTCAAATTTAAAAAGATAATAATGTCTTTTAATTTGAAATATTCAAAAGATATAGATAGCTTTTACTATTCAAACTTAAATAAATTTTATTCTAATTTGAGATATTCAAAATAATATAATTATATTTTAATATTCAAAGTTAAGTAGATAATAAATGCCTTTTAATTTGATATATTCAAAACAATAATTATCCTATTAATATTCAAATTAAAGAAATAAATATCTTTTAATTTGTAATATTCAAAAGGAATATGAATTTAATTTAAATATTAAATCTATCATTGAAATCCACTCTTTTTCCAACAATCACCCACATGAATGACATTGATGATTTTATCAAAATATTTTGACACAATATGGTGTTAGACTCTACGATCGATAGTTGCATATGATAGGTAAATGTCCTCCTTTGAACCTTCTCTAGTGACAATATATTTACTTTATTGGCTAAATAATAGATTTGACGTGTTTGAATTGTTCCACTGTTTGTGTAAACGATGATATACTTCACACAACTACACCTCTGACAAGAATTTTAGTTTTCATGGGTATATATATCCTTAAAGCCATGAACATCGTCTAATTTTGCAAGAGGTTGAAAGAATTATGCCCAATAGTCTTCTAGAAGTGGCCCAACTTCACTCTTACATAGGTGACATTTGTTACTCGGCTCACCGAAGCACACAATGGTCATTAAAAGCTTTACTTAGCCTATACCACTTTGATCAATGTTTACATCATATGAACGAACTTGGGATGATAGGCCCCCATAATGACCATACATGGTTTATGTAGTTAGGTTGTCCCTTTGAACCTAGATCTTAGGATCTCCATTCAACTAAGTAGGGTTTTTCTTCAATTGGTGGTGTTACTTCGTGAATAATACCATGTTGTGAACAAAATTCACAAATGGTTCAATGTATTCACCACCACGATCACTTCACACCATCTTGACTTCTGCTTATTGAGTATAAATTTCTCTATAGCTTCATATTTGTTCTTAAACAAATACACATACTTTGTGCTATCTTCAATAAAGGTAATAAAATATTGTTGAACCATGTTTTATAATATTTTGATATAACAAATTAAGGAAAAATATTTTTGGACTTGATTGAATTTGTTCAAAGTTTTCAAAAATAATTTAAAGTTCATTAAACTAGAATTTGAGCACAAAACTATTTTCTGGGTACATAGTACCGATTTTATTTTTATAGTATCGATATTGCATGAACATTATCGATATTGTTCACGTGGTACCGATACCAAAGGTAAGAGAAGTATCGATACTCTCTAGGTAATATCGATACTACTAGTTGTTTTTCAAATAGCTCAAATTCCAGAATACAAAATGGGTACCGAGACTCATAGGGGTGCCGATACTAATTTACACAGTGGTATCGATACCATGAAGCATAGTATCGATATTGGTCAAACCCAATGGTCTTTAACGGCTAGTTTATTTAAATATTACAAAGTTAGTACCGATACTCATTATAGGAATACTGATACTCCCTGTCTTGGGTAGTTTTATTTTGTAGAAAATTAATCCCCAACGGCTAGAAACGACTACAAATAGAAGAAGGGTTAGAAACTCATTTAAACATATAAAAACAAGTTGAGGACACTTGAAGAAGGGTTAAAATACCTATCCAAGCAATCAAACACAAGAGAAGAGTTTTTCGATCTTTATTTTCTTTCTCTTATAAATATTTGTGTTTTGAGCTTAATTGTATATCCTTAGGTTTTGTTTTTATGAGCTTAAATCTTGTAAACACCCTACCTTAGAGAGGTTTTCTTGTTTACATCTTATCATTTGTGTAAAGGGAATTAGTTATAGCTTAGCCTTTGAAAAGTTAGGGAGTTGTAAAGGTTATCTCTTGATCATGTAAAAAGAAAGATCAAATTAGTGAATTTACTAGAAAATCTTTAGTGAGGAGCTAAGGTAGTGGATGTAGACTTGGTTGAGAAGTAGAACTACTATAAATCCTTTTGCATATTGTTTATCTCTTTAATCTTCTTACTCCCTAAACTCAAAAAGTCAATTCACCCCCTCTTGGTAAATTATTCGGTTGATCATTGAGCTTCATCTAAAATCCCAACAAATATTTATTCTCTCATCTCGTTTGAACAATTTTAAGTCACAAATGTCACTGCCAATTAAATCCAGTGGCTTAGTATTTCTTTCAACAATTTAAAATGAGGACCTTGTAAATTTTATGTCATCACACGTTTCACATTTATGATTATAATTAATATGAAATGAAGTGCTGCATTTTAAATTAATTAATCTCCATAGACATCATAGTTAACATGTTCAAGCCTACCATGCCCTAAATTAAATGACTCAATCATATAAACGGGAGAAGAAACATTATTCATGTTTTTGGCTTTTACAGAGATAACATTGAGTTTCCACATATCATTCAATACATATCCTCTGCTCACAAACATTCACTCTTTAGACAAGATCAACTTTTGAGATACAAATACCATTATAAAGCCATGAACACTTAAGAGTGTTCCAAAAATAAGAATTTTTGTATGTCAGGCATATATAACACATTTTGTAGCTTAATTTTTTGTCATATGTCATCTTCAAGACCACAATACCCTTTCCCTTGATTTTGGAAGTTGCGACATTGCCCACATAGAACTTCTCTCTATTGCTGCGAGGTGTCAATTTAGAAAAATAGTCATTGTTGCAACAAATATGATGCGTGGCTCCAATATCAAGCCACCATTCTCTTAGATTAGTGTAAACTAGGTTGACTTCATAGAACACAACACATAGATCTATGTCCTCCACATCATTAGTCATTCTTTTTATATCATTAACTTTGTGAGCTCTAGCATTCGTTAGATGTTTGCATTCATATGATGTGTAACTCATCTTTCCATAATTAAAACACGTTTCTTAGAATTTCTCATTCTTGAAAGTGCCACCTTAAGGTCTCAGCTTTAACTTATTTTTAGGTTGTTTTCCCTTCTTGAAGTCACTGACTTCCATCACATTTATCTTAGTCTCTTTGAAGATTTATTTGTTGAGCTTTTTGGCATTACCTTTATTTTCGTCTTCTATTCAAAGTTTGATAGTTAGTTATTTCATGACCATTTCATTCATTTTGTACTTTAGATAATTCATGAAATCACTCCATCCGAGAGGGATTTTTTTTTTAATAATAGTGACTACCTTAAATGATTTGCCTATGACTATTTTTCAGTAAGAATTCTATTAACAACTAGTTGGAGTTCCTCCACTGATTTTACTACATGTTTAGAGTCAACCATAGTAAAATTCAAGAACTAGACAACTAAAAACATTTTAGTTTCAACATCTTCCACTTTATATTTATGGTCCAATGCCTCCCATAATTTCTTAGTTGTTTCATAACCATCAAATACCAGATGTGTGAATCTTGTAAACTATCCATAACTATATTCTGACATATATAATCAGTATGTTTCCAAGCATTGACAATATTGAAGACAATAACATTGTCTACATCTTATTCCCCCTTTTTTTTAAAAACATGAGGATCCTCCTCCAAGAAAAACATATTGAAATTCTCTCCATAGAATTTTATCGATTTCTCGTTGTGGTTAAACGCCATTGTTGGTTGACTCGCATTTAGATTTTGATTCTAAACTGAAATCGTCATTGTAACATCCAAGTCGGGTAAAGTGGTGGAGTCTATTATCTCTATTTCTCTGTAAAAGAAACTGAATTAGAATTAATAAAAAATCAATAAACAAAAAATTAATTCTTGTTTATTTTCGATTTTATTATTGGATAAAATCAACGTTCATAAAAAATATGTAAACAATATTACTTTCACGATAATTTCTGTTAACTAGATTTGTCCAATTTGAGATTTAAGCAAACCCGTTAAGACAACCATATAAATCTTGAAACAAATTTATTTGTTATCTCAATTTTACCATGATTTTTGAATCATCTTAAATTAAATAAAAGGTAGAAGATATAATTAAAATATATCTTAAGATTGTTATACAAAATAACAATCCGAGACGAAATTGAACATGAGAAAAAAATGAAAGAAATTGATCTTCTTAAAAATTAAATAAAATATATATGAAGAAGTAATACTCTTTTGTTGATCTATCAATTGAAAAATAAATTAAGGGTTGTCGCTACACAGTTTCCTTAAAATAGATTTTTGACCACTCCTTGGTGCTCAAGATCTTTTGGCTGTCTTTCTCCCAAGATACCACAACTAGATGATCACCAAACAGTAGCATAAATTGTCGAGATAACGAACTATTTCTTGCCTTTACCTATCACTGAAAACAAAAGAATGAAAGAAAATATTTTTCAAGATTTTAGAATTTCTTGAATTTTGAGATGTGTTTAACCTAACAGATTAGCTCAATATTTATAGGGGATTTTCATGAGAGATTTACTCAAAGTATATATCTTTTAATACTGAAAGTTAAATAGATAATAATATATTTTAATTTGTAATATTCAAAAGATATAAGTAGCTTTTTTTATTCAAACTTAAATATATATTATTTTAATTTGAGATATTCAAAATGATATAATTTTCTTTTAATTTTCAAAGTTAAATAGATAATGAATACCTTTAAATTTGAGATATTCAAAAGAATTATCATCTACTAATATTCAGATTAAAGAGATAAATAATTTTTTAATTTGAAATATTCGAAAGGAATATGAATTCAATTTAAATATTAAATATATCAATAAAATTTACTCTTTTTTCAACAAGATGATCATTTTGTAACTTTTAATAGTCAATGACTCAACAAAGTAATTATCTATAGTTAGAGGATCATTTTGTAACTTTAAATAGTTGAGGGATTTAATAAAATTGTATCATATACTTGGGGACCATTTATGTACTTTACCCTTAATTTTTTATTACCAACCCTAATTTAAAATCTCTGTCTGGTTAGTCGTAACCTGCAAAAACACGTTCCTAACTAATTCATCCTCTCTCCGCTATCAGACGTCATTATCTTCGACAATTACAACCTCTATAATCCAATTGCAAGCTTCCTAATAGGCATCGTCGAAGCTTCTTTTTCTACTGTCTCCAATCTCCTACCTCTTCATCCTCGAGCTCATATTCAATTCTACCGTCGTTTTCTTTCATCTCTCATTTCAACAATGACTACTTCTCATCGGCACGAGAAAGTTATCAGTCCGAAATTTGTATTCTTATTTCATCACGCACCTGATAAAACAAAGTTCGCCACACACACCTAACAAAACAAAGTTATGGTTTGTTCATGCCTAGGTTTTTAGTTGCATGAACACTTGTGTTCATTTCATGTCTTAAACAACAAAATTGTAACATATTTTTATCCAAAAGAAAGTTATCCATTTTATTTTATTTTTTTCATTTCTGGTTAACTTTACTTGTAATTTTGTTTTGATTTGTTTTGGGTTCCATCATATAGAGTAAAGAATATTGTTTTCTCGATTTTCATAGGTTTGTGTTTTTATCGATATGTAGTGTAAGCTCAACCTTGAACGAGTCGAATTCTTAGTTCGTAAAATTTTAAAACATAAGTTGCATTTGCTCAAAAGAAATTCAACCAGACATACATATTGAGGATAATAACCATGGAGAGAAAGCGGACTTATCGAAAGGGCCCAAGGTGAGTATTGATACTCAAGGGTCAATATTGATACTAAAGAACTTAATATAGATACCGATGTACTGATTTGGTTAATAAACCCAATTCAGTTAAGGGGTTGGGAAAAGGGGTCAATAGCATCAGAACTTCACTAAATAAAACTATAAGTGATAACAATTAATGAACACAACTACAACTAGAAATAAAATGTATTAAATTGACATAAAACTAGTCATTGTGTGACGCTCGGGAAACAATCAGGACACTCGAATTACTTTAATAGTACAATGATGGTCTTGCAAGTTTAGAATATCCGGATATATCTCAGCTAGTGCCAAGGTACTTCATTTACAAGCTGGACGCAAATGTCCCAAGACTCCAAGGTTTGAGTTAGTCGGGTGTACGTTTCCAATGCAATTTCGGATCTCACCCTGAATACCCACGTGTATTATAGATAAGCTAGAGGGGTGTGCGTCCCGAGATGCAGAACCCTCCGACCACACCATGATGCCTACCACAACTTTACATATTAGTGTTCTTGTATGTTCATACCTCCGTGCGCAGGTTCTTAGGAGATCTCTCGAGAAACGATATCGTCACCAGTGATTCCAGACTTTCCAAGGCACCAGAGTATGTCTTGAGTCTATTTTAGAGGGCATATACTTTTTATAAATCTTTATGTATTTGAGTCGTAACTCTATTTTAAAATACTTGATTGTATTATTTTGAAACCTATTTGGGAGCTCCATGTTTTGTAAATTTAAGCACATATGTTTTTATTTATGGATCATTTGATGGTATTTTAAACAATGATAAATATGTGTATCAAAGAAAAATTTTGGGTTAGTCACTTAGATGATCCCATATAATACTCTAGTTGGGCGGTCTTCGGGTTGGATCGGAAACAGACTCGACCATTGCTATAGTCGAGGCATTTTGCATTGTGACGTCAAGGGCATAAATCCTTTGATAGACTATAATGGAAACCTTAAGATTGCTAATTTTAGACTGGAAACTTTTTTCAGTGCCGATGAGAAGCAGCCTGTGCTGAAATGGGAGATGGAGTTGTGAAGGAGCTAGAAGATGAAGAGATTGAAGATTGGGGGATAATGAGAAAGGAGCTTTGACGGTGTTTGTTAGGAAACTTGCAGTTGGATTGTAGATGTTGTAGTTTGCCCCGGAATGGTGACGTTTATTGAAAGAAAGGGGCGGAAAAAGGTCAGATTTTATGCTTTTGTAAATAACTAACTTTAAATATTCAAACTGTGTTTAATACTAATAAGTTAATATATTAAATCACTTCATGACACTGTTATAAAATTATCAATGGAGCTATGAAAGAATTTCATGTAAAGAGATTAGTTATTAAATTAAAAAATTTTAAAATACAGTGAGTAAAATAAAAGAAATAATGTAGTTCGCTGAATTTACATTTATTTTTATACAACTCTTATAATATTGTTATTCAATTACGAAGAAGAAAGGCGTCCCTTGGTCTCTCATAAACGCGAGATTAGTCATTCGATCGGCGCAGCGACTCCCTTCCCACCAGGTATGCCTGACTTCATAAACCCATCCTTCATTCTTCATCTTTTCACAGTCTCCTTTACATGTCTTCAGATCGATCCTTTTGCAGAGATTCAATGGCCCATTTCGCATCTGCCTCAATTATAAGGTTTCCCACCCCCAATAATTTCCTTTCCTGATTCTCTAAACTTCCGCCATAGCACTCATTGTTCATCCAATGTTGACCATGAAGACGTGTAACTCCATTATAAGTTCTTTATATAATAATATTAACCGGCTTGTATTCAATTGATAATAATATCTAAATACAAGTTAACAAATTTAGGAATTATGAAATTAACAATTTATGTTCATGTTATAAAATTTTAATTATTTATTTGCAGTTTGAGGTCCCTTCTATCCCTTTTCCGTTTAAAACTCTGCTACAACAGCTACTAGCGTGGCTTTGATTTAGTGGTTTTGAGTACTTTCCTTTGGATAAATATAAACACCTACAAAATAACCGATTCTTGAGGAATTTAAGAGTAAGTTGTTATAAAGAAAATTGAGAGTATGATGCTCTTCGCTATTACCAGCTCTTCAACATACATTACCAAATGTATCATGTCAAGGGAATAATTAATTCTAATAATGGAGTAAAACTGAAACCTCTCTCTCATCGCAATTCAATGACGTCATCTTCTCCGCAAACTCTTACATCGACAACCACCGTGCCTTTCTTCTTCGTCGGCAAAACCCTGCAACAATTCCTTCGCGGGGCCTGCAAACACACTTCTCACCGATTACCAAACCTGGATCTGTTATCGACCTACCAAAACAACAAACGTTACCTTGTCCCACAAATGTGGATCGGGCTTTTATAAACGTGGACTTTGTCGATCCTTGATGGATCCGCCATCTTCCAATTACACTCGGATCTCGGAACTCGGTGCTGAGCAAACTCGCTCGCCGTCTGATTCGTGTTCCTGTTGTACAGAGCATTAGACAAGTAGAACACAAACGGTCTCTGGCAAGCGTGTTTGGCAACGGGGCGTGTGTTGAAAGAGAAGCCGGTGTAATCGGCTCTCTTATGCCAGTTCAAGAATGTTCTAGCCGGCATTTCCAGCTCCCGAACCGAAAATACGCCTCGGTATATTTGGACCGCATATCCCCAGCTGACCGACACCGTCCAGCTTCGGGTTTTGTCGTAGCAAACCGACTGTTGCATTATTGCGGCCGAGTCCAGGTTTATCGGGACCTTCAGACGCTGAAGGGCTTGAACCCGGTTCACATTTGGGAATATGGGCTCGACCACGTCGAGGTGGTGGATGCTGATTAATGGAGCAACAGGGTGAGCCGATAGCAGACCCAATAGACTACCGTAAACATCGTACTGACAAAAAAAAGATCAAAATACAGTTAGTTTTGAAACCCATATTTTTTTAACGGTTGGGAATCAGAGAAATTAATAAAAAAGACGAATTCAAAGAGTCTCATCGCATCAATTAGTTGTGAAAGATACCGAGTCAAGAAAAATCAAACGCGTGTCCATATCGAAGTTATTGAGTTGGACCGAGATCGAGACATGCTTGTGCGGGCCCCATAATTAGGAATTAAAAGAAACGGGAGACAGGTTTATTACGACAGATAGAAGAGAAACATCGAGCGACAAGTGGAACGATGTGGTACAAAATTCAAAAAGTTGTGCCTATCAACGCCATGATATATGCGATGCGCCATAACCTGGAGGCACGTAGCTAAATGTACATACTTATTTATGTTTAAATAATTTGAAAAACATCATTAAGCCTCAAATAGTGCATTAGTTAAATTTGAACTCTTAAAAAAACGATTTATCATTAAATGTTGATAATTTTTAGAATAAAATAAGATGAGTTGATCAACTTATTTAAGAGCAGTTCCCAGAAATTATGCCCAGAAAAATATATGGCATATTATCAATCAATTCAGATTTATGAACTAATATTAGGATTATCTGAAACAGTAGAACTTTATTACTGGCTAGATTAAGGTTGTTTTTCTTAAAAATAATTAATTCCCTCACTCCAAACAGCAAGCCAATCCCATGTGCATTAGCTAAAAAACAAAATTTAACCTTCTCGAGAAATCTTTTGATGGCTAGATTTTACATAATTTTCATCATTTAAAGAAGAAAAATCAAGGGTTTTGACGATGGAAGAATAAAAAACCATCACGATTTTCGACCCAGAAAATAAGCCAAAATCTTCAACTATTTGAATTATTCACAAGTTTGTCTTCTTTGTTAAATTTCAGTAAAAAAATGGATGAATATAAAGAAAAGTAGAAGTAAATAAACAGAAAGTCCAGACAAACCTGGTGAAATCCCGGTTCCTTGGTGAGGGGAACTCCCATCTCAGCCATACAAGCGTGAATCCGGTCATCGGAGCCGTACAATCCGGGGTATCTCTGTATACATCTATCTTGCATTTTCGCAAGAGCTTTAGCCAAAGGGTAACTAATGGCAAACCCACCACCGCCATAAGCCATCCCATAAGAGAAATTAATGTTCTGCAAATGACTCTCCGATGAACTCCCGATGTAATACAGCTGATTGTGATCGTACTTTGACAAAACCCTAACCAAATTCTCCGGCACAAAGAACGTATCATCGTCCCCCATCACGAACCATCTCACGTCTTCGAACCCCAGCCGCAGAGTCTCCGAAACTATGCGGGATATCCTTATGGCAGACCGATGACCTTTGGAGTTCTTATACTTGAACTTGGATGTGTCGCCGGAGATCTTCACCGGCGGTAAAAGACGGTCCTCGTCGGAGGATCCGTTCTTCACGGCCTTGTCTAACCAGACGATGCCACGCATTTGCTGAGGCTTCCACCAGAGCTTTATGTACTTTTTGCGTTGTTCCCAGAACCGAGCCGAGGCGGCAATGCCGAAAACGATGTGGTGGAGGTTTGTTTCCACGGCGGGACTGAGCTTTTGTGGGGAAGAAACCGGCGGGGGCAGCTCTTGGTCGATTACTCGAATGGTTCTGCTGAGGTTGAGTTCCTGATTAGAGGAATTCGAAGCATTGGAGAAGCGCAGTGTGTAAAACAGGCTGATAGTTGAAATGAAAAAGATTGAAGAAACTAGTAATCTGGGGAAAGTTCGGGAAATAGTTGAATGCTTTTTCGTGGTTTGATCCCATTGAAAGCTTTCTTCAACCTTTCGATGGTTTTTCATGGGGCTCTCCACTGACTCAAATCTCGGTATAAATTTAATCAGAATAATGGTTGAAGGCGGAGAACTTTAACAGGCAGTGCGGCTGTGTATAGAGAATTGTTTTTTCACCAAACTGTGAAAACGTAGGTAGCAAAAGATGGTCTGTATATGGCTTAAAATAAATATAAGGGATTAAATTATACTTTAAAATTAATTTTTAGTGTTTAAAGTTTTTTTCGTTACACTTTTAGATACGTACAATTAAAAAATATTAAGTGACATGTGTCATTTTTTTAAAAAAATAAAATAAAATATTATTTAAAAAATATTTTTTAAAAATATAAACATAATACGTTTCACTTAATAATTTTTTTAAATGATATGTAACTAAAAATATAACGAATAAAACTTTAAGCATATATTTTTAACTAAAATTTCTTTAAACATTAAAATTATTTTTCGTTATAAAATTTAGACTCTCATTTTTTCATGTAGAAGCTGAAGTAGATCACACAGAAGCCAAAACGGCATCGCTTCTCAATAGGGGATTGTCTCAGGAAAGGCGAGTTAATATACGGTTAATATACGGTATTATCGGATACATTTAAAGATATTTAATAAATTCGGTTTAGCGCTACCTATTATGTTGACAGACTAATAATGTTTTAGGTAGAAAACATGAAAAACTATTAAAAAAATTGGTAACCGGTAAACTTTGGTTATCGGTAAGTATCTATCCTTTTTATAAAAGTGTCCATACTTTCAACATATTAGGTAAATTTTATCAGTTTTGTTATAATGAAACTGGTTTTGTCATATTTTTACATGTTATATTGTAAAGTATCTATTCTTTTTATAAAAGTGTTCATACTTTTTTCACTGTGGAAAACATTAATTTAAGGTTATATTTAAAGTATCTAATGATTTATTTTTTACGTTACGGTATATATTATTATTAAATTAAAAACAATAAACATATATATTACATATTTATTATTATCTTTGGTTAATATTGTTAAATTTAAATACTAAATAATATTTTATAAAATATCAAACCAATCAAATAATTTTTTGTGTAAATGAAATTATTAAATTAATATTGTAGGTGAAAAACATGAAACACTGTTAAAAAAAATTGAAACATAAATTACATAACTTTAAAAAAAATATCGATCCTTTTTTATAAAAAGTATGGACACTTTCAATATAATAGGTAAAAATATGATGTAATAGGTAGCACTTATATAATGTAATAGGTAGCGTTTATATAATGTAATAGGTAGTGCTTATATTGTAAAGTATTTATCATTTTTATAAAAGTGTCCATACTTTTTTCACTGTGGAAAACATTAATTTAAGGTTATCTTTTGAGTGAGTTTTAAAATATTAATTTAGTAATTATAGGCGTCTAATGATTTATGTTTTACGTTACGGTATATATTATTATTAAATTAAAAACAATAAACATATATTACATATTATTATTATCTTTGGTTAATATTGTTAAATTTAAATACTAAATAATATTTTATAAAATATCAAAACAATCAAATAATTTTTTGTGTAAATAAAATTATTAAATTAATATTGTAGGTGAAAAACATGAAACACTGTTAAAAAAAATTGAAACATAAATTACATAACTTTAAAAAAAATATCGATCATTTTTTATAAAAAGTATGGACACTTTCAATATAATAGGTAAAAATATGATGTAATAGGTAGCGCTTATATAATGTAATAAGTAGCGTTTATATAATGTAATAGGTAGTGCTTATATTGTAAAGTATTTATCCTTTTTATAAAAGTGTCCATACTTTTTTCACTGTGGAAAACATTAATTTAAGGTTATCTTTTGAGTGAGTTTTAAAATATTAATTTAGTAATTATAGGCGTCTAATGATTTATGTTTTACGTTACGGTATATATTATTATTAAATTAAAACCAATAAACATATATATTACATATTTATTATTATCTTTGGTTAATATTGTTAAATTTAAATTCTAAATATTATTTTATAAAATATCAAAACAATCAAATAATTTTTTGTGCAAATGAAATTATTAAATTAATATTGTAGGTAGAAAACATGAAACATTATTAAAAAAAATTGAAACATAAATTACATAACTTTAAAAAAAGTATCGATCATTTTTTAAAATGTATGGACACTTTCAATATAATATGTAAAAATATGATGTAATAGGTAGCGCTTATATAATATAATATGTAGCGTTTATATAATGTAATAGGTAGTGCTTATATTGTAAAGTATCTATCCTTTTTATAAAAGTGTCCATAATTTTTTCACCGTGGAAAACATTAATTTAATGTTATCTTTTGAGTGAGTTTTAAGATATTAATTTAGTAATTATAGGCGTCTAATGATTTATTTTTTACGTTACGATATATATTATTATTAAATTAAAAACAATAAACATATATATTACATATTTATTATTATATTTGGTTAATATTATTAAATTTAAATTTTAAATATTATTTTATAAAATATCAAAACAATCAAATAATTTTTTGTGCAAATGAAATTATTAAATTAATATTGTAGGTGGAAAACATGAAACACTATTAAAAAAATTGAAACATAAATTACATAACTTTAAAAAAAGTATCGATCCTTTTTATAAAAAGTATGGACACTTTCAATATAATAGGTAAAAACATGATGTAATAGGTAGCACTTATATAATGTAATAAGTAGCGTTTATATAATGTAATAGGTAGTGTTTATATTGTAAAGTATCTATCCTTTTTATAAAAGTGTCCATACTTTTTTCACTGTAGAAAACATTAATTTAAAGTTATCTTTTGAGTGAGTTTTAAGATATTAATTTAGTAATTATAGGTGTCTAATGATTTATTTTTTACGTTACGGTATATATTATTATTAAATTAAAAACATTAAACATATATATTACATATTTATTATTATCTTTGGTTAATATTGTTAAATTTAAATTATAAATAATATTTTATAAAATATCAAAACAATCAAATAATTTTTTGTGTAAATGAAATTATTAAATTAATATTGTAGGTGGAAAACATGAAACACTATTAAAAAAATTGAAACATAAATTACATAACTTTAAAAAAAGTATCGATCATTTTTATAAAAAGGATCAATACTTTACAATATATCAGGTAAAAATATAATGTAATATGTAGCGCTTATATAATGTAATAGGTAGCGCTTATATAATGTAATAGGTAGCACTTATATTGTAAAGTATCTATTCTTTTTATAGAAGTGTCCATACTTATTTCACTGTGGAAAACATTAATTTAAGGTTATCTTTTGAGTGAGTTTTAAGATATCAATTTAGTAATTATATGTATCTAATGATTTATTTTTTATGTTACGGTATATATTATCATTAAATTAAAAACAATAAACATATATATTACATATTTATTATTATATTTGGTTAATATTGTTAAATTTAAATTCTAAAAATTATTTTATAAAATATCAAAACAATCAAATAATTTTTTGTGCAAATGAAATTATTAAATTAATATTGTAGGTCAAAAACATGAAACACTATTAAAAAATTGAAACATAAATTACATAACTTTAAAAAAAGTATCGATCCTTTTTATAAAAAAATATGGACACTTTCAACATATTATAATATAATAGGTAAATTTACAATGTTATCGATATAAATATACTGGTTTACTTATAAAATAGGTCAATATAAGTTCTACCTATTACATTATATAAGCGTTACCTAATATGTTATTGTACTTTATAATATTTCCGATTAAATAATATAACTTAACCGATCTAATTTTAACCGATCACTTATTTAACCGATCACGTCGTATATTAATCATTTTTTAAGCGCCGCACCGCATAACTACCCTCTCAATAGGGTCTCCTCGTTTAGCACAATTTTATTTGCTCTTTTCGGTTTTGACCACTCTTTCCATTTTCTTCTCTTTCGTTTATCTTCATTTGATAATAATATTTCCCTCCTTTTTTTAAAAAATATTCTTTTTTAAAAAATCTAATAATTAGAAAATTCAAATTTAGAAAATTCACATTTTTTAAATATATTTATCAAAAAATTAATTTCGTTTTGGAAATATTAATTTACTTATATTTTGAAATTTTAAGATAATTTTATTTAAAAAATTTCAAAAACAAATTGGTGTTTAATGTTTTGGTCGGCAATGGCGGTGGGTGTGGACACGAGAGTGGCAAGAAGCTCATGAGATATAATACACCAATTTGTCTACCGACTCATATCGTCTCCCTACTCATATCGTCTCCCTACTCATTTCACATAGTAAAAGTTCAAGTCTTCATATATCATTTTACAGCAACGGGGTTGGTAAGGATGAGTCCTTTTACAAACAAAAACAAATGATTTTGCGTACGTACTTTGCCTTTTTGAGCTTGCTGGTGACCAGGATATCTTTATCGAGAGTTATCAATTTTAAAAATTGATTTTTTTAATTTTAAATTATTTGAATTGAGTTATTTGAGTTTACTTGAATTATATATTTAAAAATCAATTTAATTTTTGAGTTTAAGTCGAATTGAAATTTAAAAATTTTGAACTATTCCAAAAATAAAAAATTTGACTATATATTATGATAGTTTTACAATTTATTACCTTATTTCATTTTCCTTTCGATTCCTCCTCCATTTTAAATCAATTTTCTGAAATTTCCAGGCCTCAAGACAGTCCCAGTATTGAAAAGTTTAGACTGTCGTGCTTCAGGTTGATAATCACCTCATATGCATCCCCTTCGATGATAACGTCCCTGGCAATCAACTCCAGAGTGATAGCACTGGCCTCCGCCAAGTGCACCACCTCCCAAGACAAACCCCTCATTGTCCCTGGCACTCCTTATTCCACCCAATCCGTCCTCGTGGCGGGTTGGCATTGAGCTAGACCGATCTACCTTCAGATGGTGCCCGGCCATCTCTGAAGGCCAAATTGGTTAGAATAGCAAATGGAAATATATGTAAAGTACTGAACATTTGCAAAGAAATATGAGACTTTTATATTACTTTTAATATAGTACAAGGATACATGTACAACCAAGTAAATACTATCATAAGACACCACCTTACAGCTCACAAAACTCATAATAGTATAACCCAACGGTCGTATAAGTCGACTGATTAGAAAACATAAGGCCTCATTCCAAAACCATCCGTATGCACAAGGGTTTAGCTTCATTACACTCGTAGGATTCACCTCACAAGTTGCTCTTTCACATTTTTCCCTATCATTGAATTTGCGGCAGCATCATTGGCATTTCTTAGATTGCAAATCAATGCATTACGCCCCGTCAAAACTATCTTGAAAAAACTATCTATTACCTTTGAAAGATTATCCAGCCCTTGTGCTAGTTTCTCTTCAGTTGTTCTCAAATCCGAAACAGATTTCCTGAATGACTCCCTTTCACTAGGACCAGCTCCATCTTGGAGCAGAAGATACAACTTCTTGACACATGCATCAACAGCCTCCAGTTCTCTTAGAACTGTAAATTTTCCGCAAAAAAATATATTTCTAATTTCTACATTAACGACAGTTTGGACATCCAAAAAAACTTGAGTCCATGGTAGTGTATTAGGAACAGTTAAGTCTAACAAAAACTTGGCAGAACCAGAGAAAGCTGCAGTAAAGACGCTACATATGTATGTAGTAGCCACCTTAGCTCCATACATAGCTTGCATCAACACCTTTCCCTTAGATGAGTTCTTAACCATTGGCAAGTTTAGTGATCCCACAAGGTTGTCCAAGATTGGCCAACAAGTCTCAACTCTGGGATTTTTGGAGCTAATGTGTTGTTTCCAGCTATCAAGCAAGGAAGTGGCCCGAGTGAACTGATTTGGGGAATTGGACTCCAACTTATGCAAGACATACTGAAGCATAAGATGGCCTTGGTTGAGCCGAGTAAGCTCGGAGTTAAAAGCATTACTAATATCAAGCAGCTTCACACTGATATCCATGTACACATCCATCCATTTTTCATCCCAATCAGTCACAGGGAGATCAAGTTCAGTTATCAGGTTTTTTATGTCGCAATGAATCTCAGAAAGCGACTCCATTGCTAGTTTCATCCACGACAAGCTGAGGATGTCACCCTTGTCTTTAGGCACAAGTTTTTTCAGCCTCTCTGATAAGGTGGCCTCAAAATTTTTCAGTAAAGAAAGAAGCCTTGAAGACAACTGAGAACACTTAGGTGATATCATACGGAAAGGATTTCCAAAATGGAAAAAAGGGCGATTTGGTTCCTGAGGACGACTCATCTTGATGAATTAACTGCAAACATAAAAGAACAAATTCTATCATCACTTGCGGGTGTTAAAGGCATAATCTCCATAACAAAAACAAACCATTACTTCCAGTACATAACAATAAAGGTGTTACTCCCAAAACCTGCCTCTCACTTCTAAACAAAAGGCAAATTAACTTGAACCCATTTTCAAGACTATACCTGGCAGATCTAACCACCACAACTCCTCATATACATCCAATTTCATAAACTGGATTCTATGGATTAAGACATACATCGACCGTGGTAACGATCAATTATTTTATACCAAAATCATAATGCGTAAGGTATGGTGAAACAATACATAAAAAAGACATGTTTGAAAGCAATCAAGGCAGTAAACCAAGATCTCCTTGATTGCCTTCATTTCCATCATGCTTATCCACGCTATCTTTGCTTTAAATTCTAGATAGTTCTTTCCCTGAATATTATGAGAAGCATCCACGTTATTTCTACACAAAATGAATCCATTCTTAACATGAAATTCTAAGAAAACACTAGATCACATATTTAAACACAAATCTTTGACGTCCAAATTCATAATCACGTAAACTAAAGACATCCACAAAAATGAAGTCAAATAAATCTAAAAGTTAAAAAAACCAATCGAAACATATATATACTTACATGGTATTAGATCTTTAAATCCGAACAGAAGTATAAACTTATCAACAGATTGATATGGCTTTGTTAGGAACTGAAGCTTAAAAAATCACAACCTAAAGCTAAGAATCTTCAACTAGGAAGAAATTGTGTTTCTTCAGAATCGCACAAAGATCGGAGAATTAAAAAAAATAAAGAAAAGGAGCAGAAGTAAATCAAATCTTCCACAGAAAAGAAGAAAAAAATTGATTTTCTTCAGAATCGCACACACAGAAGAGGAGAGAATTGAAACAATCTTAGTAAAAGTAAACACAAAGGAAATCAAAAGAGAGAATTCTACCTGATTTAGTACTTCGTAACCGGGAAATCTCTATGAAATCTTCAGACGCTTATTGTATTCTATCTTTGTTTGAAATTTCGCCTTGGAAACTTGTGGCATTATCTCTTACTATTTTTTTTTGTGTGGTGGGTGTGGATGAGACTGTTGATTAAACCACCGCCTGTCTTAGTATTACGTCTCAGAATACATTTGTGGAGGGCAATTATTGAGCGAAAGTGGAGATATTAGATTATGAATAGCAGAGGGTATTATCGTATTTTACTTATAAAAGTCAGTCGGCTGGAATTTTATTTTGCAATGGGCCATATCCACACGTCAGCCCTACTTAACAAAAATGTTCAGAAAATTCAACGGGTACAAATGGGCTGCCGTGTCAGCTGTATGTTTCCAAGCAATGATCACTGTGTTTAGCACGATATTTTTTTCCTTATCACGAAATGAGATGTAAGCAAGATTTCATTGTAGGGTATACGTTACTAGTAATCACTAGACTTTTAGGTTAGTTTCACTTTGATATCAAAATATTTAAAACTTGCATTACAGTACCAAATTTTTTTTTTTTTTTGTTGAAGTTAAACATTCTTCGATATCGTTCATCATTAACCGCATCATTTACAAGAACATCAGCAAAAATGGCAATACCATGAGCCGCCATGTTAGCCGAGCGTTATATGCCTCGAACAAAGATGTGGGGATTATCCTGAAGCAAACGACGAGCCTCGACCAGTTTGAACCCGACGACAGACAAGTCAAGCTGTGTTAAAGTGAGCCGGAGAACAACATTCACAGCGTCGCACTCGATGGTTATCTCTGAAAATTGCAAGTCAATCGCCATCCGGATTCCAAGTGTGACTGCTGCTGCTTCCACAAGTCCAACATCACAGGGTCCAGCAAGCGGAGAAGCATGGCAAGCCACGACCAAACCGTGATGATCTCGTGCCAAGACACTAATCGTTGATCTGCCCGATGAGCGCGAACAGGCTGCATCAACATTTATTTTTATAGCAGCATCAGGTGGTTTGCACCAATTGTTCTTTAGAGCTGCTGAAGACGTCCGGTTTGAGTTGGTGAAACCCTTTGATGAATCATATGATGCCAGAAGTGCCCGACTTGAAGCCGTAACTTGCCAGCCATGGGTCATTCGATTTTCATGGACAACCAAATTGCGTCGATGCCAGATCTGGTATAGCAGAACAAGGAGCAACCAAAATTCTTCAATGGTAAGCACGTTGAGTAGAAATTGTAACCATTCACCACAAGAGCTCCATTGAGTGAAGAGAGAAGCTGCATGGAATCCCGAAGCATAAAGGATTGGTCTGGTCCAAGGGAAATCACAGAAAGCATGCAAACAATTTTCAATCATATCTCCACACATCGGAGACATCCCCAACGACAGACCCGATATTTATTAATTATCATCACTGTTATAAATGTTCGCGTAACACATTAAAACTATCTTCTCCCAAAAAAAAATTTCTAAGTACTAAATTTACAATTGTCGTAGAGGCCAAGTCCTTTTATGAACAAAGCAGTTGTGTGTCAATCGAGAAGGATCTGTTGACTCAGAAAATTGATATATTTTTATTTTAACTTCTTCAACTGTTGATAAACAGTAGATTGAAAAGCTTTTAACTCTTAGGGTGGGTTTGGTTCACGGAATGTAAGATTACCAGTGGGAATAAAAGATTACCAGGGAATAGGATTACTGGGAATGTTACATTACTGTGTTTGGTTGGTTTAGCAGGAATGTAAGATTACAGTGTTTGGTTGGAGGAATAAAAGATTACTGGGATGTATATTTTACCAAATTGTCCTTGTTCTATATTTATTTTTTAACAAGTGAAATCATAAATATTTAAATAAAAATTATTTATATAAAAATTTCATTTGTTGATAATATATTACTTGAGTATTTAAATATATCATATATTATTTTTATTTTAATTAATATAAAATTTTACATAATTTATGTAAAAGTATATTAAAATTTTACATAAACATTTAACTAAATGTTTACATTGTGAAAATTCTTCATAGATATTCATAATAATAAAAAGATGTAAATTATTTTTGTTATCTAAGATATAATATTTATTATATCTTCTATATACAATAATTTATTTATTTATCTTTTATACTTATACTTATTTATGCATACTTTATCATTATTATTTATTTCATTAATTTATATTACAAAAACATAATTCAAATAAGTAAAAATATAACACTAAAAATCATATTGTCTATAATTTTATATTTCACCGTCATTCATCATTATCTTTGTTAATATTTTAATAAGTAAGAAAACATAATTTATCAGTAATTGGTTGATGATTTATATTATTATTCATTCAGTAAGGAATACTTATCTCAAATTCGTGGATTCTTGGTATGTTTGTATGTTGTAACAAGTTTTTTGTGCATTAACGTGAATAGCTTCTCATCTTTTCTTTCTTTTATTTCAGGTCAAAGAGTGGAATTGGATGTTAACTATGAACCGGATGAGAAACCCGAACCAAAAGCTCCTATTAATAATTTAATTTTAATAACTGAAAAGTTTTTAAAAAATCAAAATTTATTCCCCCTTAATTTGTGTTGTAACATTTTAAGTTATAATTGTTTGTATCGTATGAATACTAATCAATACTATGGTTTCAATCGTAAATCAATATCAAAATTTAAATAGTTTATTCATCTCGATGGTACAATGTGTTTGGATAGAGTCCACCATACTCCTTACCTTAGCTAAAAATATCAACAGAACAATCCAATCATCTGTAACCAACAAAACAAACCAACAGAGGAGCGTCATTCACCCCAAACCAAGGCAAAATTTCAATGGTACAACACCCTGCACAATGAATCCACAACCTTCAGAACTGAAAACTCAACTTGGGCACCAGCAGAACAATCCCAAGTTACGATAGAACTATAAAGTCAGACCCCACTATTCCTCCCAAACAACATCACTCGAACAATATCAAGATCAAACCTGCAATGCTTTCAATGAAAAAGAAAACTTATTCGAAAACTAGAACATTACTTGCAACTCATATACTACATAACAAAAAGAAGTAACATTAAGTCATTAACCATCAAAAGATTGTACAATGTTCAGACTTACAAAGATAATAGCCATGACATTCTAAACGTAATCATATATGTTGGCTATATTATATACACACAAAATTCTTCAAGTCAAAAGATTGACATATACTTGGCTAAGCTACACAAAAAAGTTGGGACCATATTCTAAAGTCACAATCAAAAAGAGATCGACATAATTGTAGAAGGACGACAGTCAAATGATGGTCTAAATTGACGGCATTCAACCAATTGCTTAATCACATAATCTTTCTTGAATTCTTTTGGCAAAGAAAAGAAGAAATCTACCTTGTGCTCATCTTTGCTAATATACTCTCCTGCAGTAAGCATTTCATCAGTGGACAGTCCTTCAATTTTCATGATTTCAGTGAAAATCGACATTCTTCGATCATTTCCTTCTGCCTCTTTTTTCAATAAAGCAGTAATATCCTTAATTTCTTTGGCAGTTTCTCGGTATGCAGCACCGAACTTACTTATCTCCTGTACAAGCTCAGTTAACCCATCATCACTTCGAGACCTTTTCTTGCTAGCTACTTTTTTCATTGTAGGGGTAGAGCCAGTAGCATCAGATGTTTGGCAAGTTGAAGCACCAACATCCTCTCTTGATTCAGAATCTCTTACTCCCTCTTCTTCAAGTAATGCATCTATAAATGCATTGTCTTCTACATCAATATGTTCCACTGCATCAGCTGCTGTCTCCGCTGCTGTTCCTGTAGCTCTTTCTTTTCCAAATATATGAACAAAGTCATCAAAGAATGGAAATGACTTGTTTCTCAATCCAGCAGCAGTTGGATGACTCTACAATATAATAAAATCACAGATTAATAAATCTTACAAAGCTAAGTAGATAACAAGAGTATAGAAAGAAGATAAATTCAATTAAAATACTACTCTAACCCAATCATCAAACACATCCTTTGGTGCAGTTAAACATTTTTCTTCTTCATTCCAACCGAATCCACTTCCAATATTCAGCATTTCAGATAAAGCATTGTATTGTCTTTTGAGTAGCTTCACTCTAGATTCAATATGTGGATGGGCCCTAATTTGTGATGTTGGAAGCTTGATTTCTAACATCTTTTCAAGGTTAGATAGATAACCTGATCTAAATGTTCCATTATCAGCTTTCCAATGTGGGTCTTCAGCCAAAATGTGTAAACATTCAACAAGTGCAGCATCCTCCTCTTTAGTCCATGTCCTTTTAGTTCCTAAAGACTTAACCTTTCGAGATGTCGGTTTTTCCCCCTTTTGAGATTCCATATTTGATGTTGACATATTGCTCTTCGAAACAATCTAAGAAGATGTATATAAAAAATGCATAACATAACATAAAACATGTCATCATTGTCAATACTAATCATAAATGAAATTTAAAATAGTAACATAATATAAATCAAATGTAGTGAATGACATAAGTAATGAATGGCCATAACAAATAAAATTTGAATTTTATAGGAGATAATACATAAAATTTAATAAAGTTTATGCCATAAAATATAAATATGTCAAATACATGAAAGTAATGACCACTAACATTAGATAAAATATAAGGTGAAAGTCATACATAACATAAAATAAAATCTATCCTAAAGTACGCGACGCCAACCAACTAGTAAACATATCTTCTGCTAATTTGTCTCTCCACTCAGTCCAAGCACTGCTTGGCTCACAATGTCTGATCATTTCTACTTCATTAATCTCTTCAACATGCCTACTAGCTTCAGTATAGTCAGATTCAATAGGATCGATTGGCATCTCAGATCTTATGAAATTATGGAGAAGACAACAAGCTGAAATGAGTCTACATTGTGTTTTCACTGGATAAAATGATTTTTCCCTTAAAATTGCCCATCTCGCTTTCAATATGCCGAAGCATCTCTCAATGCAATTCCTAGCTTGAGAATGTTTCATGTTGAAATATTGAGGGTGGTAGGTGGTGTCCTTCTCTCCAATCATTCAAGTGGTATCTTTGACCTCTATATGGTGCAAGAAATCCCTCTCCATTCGTGTATCCAGCATCACATAAGTAGTAACACCCTATATTATTTTAATTTAAAAAGTAAATTAATATACAAAACTTGTAAGAATTTTACATTCTTATATATATATATATATTAATGACCTAATAATTTACCTTGTGGAACATTTAAACCATTTCTTCTACTAATGGCGTCTCTGAGTATTCTACCATCAGCTGCAGAACCTTCCCACCCAGGTAAAACATAAATGAATTGCATGTTTGGTGTGCAAACACCAAGTACATTTGTCGCAATTTCATTTTTTCTTGTTCTGTATCTAGGTTTATCGATTGCAGCTACATTGACCTTAATATATGTTCCATCTAGAGCACCCAAACATCCCTATATTCATCAAATAAAGTTAAATTACATTATTACTATCATTTATGTATTAAGCATTACTAATTAACTTAAAAGAAAGTTCAGAATTATGATACAATACCTTAAACCATTTCCATCTATCGTCTGTTGAATTATCTTGTATCGGTTCTGGTTTTCTAAAAAGGATCGGATGCAATTTCAAGACTGAAGCTAACACTGTATGGAGAACTCTACTAATTGTTTCACCAGATCTTACTGTTTGACGTTTTAAAACTCTAATCTTAATATGGTGGGATATAATATGAAGGAAAGTAATAACCATCTCTTCTATAGACATATATCGACTCTCTTTTAACCCACCTTGACTTTGTAATAGGTGACACAATTTGAGAAATGCTCTCCTATCCATTCGACAATTATCAACACTTTGTCGATCACTTTCAAATATAATTTATGTAAATTAAGTGATCTAATATTATGTCTATGAAGTCTTTCATGTGCATAAGTTATTTTAGGTCGATTTTTATATTTTCTAAGAATAACTGAAATAACCATAGCATATGACACACAATCTCCATCATTTGCAGTTGTAAAATAAGAATTGTGGCGATATGCGTCTTCTTTCACATTGGTAAACGAGCCATAACTGTTATTATGAACAAACATTTTAATATTAGAAAATAATAATATTTAACAAGAACAATTGTTTGTCATCACAATAAAAATAACCTAAAAGTTTGGACTACCAATATATTTGGACAAACATGTTATATCAGTTTTTTACGATAATAATTGTAATAATAACGAATTAAAAGTTTAGTGACTTTATTGCAAATTTCAAATGTTCGGTAACGAAAATACAAATAACCTAAAAGTTTGGACTACCAATATATTTTAGCCTAATATAACAAAGAGGGTGGCAACAACAAACTAGGAAGTTGAGTGAGTGTGTTGGCGTGCATAACTGAGCTAGACGTTGAGCGTGTTAATGACACCCCCAAACCTAAAGAGCCATACCAAGCAACAACAAACCTAAAGTTTTATTTGTGCCTATGATGGAGACAAAATCAGTAGAGGACCAAGTCCAAGATATTAACACTATTTCTAAGGTTTCCATGGTTCAACGGAGCAGGAAAACTGTAAAACAGTTGCAAATTAAGGGCAAAACTGTCGATGTTGATGATAAAATTATCGCCGCCGAGCAGAAGAAAACTACTTGTGCTTCAGGTACTGCAGAAAATTTATTTATATGTAGCAGTAATGCTTATACTGTTCTTATTTACAGAACTATTCTTTTCTCACTTTAATTTGAGTATAAGGATGGGTTATTGTTTTTTGAACCTTGCTTTACTAGGTAGGAAGACTTCTCTAACAAAGAGAAAGAATAGACCTGTGAAAACTTCAACCCCTGCTTCAAAAAAGGCTAAATATGCAGGTGAAGGGAAATTTTAAACATCAATTCACATGGTTATCAACCTGTGAAAATATATTTTGTGCATCAATGATCGAGTCAATTACATCGACTGAAGAGTCTTGGACTGCCATAATTACCGTGCAAATCCAATATCATTTCCCATTCATCAACTCAAGTTTGCCAGAAAAAAGGGGGGTAGAGAAAATTTTATCTCGTGCGTGGTTATAATTGAAAAGCTCATTAATGCAGGCCAACATGCTGCAATTGAAAGGCACGTTGAGAGACAGTTGCAAGCACTAGCTTCGACTATCCTCTTTCTCAGCCAGCTATTTCTGACTTGATTCCATGATTAATGAATCCACATGACACAAAAAAGACACTGCAGCAGCTTCCTCACAATTTGACAATTTGGGTTTTTAACCCCTTTTTTTCATACATTTCTAGATCAAATGTTGTCAACTTCATCTCTGTTTTACAGCTAAACCTAACCCTAAACAACACCGCATCTGATTTTACATGGGAGTTCTTCGAGATTAAGGTTTATGTTTTTATTCAAGGGGAATTTTGAACTTCGTTGAAGTTTAGCTTATTTGTGTGTACCCCTTAAAAATATTATTCAATGTCATTCAAACTATATAGATTGCACATGGTTTAATATTAGTTCTATAAAAAAAAGACATTGATAGCAAAGATGTTAGTGCTGAAAATGGAGTTACCATTGGAAAAAAATATTGATAACTATATGCTTCAATGGCGATTATATTTTCAGCTGAAAAATCCCAATATTCTGGTATCTAAGACTTCAGTTCAAAATCTTGTTTTATTGTATTCCAAACCCTAGTTATAACCAAAGCGACCCATTGGGAAAAAAATCCATATCTATATGCCTCAATTGCCATTATCTTAAAAATCCCAAATTTAGCATCTTTAAGAATTTAGTTAAAAACTCTGTTTTTAACGTATTCCAAACCCTAGTTATAACCAAAGTTTCTATAATTATTTGCCTTAATTGGGATTATCTTTTGAATTGTTAACTCAGCTTTTTTTTTCTCTCTCACAATTCAGCTTCTGGCAATTTTCTAAGCAGCAAAACCTGTGAATCAAAGCGAACCATGGACTATTTTGGCCCATAAGAAGCCGCAAAAAGGGTGGATAACATATAATCCTAGAACTATGAGACGAACACCTCCTAAGGAGAATACAGAGTTTGTTAACATTCTGTCTTGGAATATCAATGGGCTTAGAGCATTTTTGAAACTAGAAGGATTTTCTGCATTTGTGGTTTAAACTTCTGGGTAAACTCTGTTTTTTCCATTTCAGTCTTCTATATGCTAAATAAGATAAGATACGTCAACCTATGCTTGTTACCCCCGTTGTTAAGGGAACTAACCCCAATCTTCTAAGAAAAATGAAACTTGACATTAATGAAAAGAGACAAGCAATGGACATGTTACCAGGTTTCTGGAAAATTTAAACAAGTCAAAAATTGTAAAGAAAGGGAGAAGAGAAGAAAGGGAGAGGAGAGGAGAAGAAATCTTACCAGGATAACCGATGAATTTTTCGCAGAGGCAAGGGGAGAAGAAGATACACAAAGGCAAGGGGAGAAGAAGATACGCAGAGACAAACGGGGAAAAGAGGGTATTTTAGCCCTTAACACAGGAATAAAAGAATACCTAACATCTACGTGGGAATAACATTCCCGTGAATACACACACAATATTTACTGTTGGTAAATAAATATTTCCCCCACTTGGGAATTTTATCCAACCAAACATGGGTATCCTCTACCAGGAAAAGAATATGCCTACCAGGAATTCTAAATTCCTTGATCCAAACGGATCCTTAGTTTTGATTGAGATTTGAGGAGATTAAAAGATATTTTTAATGAGATTAAATTACACAAAAATATGTTTAGTTTGATGATTTTTTCTAATAGAGAAACCATTAAATGAAAATAAAAATAATGACTACCAAGGCTTGATCACCTCCATCTCCAAACTTAGTCAAAGTTAACGTTGATGCAGGTTACTCTTTGGCTCAACAGAAAGCTACCTCTGGAGTGGTCATTCGAGATGAGCATGGCAACATCATGGGTTCTTGTTTCCGACTCCATCACTCTATCTCATCGGTTTTCATGGATCTTTATTTTCAAAAATCCGTAAGAGCCATTCTTTAAACTCAACATTAGAAACAGTTGTACGCCAGTGGAATTCAAGCTTATTTTAGAAACATGAGACTTGCTCATGAGTTATATCTTCAATAGGATATCGACAATGAGGACAACAACTGTTATAAATGTTATAAATGTTCGCGTAACACATTAAAAATAACTTGAGTCTTGTTTGATTCGCTTCATACACAAATTATGGAAAGTAGGCACGAAATTGAGAAAACATTTCCAAATTAGGATACGAACCTTGGGAGGGCATTTTATTTTCCAAAGCTGGTTAAACAGATGGACCTCATCCGTATTTACATTCCTCGAACCAAGTAAGTGTTTATACCTGCTGTGAACCGAGTAGAGACCAGATTGTTCCCCATTCTAAGAATCATAGCCTCGAAGAAATTCCACTAACTCGATCATAAGCCTTGCTTATATCGATTTTGAGGGCGAAAAAGCCTGTTTTGCCAGTGCGCTTATTCTTTAAAAAATGAAGAGTCTCATACGCAGCAAGAACGTTATCAGTTATTAAGCGGCCGGGATAAAAGCACTTTGCGCTTCATCAATCCAAAGATGGACGGATTGAAGCCTATTTGCCACTACTTTCGAAATGATCTTATAGAGCACGTTATTGTTGGAAGCGTAGAAGGACACTCGAGTAATTTATATAACTCGAAATATTATTAATACGAGACAAAAATACGTTACAATGATGTTACCACAATCAATATTACAACACTACAACACTAGCTGCGGCTTGTTTACTAACACAACCTCGCTATTTTAAGATTTGCTAAGCTTTACCCTCTCTCATAGCTTTACTAAGCTATCTCAAATTTTCTCTAGCTATTCTAAGCTTTCACTCATATTCCATCTCATTCACTTTGCATACATTTATATTAATGCTAAAGACATATATTTATAAGGGTAATTAACCTCCTTAATGAAAGATCAAGTCATTTTCAAATTCTTCTTGTATTGCCACATGGAGTTCCTTATCTTAATGAAATTCCCTTCCATCATCAATTGTCACATATTTATTTTCCATGCTTAGTTCTTAAGTAATTCAAGATTATGCTTCATTAATCAAGAATCTTCTAGAATTATCCATGCATTGCCACCATAAGTAGTAAAATTAGATTTGAATTCTAACACCCCCTCAAATCTGATTTTTCATTCCGAGCTTTTCTTTGAGTCGGTTGAATATATCTGCCCTCAATGGCTTTGTGAAAATGGCTGCTAGTTGATATTCAGTTCTGCAGTAAATTAGCTCCACAATTTTATTCTTCACCTGCTCTCGTATAAAGTGATACTTTGTATCGATATGCATGCTTCGGCTATGGGAGACTGGATTCTTGGCAAGTGCACGCTGCTGCGGCTATGTATTATTCTTTGCTTTTTTGAAACCTTGGAGAGATTTTTGCAAAATCTCCCATGCTTGTTTTGCGGTCTTCGCATCAGAAATTTTTTCAAAGGTAGATTCGTCTACTCCTTGAAAAATAAAGAACAACACTCTTTTATCTTTTTTTCGGGATTCCTTCAATACCTTCTTTTCTTCATTAGGCAGGGTTGCTTCTGCTGCTGTATTTTCAGGCTCGGTGTATCCTCGATGATATCCCAACAATCTTGGGAGTCTAGTAATGCCTTCATTTGAATGCTCCAATTGCCATAATTCATCTTTGTTAATTTTGGGATTTGAGGTTGAATCATGTTGGCCATCTTATCTACCACGTTAAACTCGAACCAAGCTCTGAGGCCACTTGTTGGAAGCGTAGATGGGCACTCGAGTAATTTATATAACTAGAAATATTATTAATACGAGGCAAAAATATGTTACAATGACGTTACCCCAATCAATATTACAACACTACAACACTAGTTGCGGCTTGTTTACTAACACAACCTCGCTATTTTAAGCTTTGCTAAGTTTTACCCTCTCTCATAGCTTTGCTAAGTATCGTAACCGGTTTTCGCCCGGGCACGAATGTTTCTTGACGGAAAAGCGAGTGAATAAATAAATTGTTTTTAATGAAATGTTTTAGAGTCGCCATCGAACCTTTTGAGTTAGGTAGGTTGAATACCTAAAAATCACATTTTAAAAGAGTTTTTAAGAAAACATCATTTAAAAGATAAATCAGTCTGCTTATAGCCATAAATTCATTTATTTTAGTAATAAAAAGGGATTCGTGGTCGGTTACGTTTGGGGAAGGATTAACACCCCCACAACACCCAAAATTAGTACCCATCGATTATAAATTGTCTCTATTATTGGAAATCTAAGAATTCAAATATGAATTTAATTTACGATCATATTATTCCATATTCAATCGAATAATTCTAAGGAAAAATATATTAAAATAATTTTTATAAAATTAAAGTATATATATACTTAGGTTTCATAAATAGGGTATTTATTTATTTAAAAATATCAGAAAATGACATCTAGTTACTTTAAGAAAGTTATTCTATTTAATATAAATAAATAAATAAATATTAATGAGAATATGATAATTTTCCTAAAAATAATAAAAATAAAGTAAATATATATATATATATATATATTAAACATTATATTTATTTATTTTTAAAATACCAGAATAAGACATCTAGTTATTTTAAGACAACATTTTTTTAATATTTAAAAACAAATAAATATTGTCCTTTAATTAAATTATAAAATTGATTAAATTAATTGATATAAGATATTATGATTACTTAAAAATATTTTAAGAAATAAAACACATATTTCAAGAAAAATAAAAATTAATAATAATAATCTAATAATAATAATAATATAATAATAATAATATAATAAAAATAATAAATAAAAAGGACAAACACATGTACGTGATATTCAATGATAACAAAAGTTAATAAAGGAAAGCATTTTGTTTAAGTGGCAATAAATTATGAATGATAAGACATCTTTTATTTATTAATACATCTTTTTTTATTGGTTAGGTAATGACCGATTATGTTAGGTATATTCAAATTCAAAATTATATTATATTATTCTTATCCACTATGTCCACTAAAGAAGACTTTAAGCATTTTGTCTTTTATTTATATTTATAATTTATTATTAATATATATTATTAGAATACATATGTGACTAAAATAAAAAAATAATAACTAAAGTATTAGATTTAAAATATTTAAACATAAAAGGTAATAATAGAAATAAAATAAAATATAAATGCTAAATTAAAATAAACAGAAACATGCTTTTAAGGATTAAATTGTAAAATATAAAAATTAATAGAAATAACTTAAAATATTATATAATATAAATAATAACAATGTAATTTAACTATAAATATTAATACGGGATTAAAATAAAAATTACTAAAATATAAGGAACTAAATAATATATTTACCCTAAATATTTAATAAATATGGCAGGGACTATAACATAATAAAATAAAATAAGAAGACAAAATTAAAAGACTTTAAAAATCAATTTAGTGACCAAATTGCAAAAGGATATAAATTTGGAGGGATCACGGATGTGATTTTGCCATGTGAGAAATTACAAAAACATCCCTCACCAAAACGATAAATACCCCAAAAACCGGCCTTTAGGCCATTTTTCTCTCATTTTTCACTTTGCTTCTCTCTTTTTAGAGAGAGAAGCTCTGAACTCTCTCTAGAATTCCCTCACCAGAGGGATTTCCGACCACCGTCGCCACCGTTCTCCGGCGTCGATCGCCACCGCCGACCACCACACACGGTGGCCAGAAAACGTGAAAACAACCTTAAATCATAGATCATACAACCCTAAAGCCAAATCTAGCTTCCGTTTCTTTTAAAAAATCATAAACTTTCCTAGATTTAAGTTTATACCTTCGACGATTCAAGTCTCTGATGAGGCATAGAGACTCCAACCACTGTGGATAAGTATTCTCGATCTCTTTTCTTCTTTCGTTTTAATGTTTGGCTGCTATGGTTTTTTTTCTGGTGCTTGCTTGCTCTCCTCCTCCTTGTCTTTGCAGGTTCGGTGACCTTTTATAGGCCACCATGAAGCTGCATTTGGTTCGATGGTCCTTCGGTGAGTCACCAAAGGGATGTAACATGAACGGCTGGTGTAGATCTTCTGGAAGCATCGATGTCTTGGCAACAAATGACTGGGGAACATAACGACGTAGTGGTTGGCGTAGAAGCGGCGGAGTGGTTGGCGTAGAAGCGGCAGAGCAGTTGGAGGGATATGGCGGCGCCGAAATCTCCCTAGGGTTCACCAACCCTAGGGTTTCTACTATGCTTAATCTGGACCATTGGATCATGCCAGATCCAACGGCTGATAAAACTAGTGGCTGGAGAAGATGCTAGAAACCCTAATCAGGTTTGGATCCTATTGAGTGGTCTGGGTCGGGTATGGATATGGGTACCCATTTATAATTGGGTTCTGGTTTGGGCCTGTAATAATAATAATATTTATAATAATAATAATAATAATTTTAAAAATGAAATGAAAAAATTAATGTCTACAGCTGCCCCTCTTTGCTAATTCTTGTGTTAACAAGAATAGAGCAAAGACGAAAAAGACAATAATTTTTTCATTTGGTTTCTTTTGAGTAGGATGGAAATATTGAAAACATTCTGCCCAAAGGTCTTGTGAATGGCCCGGATGACTTATCATATTGCTCGGAAGGCTTACAGATGACCCGAAGGATTTAAGATCAAAAAACCTTTGAAAATCAGTTTCTTAAAATCTCATTTGAAAACATCCTGCACTGGAGGTCTTATGGATGACCATGAGGTCTTATCATCTTGCACTGTAGGTCTTACAGATGACCCGGAGGATTTAAGATAAAAAAACATTTGAAACCCATTTTCTTAAAATCTTATTTGAAAATATCCTGCACTGAAGGTCTTACGGATGACCCGAAGGCTTTTTGAAAATATCCTGCACTGAAGGTCTTACGGATGACCCGAAGGCTTTTTGAAAACATCATGCACTGAAGGTCTTACAGATGACCCGAAGGCTTTTTGAAAATATTCTGCACTGAAGGTCTTACAGATGACCCAAATGTTTATTGAAAACATCATGCACTGAAGGGCTTACAGATGACCCAAAGGTTTTTTGAAAACATCATGCACTGAAGGGCTTACAGATGACCCGAAGGTTTTTTGAAAACATCATGCACTGAAGGGCTTATAGATGACCCGAAGGTTTTGAAAACATCATGCACTGAAGGGCTTACAGATGACCCGAAGGTTTTGAAAACATCATGCATTGAAAGGCTTACATATGACCCGAAGGTTTTGAAAACATCATGCACGGAAGGGCTTACAGATGACCTGAAGGTTTTGAAAACATCATGCACTGAAGGGCTTACAGATGACCCAAAGGTTTTGAAAACATCATGCACTGAAGGGATTACAGTTGACCTGAAGGTTTTGAAAACATCATGCACTGAAGGACTTACAGATGACCCGAAGGTTTTGAAAACATCATGCACTGAAGGGCTTACAGATGAACCGAAGGCTTTGAAAACATCATGCACTGAAGGGCTTACAGATGACCCGAAGGCTTTGAAAACATCATGCACTGAAGGGCTTACAGATGTGGGAAATAGTTTACTAAGTAAGAAACTTTGAAAATCGTTTTCTTATTATTCAACAATTTAAGTCTCAGAAGATATGTTTCATTTATGGAACTCTTACCGTAGTCAGAACTATGACCTTGATGCCCCATTTTGTCTTTGATAACATCGGCTTTCTTAGTCTGGACTTGTGTAGAAATCCAATAAGGCTTTCATCTTTGAAAAGAAAATATGTCATCTTTGAAGAGAGAATCTACCATATTTGAAGAGAGAATCTATCATCTTTGAAGAATGTAGATGTAGATATGCTAAACTCAGTATAGAGTAATTAGGAGAGTAGAATCTGTTTTGATTTAACTCTTGAAACATATCACAAGAATGATTTATCCTAATTCCTTTCATGTCTCCACATCTAATTGGATTTCGAACAAAGCCATTAGACCAAATCATGTTGAGATGTTTAACAACAACATATCGTTCAATTTTAATTGGCTCCACTAGTTTCTTGTTGTTGAAGTTTTAGTTCCCTTTCTCATGGAAAGAAATCTTCATCATTTGTTTCTTCTAACTTTAGAGTTGAAGAAGACAAACTTCATCTTGGGTCCATAAATGGAAATGCCATATGATCGCAACATTGGTTCAACACCATAATCACTGGTTCGTAAAATATTTGAAAACACATTTATCATTTCGTGTGGTTTCTACACAGATGTTCGTAAAACATTTGACAACACATTCATCATTTCCTGTAGCTTCTGCTCAGATTTATCAATCAATGAATACTCTTTACATAGTGTTTAGAGCTTTTGTATGATGTTACAAAGACTACAAGAGCAAAAGTCAGTGGGAATAAAAGGGGGATACTGGTGTGTTTCATGACCCAAAAATTGGTCAAATTCAAAAAATCTGCTAGTGCCGGATTGAATAAGAGATACCAACTAATCTTTATATTGTCTCGGGCAAGTGCGAGTGTAATACCGATCATGAGTGTAGGAAGTACAAACATATCCACTATAGAAGCCATGTACAAAAGTATGTTCATAGAATTCTTATTGCTGTAGATGAAACGCACATGATAAAGCCAAATAGATGAAAACTCAGTTTACCCTGACTGGCAATGATAACCCCAGTAACAACATGAATAAGGGTAATATACGTAAGCTGAGCCTCTTTCTTCAATGTCATCAAGTAAGCAAAAACTGATGTGAAAAACAGCTTCGTAGCTCCAACAACATGATTGAAATTAACCGCCAGGACCCTCAAAGAAATATCTAATCATCACTGACATATAAAAGAGCAAATTCAAAGTTGAGATCTTAAGGAACTAAACCCTGGACGAATGGTCTGCATGAGGACCATATTTATCCATGTAACTGCGATGTAGCTTAACAAAGAACACGTTGTCATGTGACACATGGTTTAAGAAGATTGGGTATTTGAAACCATACTTGTTGAGTAGATATTTGTTCAACACCAGGACCCTAATGAAACTGCCTGATGAACGAAGCAATTATGTATAGTCAGTTCTACTATCACTGTTTCACCATTTTTATTCTTCATACCTTTCTGTCTCATTGGAAATATTTACTCAAGTCAATGATCTTTAACACATGATGATGTAGGCCTTCAGCATGCCCCAATATTTGCTGATATGAACGTTCAAAATACATCAACATTCTTGATTCTAATTAAAATGGGCTTTCAACATGCCCCAAAATTTGCTTCTTGTTGATGTGAGCTTTCAAAATGCCCTATATGGATTTGTCTGAAGTGGCCTTCATGTACCCAAGAACAAAGTTGAACTATTTACAAACATGTACAGGAAGTGCCAAATTGACAGAAAAGATCCGTAAGGCTCTTGAAGCTTATGACAACGAGCCACCTTCGAGTATCCAGAAGTATGTTCTTGATGAGTGTCGAAAATGGAATCTGGTATGGGTTGGAAGGAATAAAGTTGTTCCACTTGAACCTGATGAGGTGGAAATGCTTCTAGGTTTCCCTAAAAACCATACACGAGAAGGAGGATCTGCTAGAGACATGTTCCCTGGTGGCATTAATGTTCTGTCTATTTCTCAAGGACCAGTGATACAGAGGTTGCCTTCTACTATCTTGGCATACCTTTGAAAACAGATGCGCAAGAAGTGAATAGTGATCGATTGGAGTAATTAATGAGTAGATTTGGCGAATTCGACCTTGTTGTTGGTGGCATCCAGTGTAACAACCTTATTGGAAGAAATAAATATCATCTGTATGAACTAGAAAATTTTTGTTGGTGCATTTTCTTGCAATGACTGCTACAACGACTATCTCTTCTGCTGCTCCAAGATACTCACTGATATATCCCACTCTTCCCGAACCATGGAAAAGTTTGGTTGATAGTAAAACTGGTTATCTTTACTTTTGGAATCTTGTAACCAATGTTACCCAATATGAAAGGTCTATAAGTGTAGAATATGTTCTCATGTCTTATTCTGTGCCATAAGTTCTCAAATTCAAGTTCAACAATCTTCTTAAGGATATAATGGATATAATCCTGACAAAGAAAATGATTGACATGGAAGAGGCAACAATGATGCATCAAGATTTGAACCATTATCACGGTGTAACCAGAGTGCAAGTGGTGACTTGTTCATTCCCATAATACACCTTAATGGGACTTACAACTCTGTGATTGGAGAATCTGCTAGAGACATGGATTGATGGTTGGGGAAAATAATTTTTCTGGTGATGCTTATCGCCCTCAGCATGAGATAAGTGATAATCTTTCTTGATGAATTGCTAATGATGTTATAGGAGAGCGTTACAAGTTCAATTCTCCAGACTTTCTGGCTTCTTGGACCACTTACTTTCAAGAAAGTGAAATGTTTCATCATTCTAGCCTCGTTCATTCTTTTTCTTCAATAGAGGAAGAATATGCAACAACTTGCTTCAAGGACTTTTCTCATTTGAGACTGTCTTGTTTGAAAATTATTTTTCCTCTTTTCTTCATCGAAGAATGAATTTTTTTGTGTGTAAAATGTTGCCTATCACAGGTTCAGAATAAAATCAAATCATAAGCTTGAATTCAAAAAATATCAAAAGAATCAATAATTCTTTAATGTTTGAGAATTATAGCTCTTTGACAAATATCAAAATTTGGGTTGGTTTCAGGATGGCTTTCCTATTTTTTATGGTTACATCTATTTAAGATGTCACTCCTTTCTCTCTCTTTGTGAACTTTGTCACATACCTCACTTTCTTTGACTTGTTATTTTAACCGGATGTGTACAAAATGACACAATCTAGCATAACAGTTACTAGACCTTCTAGAATACCTCCATTTCAATTCTCAGAAATCCTTGATAAAGTAATATTGAAAACATCGATATGATAATGAAATTTCTGAGTGCTCGTGTGAAGTTGACTATAACATGTGTTTCTTAGCATCCTTAGTCCATTTCTTAACACATTTGCCATTTTGGCTATCTGAATTCAGCTTTATTGTATATAATAATATAATCACCTTTATCAGGTTAGTTGAAACTTATCCATAAAGCCAGGGCGATTAACTAATTGCTCTAGAGGAACAATTTTATTGCATATAATAGTATAATAAGTTAGCTGAATATTATCCATAAAGCCATGGCGATTAACCAATTACTTTAAGGGGATAACTCAAGCATAACGAATTAGCTGAATATTATCCATAAAGTCGGGGCTATTAACCAATTGATTTAGGGCGATAACTCAAGCTTTATTATATATATAATAATATAACATGGGTATTCAAATCCAATTTCTTAAGCTTGTTAAGAAGAACCTGTTATAGTCTAGGTGTTTTGGTGGAATTCAGAAAATCTCATTACCAAATGACTTTAGACTAGATTTGTCAAAGTTTCATCATCGAACTTCATCAATAGAAAAGCAACCTAGTCAGATTTACAATGTTACATAAGATGCCCCATATTGTATACCTTTATATGTAAATACAAATCCATTTTGCCTAATTCCTTATATTGGAGAAAGCTCTTTCATTTTTGTGGAAAGGGTCGTGTTTGGGTATATTTCTTCTGAGGTAAGGTCAAGGGTCCTTGTTTTTCTGATTTTCAATCTTGATATTCTATCAAAGATTATAACTCTAATCATTTAAATAGTTTTTGAATCCAGTTGATATTCAAAGAACTGCAAGATTGCAAAATTGACTCAATGCTCATAACCTTAAAAGCAACACAAATTTATTTATTGCACAAAAAATGGAGAAAGGAAAAAAAACATGTGCAAACAAGATGCTGAAAATAGAAAGTACTATAGTGGTAGATAACAACTTCCACTTGTTTTGTTTAGCTTGCTTCGAATGTTGGGTATGTACTTGGCCCAGGATTTTCATCTTTATTTGCCCCCCATTTCTTGATCATTTCTTGTGTCAAGACTCCCTTCTCAACGAGCGTCTCTATTTCTTTTAACAGTGGCCAATAACTCCCTGTTGAATGTCTCTTTACCCCCAAGTGAAAATTACAAACAATACCTTGATCATAACTATGAGCAGAAGGGTTTGGTAGCACTTTGGTTGGTCTTGGTGTGATGTATCGACCTTTAACCAAATGAGGGTACACGTCTGAAATGGAAGTTTGGAACACTTCCAAAGTTTTTCTTGATCGCATGAATTTCTTTGGTCGATCCGAACAATTACTTGCTCTTTTTCTTTTGTAGTGGCGAGGACTCTGCATATGACATTCATTTACATCATCAGCTTTCGCTCTCTGATTTGTCGGGCTCTTGGATGTGACTTTTGAGTTTCCTTCATTGATTACATTTTTAATTAATTCTCCATTTGTCATAAGATTCTTGAATTCCTTCGTCGGATTTGCCAACATTAACTCAAAGAAAGGAGCGGGAAGGGAATCACGAAACATATGTGATATCTCTTCTTCTAACATGGGAGGTTGAACTTGTACTGCCATTCCTCTCCATCTTAAGGTATACTACTGAAACCCTTCATTGGCTTCCATTTTTACTCCTTGAAGATCCATACGTGTTGGAGCTAAGCCTTTAACATATCGATATTGTCCCAAAAAAGCATCGGCTAGATCAACCCATCTCTTGATTTGTTCCTGGGTCAACTGATTGTACCAGACTACTGTTGGGCCAACGTGGCTATCATGGTAAGAGTGAATTAACAGATCATCAGAACTTAAATATCCTTCCATTTTTCTGCAAAACATTCTCAGGTGGATTAGAGGACAACTGGTGCCATTATATTTCTCAAAATTAGGCATCTTGAATTCATGGGGAATAACCAAATCTGGAACCAAACTGAGGTCTTTTGCTTCTAGTTCTTTGTGGGAAGTATTAACACTTTTCATATTTTTGATTGCTTCATCCATCATCTTGAATCTCTCCTCATATTATGAATAATTAATGAGGTTATTCTTTGGGCTCAAGTGGGATGCCCCAGGTTATGTTATCATTCCCGACTTTTCAATCTGATTGCATGGTTGTCCTTTAGCAATTATCTCCCTTTTATCAGATGATATCCCCTGACTAATTTGATTTGATCCATCTGGTACTGAATCCGATGCTTCTTTCCTTGTATCTTGAGGTAACCCTGTAAATTATTCTGGCCACTGATCTTGTAGTCCCTCACAAGATTGCTCCATTATTTTCATGATGATGGTACAGTAATATGAATGAATGGTCTCAATTTTACTGTTACAGAACCCTTCATGATTTATTTATATGTTTTTATAATTAATGTATATACCAATACTTGAACAAATAAAAATTATAATGTAAATGTAAAAATGCATAAATACAAAAATAAGAATGCAAATTGTGCAATGCAAAAGTAAACATAAAAGTATGAATACAAAATGAAAATGCAAAGATGTAAAATGCAAATGCATGTATGAAATGGTGTTACTCAAGAGTGATCATCTTAGAACAGAGTTCATTGAACGCAAAAGTTTCCGTGCATCAAACAAAACTTTTACATGTAAGGGATAGCTTTCACTCCTAACTTCTCTATTTCCCTTAAAAGCCAAATTAACTTCCACTCATGCTCAGGTGTGGAGTTATCAATCTGCCTTAATTCTCTCGTGAAGCCAGCTAAGTCCACCAGCTTATGAGCCACATTGTTTGCTTGGGCAGCAACTTCCTTCATGATATTGTCTTTTTCCTCCATCTTTTGTGTTAATTCTCGGAATTGCAAACAATGTTGTTCATTTTTTCTCGTGAGAGAATCTTTTTGTTTAAGAAGTTCTCGTATAAGATCCCCATAATCATCTAAACATTTCTTCAATATATTGTTCTTAGCTCTAGTGGCTTTTAATTTAGTATCAATCTCATATTGATGGATCTGATATGATGCTTCCATGTTGGTCATAGAACTATTCAACCTTTGATTGTCGACTTGATATTTTCTCAATTCAATGACAGTTGTATTGAGTCTTTCTTCTATAACTCGTAAATCATGAAAAAACTTCTTGGCTCATCCTTCATTTATGTTGTAGTTCTTTTTCAGTTTGGTGACCCCTATTATCAACTCTTCTGGGGTATTTCCTATGCCAGCATTTTGAAAGGCTTGACTGACCTTCTGAAAATCTTCATGCATGGTTTCTATTTTGGTGTTCAATTTATCGTTTTCAATCTTTAAATGACTTATTTGAGCCTCAGACCTCAGCAAATCTTCTTCCTTCTGGACACCTCTACTGATACTTTTACCTTTGAATACTTTTGGTATTAATCTAGCAGGACCTTAAATTACCAAACTAGGTCGATCATTTATCATAAATCGTAAGGTTCCATGATCCAAAAGACTTTGGACTCGACGTTTGAAGGCAAGACCATTCTCAATGGTATGTCCTTGAGCGTCGACATGATATTCATAATAAACGTTGATGTCATACCAATTCGGATACGGAGGTTGGAACATTTTTATGTAGTACGGAGCCACTTCTCGCGCTTCAAGTAGCTTCTCATATAACTCTTTATATGATATAGGGATAACATCAAAATGAGAACCGCATTTTGTCTTGGATTGAACCTGAGTTTTAGACGTTAGGAGAAGACTAAACTTCGACGATTTCAGATTACATGATTTCTTCTCATCTCTGGGAGCTTTTACAATTGTCACCATTTCTTTGGTATCTCCAGATAACTTGTGAATACGAATGATGATTGTTTGTAATTTCTCAAATTGGTTAGGATCAGAAGTGCATATCTGAGATTGCAGATTTATCTTCATTGAGCTCTCTCTTTTTTTGTGCAGGAATCTCTTTTCCTTTGGTCAAAATAGATATTCTACCCATCATCTTGGACATCTGCTCTCTTATTTCTCGTATCTCCTTTTGCTCTTCAACAGGCATATGATCTTTGGGTGCATAGCTCTCCTCCATCCTCGGAGTTCCCTCATGATGCCATTCCATGATTGCGTCATATTTTGTTTGATCATAAAACCTTTTGTCCATTTATGAATTCTTTCCAATTTGATGAACAGTTTTTCAAGTCAACACCTTTTGGTTATGCCATGATCATGCAATGCAAACAAAAGAAATCAATATAAACAAGTTATAGAAAAACAAAATGTATAAAAATGAGAAAGGAAAAAATAAATTGGTTAGTACTAATTAATAGAAAGAAAAGCTCCTATTTATCAAGGTATAAATCCTAACCTCATGATTTCTAGTTCCATGCTTTGTTTAGAAAAACTAACCTAACTGCATGATTTCTAGTTCCATGCTTTGTTTAGAAAAAAATGAAATCAAATAAATTAAAAGCTAGAGCTTATTTCTCTTTTGTGTACACATACAGATAGGGTTTCAATATTGTCTTAGATCAGGAGAATTTCTAGGGTTTATTATATGCAAGGATTCAGTTCTAGGAGTAAAGGTACTCGAATTGTCCTTGTTGGTGCCCCCTTGGGCTGCCAAACCCTCAATCCTAGTCCATTACAGACTTAAGCGGATTGAGTTCAATTCGAGGGGACACATTTCTCTATGTCTGACACGGAGAATAAATTCTCACGAATACATAGAGCATATGAACCCCGAAAGCTACTTACTAGGTCTTACACAGAGAATAAATTCTCACGAGGACCTCGCTTTCACTCCCACTTAAAAGGGACAAGCTTGATTATAAAGCTTATGTTATGCAATGCATATGTTATGTGTGAGGAGAAATTTTCACACAAAATTAATATCTAAAAAGCAATTAAATACAAATAAATATACAAAGGTATAAAATAAATTGAAAGAAATGAATCATAAATTAAATAAAATTGGATTCTCAATTTCTAATTATAGAGAAAATATATAATCGACTTAGGTTTGACCAAAATCCCCAGTAGAGTCGCCAAGCTATCGTAACCGATTTTCGCCCGGGCACGAATGTTTCTTGACGGAAAAGCGATTGAATAAATAAATGGTTTTTAATGAAATGTTTTAGAGTCACCATCGAACCTTTTGAGTTAGGTAGGTCGAATATTTAAAAATCACCTTTTAAAAAAGTTTTTAAGAAAACATCATTTAAAAGATAAATCAGTCTACGTATAGCCAGAAATTCATTTTTTTAGTACTAAAAAGGGATTCGTGGTCGGTTATGTTTGGGGAAGGATTAGCACCCCCACAACGCCCAAAATTGGTACACATCAATTATAAATTGTCTCTATTATTGGAAATCTAAGAATTCAAATATGAATTTAATTTACGATCCTATTATTCCAGATTCAATCGAATAATTCTAAGGAAAAATATATTAAAATAATTTTTATAAAATTAAAGTATATATATACTTAGGTTTCATAAATAGGGTATTTGTTTATTTAAAAATATCAGAAAATGACATCTAGTTACTTTAAGACAGTCATTCTATTTGATATAAATAAATAAATAAATAAATATTAATGAGAATATGACATTTTTTTCCTAAAAATAATAAAAATAAAGTGTATATATGTATATTAAACATTATATTTATTTATTTTTAAAATAACAAAATAAGATATCTAGTTATTTTAAGACAACCTTTTTTTAATATTTAAAAATAAATAAATATTGTCCTTTAATTAAATTATGAAATTGAATAAATTAATTGATATAAGATATTATGATTACTTAAAAATATTTTAAGGAATAAAACACATATTTCAAGAAAAATAAAAATTAATAATAATAATCTAATAATAATAATAATCTAATAATAATAATAATAATAATAATAATAATAATAATAAATAAAAAGGACAAACTCGTGTACGTAATATTCAATGATAGCAAAAGTTAATAAAGGAAATCATTTTGTTTAAGTGGCAATAAATTATGAATGTTAAGACATCTTTTATTTATTAATATATTTTTTTTATTGGTTAGGTAATGACCGATTATGCTAGGCAAATTCAAATTCAAAATTATATTATATTATTCTTACCCACTATGTCCACTAAAGAAGGCTTTAAGCATTTTGCCTTTTATTATTATTTTTTAATTATTTATTATTTGTAATTTATTATTAATATATAATATTAGAATACATATGTGACTAAAATAAAAAAAAAACTAAAGTACTATATTTAAAATATTTAAACATAAAAGGCAATAATAGAAATAAAATAAAATATAAATGCTAAATTAAAATAAACAGAAACATGCTTTTTAAGGATTAAATTGTAAAATGTCAAAATTAATAGAAATAACTTAAAATATTATATAATATAAATAATAATAGTGTAATTTAACTATAAATATTAATACGAGATTAAAATAAACATAACTAAAATATAAGGAACTAAATAATATATTTACCCTAAATATTTAAAATATGGCAGGGACTATAACATAATAAAATAAAATAAGAAGACAAAATTAAAAGACTTCAAAAATCAATTTTGTGACCAAATTGCAAAAGGATATAAATTTGGAGGGATCACGGATGTGATTTTGCTATGTGGGAAATTACATAAACATCCCTCACAAAAACGACGCCGTTTTGGTAAGGGTATAAATACCCCAGAAACCGACCTTTAGGCCATTTTTCTCTCATTTTTCACTTTGATTCTCTCTTTTTAGGTAGAGAAGTTCTGAACTCTCTCTAGAATTCCCTCACCGGAGGGAATTCCGACCACCGTCACCACCGTTCTCCGGCGTCGATCGCCACTGCCGGCCACTACACACGGTGGTCGAAAAATGTGAAAACTACCTTAAATCGTAGATCACACAACCTTAAAGCCAAATCTAGCTTCCGTTTCTTTTAAAAAATAATAAACTTTCCTAGATCTAAATTTATACCTTCGCCGATTCAACTCTCCGATGAGGCGTAGAGACTCCAACCACTGTGGATAAGTATTCTCGATCTCTTTTCTTCTTTCGGTTTAATGTTTGGTTGCTATGGGTTTTTTTCTGGTGCTTGCTTCCTCTCCTCCTTCTTGTCTTTGCAGGTTCGGTGGCATTTTATAGGCCACCATGAAGCTGCATTCGATTCGATGGTCCCTCGGTGTGTTACCAAAGGGATGTAACATGAGCGGCTAGTGTAGATCTTCTGGAAGCATCGATGTCGTGGAAGCAAATGACTAGGGAACATAATGGCGTTGTGGTTGGCGTAGAAGCGGTAGAGTGGTTGGCGTAGAAACGATGAAGCAGTTGAAGGTATATGGTTGCGCCGAAATCTCCCTAGGGTTCGTGAACCCTAGGTTTTCTGCTATGCATAATCTGGACCGTTGGATCATGCCAGATCCAACGGCTGATAAAAATAGAGGGTAGAGAAGATGCTAGAAACCCTAATTAGGTTTGGATCCTACTGAGTAGTCTGGGTCGGGTATGGATCTGGGTACCCATTTGTAATTGGGTTCTGGTTTGGGCCTGTAATAATAATAAAGTTTAATAATAATAATAATTTTAAAAATAAAATGAAAAAAATTAGTGTCTACAGCTGCCCCTCTTTACTCATTCTTGTGTTAACAAGAATAGAAAAAAGACGAAAAAGATAATATTTTTTCATTTGGCTTCTTTTGAGTAGGATAAAAATGTTGAAAACATTCTGCCCAGAGGTCTTGTGAATGGCTCGGATGACTTATCATATTGCTCGGAAGGCTTACAGATGACCCGGAGGATTTAAGATAAAAAACCATTGAAAATCAGTTTCTTAAAATCTCATTTGAAAACATCCTGCACTGGAGGTCTTATGGATGGCCCTGAGGTCTTATCATCTTGCAATGTAGGTCTTACAGATGACTAGAGGATTTAAGATAAAAAAAACTTTGAAAATCAGTTTCTTAAAATCTCATTTGAAAACATCCTGCACTGGAGGTCTTATGGATGGCCCTGAGGTCTTATCATCTTGCACTGTAGGTCTTATAGATGACTCGGAGGATTTAAGATAAAAGAACCTTTGAAAATAAGTTTCTTAAAATCTCATTTGAAAACATTCTGCACTGAAGGTCTTACGGATGACCCGAAGGCTTTTTGAAAACATCCTGCACTGAAGGTCTTACGGATGACCCGAAGGTTTTTTGAAAACATCCTGCACTAAAGGTCTTACGGATGACCCAAAGGCTTTTTTGAAAACATCCTGCACTGAAGGTCTTACGGATGACCCGAAGGCTTTTTGAAAACATCCTGCATTGAAGGTCTTACGGATGACCCGAAGGCTTTTTGAAAACATCATGCACTAAAGGTCTTACGGATGACCCAAAGGCTTTTTTGAAAACATCCTACACTGAAGGTCTTACGGATGACCCGAAGGCTTTTTGAAAACATCCTGCATTGAAGGTCTTACGGATGACCCGAAGGCTTTTTGAAAATATCCTGCACTGAAGGTCTTACGGATGACCCGAAGGCTTTTTAAAAACATCTTGCACTGAAGGTCTTACAGATGACCCAAAGGTTTATTGAAAACATCATGCACTGAAGGGCTTACATATGACCCGAAGGTTTTTTGAAAACATCATGCACTGAAGGGCTTACAGTTGACCAGAAGGTTTTTTGAAAACATCATGCACTGAAGGGCTTACAGATGACCTGAAGGTTTTGAAAACATCATGCACTGAAGGGCTTAAGGATGACCCGAAGGTTTTGAAAACATCATGCACTGAAGGGCTTACAGATGACCCGAAGGTTTTGAAAACATCATGCACTGAAGGGCTTACAGATGACCCGAACGTTTTGAAAACATCATGCACTGAAGGGCTTACAGATGACCCGAAGGCTTTGAAAACATCATGTACTTAAGGGCTTACAGATGACCCGAAGGCTTTGAAAACATCATGCACTGAAGGGCTTACAGATGTGGGAAATATTTTACTAAGTAAGAAACTTTGAAAATCGTTTTCTTACTATTCAGCAATTTCATTTTCAAAAAAGATTAAATGAGAAACATTGAAAAGCGTTTTCTTATTATTTTTCAAAATAACATGTTGATTGGGTAACATGCCCCAATCTCAAGATAATGCTCATTCTTGTAGATTGCGTCCATCTCTTCTTCAGATGTTTGCGTGATTTCTGTATTTGAGGTTTTGAATTCTACCTTTTTCTTGTAAGGTATTTTTCATCATGAATCTTCTTTTTTCATACGAAGATCTGTAAAACTTCATATTTGAATGCAATCAAATGTATCAATGTAATGCATTGTCTATTATGCAAATGATGTTCTTATGAATGCATGAATGTTGATGCAATATTCAATTGACTTCAAAGTGGTGAACTCGGTCTTTCTTCACTTGATCATTTATTGTCAGGGTTACCTTCGGATATCAGTGTAGCAACTTATGCTATATTTCTGAAGAACCATTTGATCAACTGGTATCTTTATGTCTTCTTTGCTTCATTTAAGTCTCAGAGGAAATGTTTCATTTATGGAACTCTTTCCGTAGTCAGAATTATAACCTTGATGCCCTATTTTATCTTTGATAACATCGGCTTTCTTAGTCTGGACTTGTGTAGAAATCCAATAAGGCTTTCATCTTTGAAAAGAGAATCTATCATCTTTGAAGAGAGAATCTACCATATTTGAAGATAGAATCTATCATCTTTGAAGAATGTAGATGTAGATATGCTAAACTCAGCAGAGAGTAATTAGGAGAGTAGAATCTGTTTTGATTTAACTCTTGAAACATATCACAAGAATGATTTATCCTAATTCCTTTCATGTCTTCACATCTAATTGGAAATCGAACAAAGCCATTCAGACCAAATCATGTTGAGATGTTTAACAACAACATATCGTTCAACCTTAATTGGCTCCACTAGTTTCTTGTTGTTGAAGTTTTAGTTTCCTTTCTCATGGAAAGAAATATTCATCATTTGTTACTTCTAACTTTAGAGTTGAAGAAGACAAACTTCATCTTGGGTCCATAAATGAAAACGCCATATGATAGAAACATTGGTTCAGCACCATAATCATTGGTTCATAAAACATTTGACAACACATCTATCATTTCCTGTGGTTTCTACACAGATGTTCGTAAAACATTTGACAACACATTCATCATTTCTTGTAGCTTCTGCTTAGATTTATCAATCAGTGAATGCTTTTTGCATAGTGTTTAGAGCTTTTCTATGATGTTACAAAGACACCAAGAGCAAAAGTTAATGGGAATAAAAGGGGGATACTGGTGTGTTTCTTGACCAAAAAATTGATCAAATTCAAAAAATCTGCTAGTTTCGGATTGAATAAGAGATACCAACTAATCTTTATATCATCTCGGGCAAGTGCGAGTGTAATACCGATCATGAGTGTAGGAAGTAGAAACACATCCACTATAGGAGCCATGTACAGAAGTATGTTCATAGAATTCTTGTTGCTGTAGATAAAATACACATGATAAAGCCAAAAAGATGAAAACTCAGTTTACCCCGACTGGCAATGATAACCCCAGTAACAACAGGAATAAGGGTAATATATGTAAGCTGAGCCTCTTTCTTCAATGTCATTAAGTAAACAAAAATCGATGTGAAAAACAGCTTCGTAGCTCCAACAACATGATTGAAATTAATCGCCAGGACCCTCAAAGAAATATCCAATCATCACTGACACATAAATGACCAAATTCAAAGCTGAGATCTTGAAGAACTAAACCCTGGATCGAATGGTCTGTATGAGGACCATCTTTATCCATGCAACCGCGATGTAGCTTAACAAAGAACACGTTGTCATGTGACACATGGTTTAAGAAGATTGGGTATTTGAAACCATACTTGTTGAGTAGATATTTGTTCAACACCAGGAACGAAGCAATTATGTATAGTTAGCTCTACTATCACTGTTTCACCATTTTTATTCTTCATATCTTTCTGTCTCATTGGAAATATTTACTCAAGTTAATGATCTTTAACACATGATGATGTGGGCCTTCAGCATGCCCCAATATTTGTTGATATGAATGTTCAAAATATATCAACATTCCTGATTCTGATTGAAATAGGCTTTCAGCATGCCCCAAAATTTGCTTTTTGTTGATGTGAGCTTTCAAAATGCCCTATATAGATTTGTCTGAAGTGGCCTTAATATATCCATGAAAAAATTTGAACTGTTTACAAACATGTACAGAAAGTGCCAAATTGACAGAAAAGATCCGTAAGGCTCTTGAAGCTTATGACAATGAGGCACCTTCGAGTGTCCAAAAGTATGTTCTTGATGAGTGCCGAAAATGAAATCTGGTATGGGTTGGAAGGAATAAAGTTATTCCACTTGAACCTGATGAGGTGGAAATGCTTCTAGGTTTCCCTAAAAACTATACACGATAAGGAGGATCTGCTAGATACATGTTTCCCGGTGGCATCAATTTCCTCTCTTTTTTCTCTGGGATCAGTGATGCAGAGGTTGCCTTCTACTGTAACACCCCCAACCCATACCCGACCCGGATATGAGTTAGAGATACTACATTGACTTTAAAACACAACTTTTAACAAATAATAGCAAAATATTTGAACTTATATTAAGAAAATACGATAATATACATATTGTAATATAAGTTTACCAAAATATTCAGAGCATACACAACTTAACCCTTTAATTACATGCCAACTACCATTTACATAACAAAATGACCTGCTGATTAAGTTGCTTCTGATCTGGTGGTTGCAGGAGTAATGTTGTCAAGCTGCTTAACCTGTCTCGTCTACTTTCTCGGATCCTACGTGTGAAACACTCACACGCTAAGTCATCGACTTAGTGAGGCAATGTAATAATAATAACAAAGCAATGTAATGACCATGTCATAATGATATGAAATTAGATGCAAACATGTACTTAATCAATGTAGTCTACATCATCAATATCCATACCTGTAAGCATATTACTTTAGCATTCATGAATTTGTATGAATAAGTTTATTGGCCCATGATATCATACTAAGAACCTAAGGTATCTGAGTAATGTGAGGTTGTGCACTATGCTGTCACCACAGCTCGTATAAATGCACCGAAGTGCCGCGTAGAATTGCACCGTAGTGCCATATAATGATGTCCATAAGGACCACATATAATTCCTTAAGAATCATATACATATACTAGGGATCAAGTATGTGTCTTTCCAAGACTTCACACATGTTCCACAGAATATATATATCCCGAAGGACCGCGTAGAATTGCACCGTAGTGCCATATAATGATGTCCATAAGGACCACATAGAATTCCTTAAGAATCATATACATATACTAGGGATCAAGTATGTGTCTTTCAAGACTTCACACATGTTCCAAAGAATATACATATGTCCCGAAGGACCGCGTAGACCCTCTACCCTTGGCATGCCAACTATACCTATAGTTCTCATCTACATAACATGGGCTTTTACATTTCACGTACTCTATATCGCGTAGACATGTAAATTCTTACCTTTTCACATAGCTCATAACTTTTCCCACATAGTCATGTCATATAATGCATTTTATATGAACTCATGTCATGTCTCATAATACAGAATATGCTCATGTACCAAGATATAAAATCTAGACTTATCACAAGTCTAGAATGGAGTATGTTTCTATAATTATGCTATGCATATGCACTCACCTATATTTCTTTGCCTTTTCCTCGATCGATCCTACTTGTAGATTGTTCCCGAACTCGTGTAGGCTCAGTATCTACATAATAATTCAATGATACTTATCAGTATACTAATTAATATATTCTAAACTATCATTCCTTAGACTCATAGAAAAGCCAATTTCATCCTTTAATGAGGGTATGCATCGATGCACTACTGATGCATCGGTGCATAAAATGCATTCGATGTTGTATTATTACTGGGATGCATCGATGCATGACTTATGCATCGATGCACTAATTGCATTCGATGTTTCTATTTTAAAAGAGTGCATCGATGCATTACCAATGCATCGATACACCTTCAAATAATTTATGGGTTTTAAACTTTATGCATCGATGCACTATGAATATGCATCGATGCACTCTGCCCAGAATCCTCTTTTATGCCCGAAAATCCACTCTTTTCAGCTTAATACTTCATATATCATCCTCTTTCTTATTTCCTAACTTGCATACTCTTACTTAAGCTAATTATTATCCATTAAATATTTCTAAAACTTAGAAATCTAATTCTCCATGTAGAATTTAAGAATCTAACCCAAATTCCAACATGTTCTATTTTGAATTCTAACACCTCATGCTTCTTAGTTAGCTTATTGACAAGTCAAAAATCTTATTCAAACTTCAAAAACTCATCCATATCAAAATTTCATCTAAAAACTCATTTTCCAAATCTATCTCTAAAACACTTATCTTGTTGTCTTAATGTCATATAAGCTTTCCTTTAGCTTATATAACATCCAAACTTCAATTTCCAAGCTAAAAATCAAAGGAACTACCAAGGTTCAGATTCTTACCTTTACTTGCAAGCTTCACGGTTGGAGAAGGAAGAGAAGAAGAGAAGAGTCTGGAATGCTTATCTCAAATGCCCACGTGATTTATAATATCACCCTAAGGAATATTTAATTATTTCATTTACTCAATTACTCTTTTTCCCTCTTAATTCCCCTTCTTTATAATTCAATCCTACACCAAATAACTCAAATAGATCATTACACTCTTCCATCATTTTACTTAAATCACCAAATGTTGAAACTTTGCAAATTAATCACTAACCCGGTATGGAGGATGTTACAAATCTCTCCCCCTTAAGAAAATTCATCCTCGAATTTTCATTGCACGAACAAATGAGGGTATTGATGTCGCATATCTTCTTCACGCTCCCACGTTGCTTCTTCTACTTTGTGATTTCTCCACAACACTTTGACCAAAGGAATAGTCTTGTTCCTCAATTGCTTAACTTCATGTGCTAAAATTTGAATCGGTTCTTCCTCATAAGTCATATCCGGTTGTACCTCGATCTCTTTTGGATTTACGATATGGGAAGGATCAGATCTATATCTTCGAAGCATTGAAACGTGAAAGACATCATGTATCTTTTCCATCTCAGGTGGTAAAGTTAGCTGATATGCTACAGGTCCTACTCTCTTACAATCTCATATGGTCCAATAAACCGAGGACTCAATTTCCTTTTCGACCAAATCTCAACACCTTCTTCCATGGAGACACTTTAAAAACACTTTATCTCCAACTTGAAATTCAATTTCTTTCCTTTTTAGATCTGCATATGATTTCTGTCTGTCTGCTGCAGCTTTGAGATTACTCTGAATTATCTGGACCTTTTCTTCTACTTCCTAAATCAACTCAGGACCAAGCACTTCTTTATCTTTGAGCTCATACCAGTTCAAAGGCGTACGACATTTCCTTCCATAAAGAGCTTCATAGGGAGCCATTTTAATACTCGACTGATAACTATTGTTGTAAGCGAACTCTGCCAGCGGTAAATACTTTTCCCATGATCCTTTAAATTCCATTACGCATGCTCTCAACATATCTTCCAATATCTGAATAGTTCTCTCTGATTGCCCATCAGTCTGAGGATGAAAAGCCGTACTAAAGTTTAAACGAGTTCCCAACGCTTCATGCAAAGATTTCCAGAATCTAGAAGTGAATCGAGGGTCTCGATCAGAGACTATGGAAACAGGTACTCCATGTAATCTAATAACTTCTCTAATATACAGCTCTGCATACTTTTCCATAGAGAAATCCGTTCTAACCGGAAGAAAATGCGCTGACTTAGTTAATCGATCAACAATTACCCAGATTGATTCTCTTTTGTTCGGGGTCAAGGGTAACCCCGAAACAAAATCCATCGTAATATTTTCCCATTTCCATTGAGGAATGAAAAGCGGTTGCAATAATCCTGATGGAACTTGATGCTCGGCTTTGACTTGTTGACATATCAAACACTTAGACACAAATTCGGTGATGCTTCGCTTAATCCCTGACCACCAAAATCGATCCTTCAAATCCATATACATCTTAGTTCCACCCGGGTGCATCGTTAACGGACTGCAATGAGCCTCTGTTAATATTTCTTTCTTCAAGTTGTCATTGTCGGGTATTACAATTCTTCCTTTACATTATAGATTTCCATCTGACTTAATCTCAAAGTCTTTAATCTATTTGTTCTTTACTTGTTCAATTCTTTTCAAACACATTTCATCTTTACCTTGCAATTCTCCTATTCGTTCCCACCATGCTGGTTTAAGGGTTAATTCTGCACAAAGACCACCATCTCCCGTTAAAGATAATCTTGCATCCATAGCTCGTAAAGCTGCCAACGTCTTTCTACTCAGAGCATCTGCTACCACATTAGCCTTTCCGGGATGATAGTCAATTATCACATCATAATCCTTTAAGAACTCTACCCATCTACGTTGTCTCAAATTCAATTCTTTTTGAGTCATCAGATACTTCAGGCTCTTATGATCCGTATATAAGTAACAACGCTCCCCATAAAGATAATGACGCCAAATCCTGAGAGCGAATACTACATCAACCATTTCTAAATCATGAGTGGGGTAATTCCTTTCATGTGGTTTCAACTGTCTCGATGCATACGCTACCACCTTTCCTTCTTGCATTAATACACACCCCAACCCGTTATGGGATGCGTCACTGTATACTACAAAATTCTTGCCAGATTCCGGTTGAACCAATATCGGAGTTTCCGTCAGAATTATCTTTAAAGCTTCGAAGCTTTCTTGACATTCAGAAGTCCAAACAAATGGTACGTTCTTTCTCATTAGCTTTGTTAGAGGCAGCACAATCATCGAAAAATTCTTAACGAATCTTCGATAGTAACCGGCAAGTCCAAGAAAACTCCGAACTTCAGACACATTCTTAGGAACTTCCCAATCCATTATAGCTTTAACCTTATGAGTGTCTACTCTAATCCCAACTGCCGAGATCACATGCCCTAAGAAAATTACTTCATCTAGCCAAAATTCACATTTAGACAATTTCGCATAGAGATTTTTATCCCTGAGAATTTGCAAAACTAGCCTCAAATGTGTGATGTGCTCTTCAATGGACTTCGAGTAAACCAATATGTCATCAATAAAGACAACAACAAACTGGTCCAGATAGGGCTGAAAAATCCTGTTCATGAGATCCATGAAAGCAGCAGGTGCATTCGTTACTCCGAATGGCATTACGATGAATTCATAATGACCATATCTCGTTCTGAAAGCTGTCTTCGGAATATCTTTCTCCTGGATCTTCAATTGATGATAACCCGAACGTAGATCGATCTTTGAAAATACCGAAGCTCCTTTTAGTTGATCAAACAAGTCATCAATGCGCGGAAGGGGATACTTGTTCTTAATGGTCACCTTATTAAGCTGTCGATAATCAATACAGAGACGCATTGATCCATCCTTCTTCTTAACAAATAACACCGGAGCTCCCCAAGGTGACACACTTGGTTGAATAAATCCTTTTTCTAACAATTCTCGCAATTGATTCTTTAACTCTTGTAATTCCTTCGGAGCCATCCGATAAGGTGCCATTGCAATTGGAGCGGTTCCTGGCATTACTTCAATTTGAAATTCTACCTCTCTATCCGGAGGTAATCCTGGCAGTTCAGCAGGAAAAACATCAGGGAACTCTCGAACTATTGGAATCTCCTCTAACCTTTTCTCTTGAGCTCTTGAATCAATCACATTTGCAAGAAAACCCTGACATCCTTGTAGCAATAATTTCTTGGCAGACATCACTGATATTACATTTGCTAAAGGATTACACATTTCACTGATCACATTAACCTCTATTCCTTCTGGACTCTTCAGGGTTACCTTTTTCAATCTACAGTCGACATTCCCATAATAATGAAACAACCAATCCATTCCCAGAATCACTTCAAACTCGTCAAAGGGTAATTCCATCAGATTAGCAGGGAATTCAATTCCCTGAACCTTTATGGGGCACCCCTTACAGACTTTTTCCACCTGAGTACTATGCCCTAACGGATTAGTTACTATCATCACATTACTCGTAGCTTCTATAGGAATCCTCAACTCCTTTACTAACTTACTTGTAATATAAGAATAATTAGAACCCGGATCAATCAGCACCAATACTAATTTATCATACAACTGAAAAGTACCTGCTATAATATCAGGGTCATCACGGTCTTCACTTGTCTTTAGATTGTATACCCGAGCAGTGGATCGAACTTCAGGTTGAGCAGAGAATTCAGACGGGTTCCTTCCTCTGCATCTTCCTCGTCCTCTTTGGGAGGAAGAACCAACTCTTCCAGATGGTGCAGGCTCACCAACAATCAAGGGACAATCCCGGATAAAATGTCCGGCATCTCCGCATCGAAAACAAGTCCCAGCAGCCATACGACAAGCCCCATAATGGTTTTTCCCACAGTGCTGACACTGTCTCCCTTGACTCGGAGTAGATCTCCCAGCACCAGATTCCACTGACTGCGTCTGTCTAGGTCTTGCCTGACTTGCTCCCCTAGCAGACAATGTAACTGATTCTCGAAATCCCGAGTCTCTTCCCCTTTTTGTTGGTACTGAGCTAGAGGAAGTAGTCGTCCTCTTTGATGTATGAACTCTTGAGTCCCCAAATCTTTCATTTTGAGCCCTTTCAAGAGCTTTTGCACGATTGATCACCTCCTGGAACGAGGACAAGTTTAATACTATCAATATTTCTTTAAGTCTAGGGCGCAAGCCCTCCACGAACCATTCGCAAGTATCTTTTTCAGTAGGCACAAGCTCAGCTGCAAACCTGCTCAGCTTATTAAACCCACATTCGTACTCATATACAGAGCGGCTCATCTGCTTCAAATTCATAAACTCCTGCTTCATTTGTCGGATAAACTGATCTCTAATATATTTGTTTTTAAATTCTTCTAAAAACAAAGACCAAGTCAACTGGTCGGTTGACATCCTCATGGTGACGTTCGTCCACCATATCCTCGCCTGACCCCTCAATAAAGACACAGCTCCATCTAATTTCTCCACTTCGGAACAGTGGAGACCATCTAACATGATTTTCAAATCATTTAACCAAAGATCCGCTGACACTGGACCTTCCTCAGCTTCTCCCTTAAATTCGGGAGCTCCTAAACCTCTCAACTTTTTTGCTACATTAATTCTTTGAGTTAGTGGAGCAGGAGGTTGAAGACGCGTCAGAATAGCGTCTAACGTTCTGAAGAACGTATCTTGATCTTGCACAGGCACTCTTTGAGATGCCTGTTCTTCACCTTGCCTGGCCAGGGCAGGTGAATTACTGCTTTCAGCATGCCTATCTTCTCCCGCTTCACTTCGGGAGCTATTATGTCCGGACATCTAATAAGAATAAACACATTGTTCTATTAGCAAAACAACATTCTCATACTATACCAGATCAGAAGTTCTCACTATTTGTTGGCATGTATTCCATTTAAAGACTCTATAGACTCTGGTTTATGCCTAGAATCGGCTAAACCATAGCTCTGATACCATTAAATGTAACACCCCCAACCCATACCCGACCCGGATATGAGTTAGAGATACTACATTGACTTTAAAACACAACTTTTAACAAATAATAGCAAAATATTTGAACTTATATTAAGAAAATACGATAATATACATATTGTAATATAAGTTTACCAAAATATTCAGAACATACACAACTTAACCCTTTAATTACATGCCAACTACCATTTACATAACAAAATGACCTACTGATTAAGTTGCTTCTGATCTGGTGGTTGCAGGAGTAATGCTGTCAAGCTGCTTAACCTGTCTCGTCTACTTTCTCGGATCCTACGTGTGAAACACTCACACGCTAAGTCATCGACTTAGTGAGGCAATGTAATAATAATAACAAAGCAATGTAATGACCATGTCATAATGATATGAAATGAGATGCAAACATGTACTTAATCAATGTAGTCTGCATCATCAATATCCATACCTGTAAGCATATTACTTTAGCATTCATGAATTTGTATGAATAAGTTTATTGGCCCATGATATCATACTGAGAACCTAAGGTATCTGAGTAATGTGAGGTTGTGCACTATGCTGTCACCACAGCTCGTATAAATGCACCGAAGTGCCGCGTAGAATTGCACCGTAGTGCCATATAATGATGTCCATAAGGACCACATATAATTCCTTAAGAATCATATACATATACATATACTAGGGATCAAGTATGTGTCTTTCCAAGACTTCACACATGTTCCACAGAATATATATATATCCCGAAGGACCGCGTAGAATTGCACCGTAGTGCCATATAATGATGTCCATAAGGACCACATAGAATTCCTTAAGAATCATATACATATACTAGGGATCAAGTATGTGTCTTTCAAGACTTCACACATGTTCCAAAGAATATACATATGTCCCGAAGGACCGCGTAGACCCTCTACCCTTGGCATGCCAACTATACCTATAGTTCTCATCTACATAACATGGGCTTTTACATTTCACGTAGTCTATATCGCGTAGACATGTAAATTCTTACCTTTTCACATAGCTCATAACTTTTCCCACATAGTCATGTCATATAATGCATTTTATATGAACTCATGTCATGTCTCATAATACAGAATATGCTCATGTACCAAGATATAAAATCTAGACTTATCACAAGTCTAGAATGGAGTATGTTTCTATAATTATGTTATGCATATGCACTCACCTATATTTCTTTGCCTTTTCCTCGATCGATCCTACTTGTAGATTGTTCCCGAACTCGTGTAGGCTCAGTATCTACATAATAATTCAATGATACTTATCAGTATACTAATTAATATATTCTAAACTATCATTCCTTAGACTCATAGAAAAGCCAATTTCATCCTTTAATGAGGGTATGCATCGATGCACTACTGATGCATCGGTGCATAAAATGCATTCGATGTTGTATTATTACTGGGATGCATCGATGCATGACTTATGCATCGATGCACTAATTGCATTCGATGTTTCTATTTTAAAAGAGTGCATCGATGCATTACCAATGCATCGATACACCTTCAAATAATTTATGGGTTTTAAACTTTATGCATCGATGCACTATGAATATGCATCGATGCACTCTGCCCAGAATCCTCTTTTATGCCCGAAAATCCACTCTTTTCAGCTTAATACTTCATATATCATCCTCTTTCTTATTTCCTAACTTGCATACTCTTACTTAAGCTAATTATTATCCATTAAATATTTCTAAAACTTAGAAATCTAATTCTCCATGTAGAATTTAAGAATCTAACCCAAATTCCAACATGTTCTATTTTGAATTCTAACACCTCATGCTTCTTAGTTAGCTTATTGACAAGTCAAAAATCTTATTCAAACTTCAAAAACTCATCCATATCAAAATTTCATCTAAAAACTCATTTTCCAAATCTATCTCTAAAACACTTATCTTGTTGTCTTAATGTCATATAAGCTTTCCTTTAGCTTATATAACATCCAAACTTCAATTTCCAAGCTAAAAATCAAAGGAACTACCAAGGTTCAGATTCTTACCTTTACTTGCAAGCTTCACGGTTGGAGAAGGAAGAGAAGAAGAGAAGAGTCTGGAATGCTTATCTCAAATGCCCACGTGATTTATAATATCACCCTAAGGAATATTTAATTATTTCATTTACTCAATTACTCTTTTTCCCTCTTAATTCCCCTTCTTTATAATTCAATCCTACACCAAATAACTCAAATAGATCATTACACTCTTCCATCATTTTACTTAAATCACCAAATGTTGAAACTTTGCAAATTAATCACTAACCCGGCATAGAGGATGTTACATCTACTGTCTTGTCATACCTTTGAAAACAGATGTGCAATAAGTGAATAGTGATCACTTGGAGCAATTAATGAGTAGATTTGGCGAATTCGACCTTGTTGTTGGTGGCCTCCAGTGTAACAACCTTAATGGAAGAAATAAATATCATCGATATGAACTAGAAAATTTTTGTTGGTGCATTTTCTTGCAATGACTGCTACAACGACTATCTCTTCTACTGCTCCAAGATACTCACTGTTATATCCCACTCTTCCTGAACCATGGAAAGGTTTGGTTGATAGTAAAACTTGTTATCTTTACTTTTGGAATATTGTAACCAATGTTACCCAATATGAAAGGTCTATAAGTGTAGAATATGTTCCCATGTCTTATTCTGTACCATATGTTCTCAAATTCAAGTTCAACAATCTTCTTAAGGACATAATGGATATAATCCTGACAAAGAAAATGATCGACATGGAAGAGGCAGAAATGATGCATCAAGATTTGAACCATTATCACGGTGTAACTAGAGTGCAAGTGGTGACTTGTTCATTCCCATAATACACCTTAATGGGACTTATGACTCTGTGATTGGAAAATCTGTTAGAGATATGGATTGATGGCTGGGGAAAATAATTTGTCTGGTGATGTTTATCGCCCTCAGCATGAGATAAGTGATAATCTTTCTTGATGAATTGCTAATGATGTCACAGGAGAGCATTACAAGTTCAATTCTCCAGACTTTCTGGCTTATTGGACCACTTACTTTCAAGAAAGTGAAATGCTTCATTATTCTGGCCTCGTTCATTCTTTTTCTTCAATAGAGGTAGAATAGGCAACAACTTGCTTTAAGGACTTTTCTTATTTGAGACTGTAATGTTTGAAAATGTTTTTCCTCCTTTCCTCATCGAAGAATGAATTTTTTTTGTAAAATGTTGCCTATCACAAGTTCACAATAAAATCAAATCATAAGCTTGAATTCAAAGAATATCAAAAGAATCAATAATTCTTTAATGTTTGAGAATTATAGCTCTTCGACAAATATCAAAATTTGGGTTGGTTTCAGGATGGCTTTCCTATTTTCTATGGTTACATCTATTTAAGATGCCACTCCTCTCTCTTTTTTTGTGAACTTTGTCACATACCTCACTTTCTTTGACTTGGTATTTTAACCGGATGTGTACAAAATGACACAATCTAGCATAACGGTTACTAGACCTTCTAGAATACTTCCATTTCAATTCTTTGAAATCCTCGATAAAGAAATGTGAAAACATCGATCTAATAATGAAATTTCTGAGTGCTCGTGTGAAGTTGACTATAACAGGTGTTTCTTAACATCCTTAGTCCATTTCTTAACATATATGCCATTTTGGCTAGCTGAATTCAGCTTTATTGTATATAATAATATAATCACCTTTATCAGGTTAGTTGAAACTTATCCATAAAGCCGGGGAGATTAACCAATTGCTCTAGAGGAATAATTTTATTGCATATAATAATATAATAAGTTAGCTGAATATTATTCATAAAGCCAGGGCGATTAACCAATTGCTTTAGGGGGATAACTCAAGCATAAAAGATTAGCTGAATATTATCCATAAAGCCGGGGCTATTAACAAATTGCTTTAAGGGGATAACTCAAGCTTTATTGTATATATAATAATATAACATGGGTATCCAAATCCAATTTCTTAAGCTTGTTCAGAAGAACCTGTTATAGTCTAGGTGTTTTGGTGGAATTTAGAAAATCTTATTACCAAATGACTTTAGACTATATTTGTCAAAGTTTCATCGTTGAACTTCATCAATAGAAAAGCAATCTAGTCAGCTTTGCAATGTTACATAAGATGCCCCATATTGTACACCTTTATATGTAAATACCAAGCATTTTTGTCTAATTCCTTATATTGGAGAAAGCTCTCTGATTTTTGTGGAAAGGGTCGTGTTTGGGTATATTTCTTCTGAGGTAAGGTCAAGGGTCCTTGTTTTTCTAATTTTCAATCTTGATATTATTCATAAAGCCAGGGCGATTAACCAATTGCTTTAGGGGGATAACTCAAGCATAACAGATTAGTTGAATATTATCAATAAAGCCGGGGCTATTAACCAATTGCTTTAGGGGGATAACTCAAGCTTTATTGTATATATAATAATATAACATGGGTATCCAAATCCAATTTCTTAAGCTTGTTAAGAAGAATCTGTTATAGTCTAAGTGTTTTGGTGGAATTCAAAAAACCTCATTACCAAATGACTTTAGACTAGATTTGTCAAAGTTTCATCGTCGAACTTCATCAATAGAAAAGCAATCTAGTCAGCTTTGCAATGTTACATAAGATGCCCCACATTGTACACCTTTATATGTAAATACCAAGCCTTTTTGTCTAATTCCTTATATTGGAGAAAGCTCTCTCATTTTTGTGGAAAGGGTCGTGTTTGGGTATATTTCTTCTGAGGTAAGGTCAAGGGTCCTTGTTTTTCTAATTTTCAATCTTGATATTCTATCAAAGATTATAACTCTAATCATTTAAAGAGTTTTTTAATCCAGTTGATATTCAAAGAACTGCAAGATTACAAAATTGACTCAATGCTCATAACCTTAAAAACAACATAAATTTATCTATTGCACAAAAAGTGGAGAAAGGAAGAAAAAACATGTGCAAACAAGATGTTGAAAATAAAAAGTACTATAGTGGTAGATAACAACTTCCACTTGTTTTGTTTAGCTTGCTTCGAAAGTTGGGTATGTACTTGGCCCAGGATTTTCATCTTTATTTTCCCCCCATTTCTTGATCATTTCTTGTGTCAAGGCTCCATTGTCAATGAGCATCTCTATTTCTTTTAACAATAGACAACAACTCCATATTAAATGTCCCTTTACCCCCAAGTGAAAATTACAAACACTACCTTGATCATAACTATGAGCAGAAGGGTTTGGTAGCACTTTGGTTGGTATTGGTGTGATGTATCGACCTTTAACCAAATGAGGGTACAAGTCTGAAATGGAAGTTTGGAACATTTCCAAAGTTTTTCTTGATTGCATTACTTTCTTTGGTCGATTCGAACAGTTACTTGCTCTTTTTCGTTTGCAGTGGCGAGGACTCTGGATATGACATTCATTCACATCATCAGCTTTCGCTCTCTGATCCGTCGGGCTCTTGGATGTGACTTTTGAGTTTCCTTCGTTGATTACATTTTCAATTAATTCTCCATTTGTCATAAGATTCTCGAATTCCTTTGTCGGATTTGCCAATATTAACTCAAAGAAAGGAGCGGGAAGGGAATCACGAAACATATGTGATATATCTTCTTCTAACATGGGAGGTTGAACTTGTGCTGCCACTCCTCTCCATCTTAAGGCATACTTCTGAAACCCTTCATTGGCTTCCATTTTTACTCCTTGAAGATCCATACGTGTTGGAGCTAAGCCTTTAACATACCGATATTGTCCCAAAAATGCATTGGCTAGATCAACCCATCTCTTGATTTGTTCCTAGGTCAATTGATTGTACTAGACTACTGTTGGGCCAACGTGGCTATCATGGAAAGAGTGAATTAACAGATCATCAGAACTTAAATATCCTTCCATTTTTCTGTAAAACATTCTCAAGTGGATTAAATGACAACTGGTGCCATTATATTTCTCAAAATTAGGCATCTTGAATTCATAGGGAATAACCAAATCTGGAACCAAACTGAGCTCTCTTGCTTCTAGTTCTTTGTGGGAAGTATTAACACTTTTCATATTTCTGATTGCTTCATCCATCCTCTAGAATCTCTCTTTATATTGTGAATAATTAATGAGGCTATTCTTTGGGCTCAAGTGGGATGCCTCAGGGTATGTTATCATTCCTGACTTTTCAATCTGATAGCATGGTTGTCATTTAGCAATTATCTCTCTTTTATCAGATGTTATCCTCTGACTAATTTGATTTGATCCATCTGGTATTGAATCTGATGATTCTTTCTTTGTATCTTGAGGTAACCCTGTCAATTGTTCTGGCCACTGATCTTGTAGTCCCTCACAAGATTGCTCCATTATTTTCATGATGATGGTACAGTAATATGAATGGATGTTCTCAATTTTACTGTTACAGAACCCTTCATGATTTATTTATATGTTTTTATAATTAATGTATATACCAATACTTGAACAAATAAAAAATGTAATGTAAATGCAAAAATGCATAAATACAAAAATAAGAATGCAAATTGTGCAATGAAAAAGTAAACATAAAAGTATGAATACAAAATGAAAATGCAAAGATGTAAAATGCAAATGCATGTATGAAATGGTGGTACTCAAGAGTGATCATCTTAGAACAGATTTCATTGAACACAAAAGTTTCCGTGCATCAAACAAAACTTTTACATGTAAGGGATAGCTTTCACTCCTAACTTCTCTATTTCCCTTAAAAGCCAAATTAACTTCCACTCATGCTCAGATGTGGAGTTATCAATCTGCCTTAATTCTCTCGTGAAGCCAGCTAAGTCCACCAGCTTATGAGCCACATTGTTTACTTGGGCAGCAACTTCCTTCATGATATTGTCTTTTTCCTTCATCTTTTGTGTTAATTCTCAGAATTGCAAACAATGTTGTTCATTTTTTCTCGTGAGAGAATCTTTTTGTTCAAGAAGTTCTCGTATAAGATCCCCATAATCATCTAAACATTTCTTCAATATATTGTTCTTAGCTCTAGTGGCTTTTAATTCAGTATCAATCTCATGTTGATGGATCTGATATGATGCTTCCATGTTGGTCATAGAACTATTCAACCTTTGATTGTCGACTTGATATTTTCTCAATTCAATGACAGTTGTATTGAGTCTTTCTTCTGCAACTCGTAAATCATGAGAAAACTTCTTGGCTCATCCTTCATTTATGTTACAGTTCTTTTTCAGTTTGGTGAACCCTGTAATAAACTCTTTTGGGGTATTTCCTATGCTAACATTTTGAAAGGCTTGACTGACATTATGAAAATCTTCATGCATGGTTTCCATTTTGGTGCTCAATTTATCGTTTTCAATCTTTAAATGACGTATTTGAGCCTCAGACCTCAACAAATCTTCTTCCTTCTGGACACCTCTACTGATACTTTTACCTTTGAAGACTTTTGGTATTAATCTAGCAGAACCTTCAGTTACCAAACTAGGTCGATTATTTATCATAAATTGTAGGGTTTCATGATCCAAAAGACTTTGGACTCGACATTTGAAGGCAAGATAATTCTCAATGGTATGTCTTTGAGCGCCGGCATGATATTCACAATAAACGTTGATGTCATACCAATTCGGATACGGAGGTTGGAACGGTTTTATGTAGTACGGAGCAACTTTTCGCGCTTCAAGTAGCTTCTCATATAACTCTTTATATCATATAGGGATAACATCAAAATGAGAACCATCTTTTGTCTTAGATTGAACCTGAGTTTTAGACGTTGGGAGCAGACTAAACTTCAACGATTTTAGATTACATTATTTCTTCTCATCTCTGGGAGCTTTTACAATTGTCACCATTTCTTTGGTATCTCCAGATAACTTGTGAATACGAATGATGACTGTCTGTAATTTCTCAAATTGGTTAGGATCAGAAGTCCATTGCATATATGAGATTGCAGATTTATCTTCATTGAGCTCTCTCTTTTTTTGTGTAGGAATCTCTCTTCCTTTGGTCAAAACAGATATTCTACCCATCATCTTGGACATATGCTCTCTTATTTCTCGTATCTCCTTTTTCTCTTCAAAAGGCATACGATCTTTGGGTGCATAGCTCTCCTCTATCCTCGGAGTTCCCTCAGGATGTCATTCCATGGTTGCGTCATATTTTGTTTGATCATAAAACTTTTTGTTCATTTATGAATTATTTCCAATTTGATGAACAATCTTTCAAGTCAACACCTTTTGGTTATGCCATGTTCATGCAATACAAACAAAAGAAATCAATATAAACAAGTTATAGCAAAACAAAATGTATAAAAATGAGAAAGGAAAAAATAAATTGGTTAGTACTAATTAATAGAAAGAAAAGCTCCTATTTATCAAGGTATAAATCCTAACCTCATGATTTCTAGTTCCATGCTTTGTTTAGAAAAATTAACCTAACTGCATGATTTCTAGTTCCATGCTTTGTTTAGAAAAAAATGAAATCAAATAAATTAAAAGCTAGAGCTTATTTCTCCTTTGTGTATACCTACAGACAGGGTTTCAGTATTATCTTAGATCAGGAGAATTTCTAGGGTTTATTATATGCAAGGTTTCAGTTCAAGGAGTAAAGGTACTCGAACTGTCCTTGTTGGTGCCCTCTTGGGCTGCCAAATCCTCAATCCTAGTCCATTATAGACTTAAGCGGATTGAGTTCAATTCGAGGGGACATATTTCTCTATGCCTGACACTGAGAATAAATTCTCACGAAGACATAGAGCATATGAACCCCGAAAGCTACTTACTAGGTCTGACACGGAGAATAAATTCTCGCGAAGACGTCGCTTTCACTCCCACTTAAAAGGGACAAGCTTGATTATAAAGCTTATGTTATGTAATGCATATGTTGTGTATGAGGAGAAATTTTCACACAAAATTAATATCTAAAAAGGAATTAAATACAAATAAATATACAAAGGTATAAAATAAATTGAAAGAAATGAATCATAAATTAAATAAAATTGGATTCTCAATTTCTAATTATAGAGAAAATATATAATCGACTTAGATTTGACCAAAATCCCCAGCAGAGTCGACAAGCTGTCGTAACCGGTTTTCGCCCGGGCACGAATGTTTCTTGACAGAAAAGCGAGTGAATAAATAAATGGTTTTTAATGAAATGTTTTAGAGTTGCCGTCGAACCTTTTGAGTTAGGTAAGTCGAATACCTAAAAATCACCTTTTAAAAGAGTTTTTAAGAAAACATCATTTAAAAGATAAATTAGTCTGTGTATAGCCAGAAATTCATTTATTTTAGTAATAAAGAGGGATTCGTGGTCGGTTACGTTTGAGGAATGATTAACACCCCCACAACGCTTAAAATTGGTACCCATCGATTATAAATTGTCTTTATTATTGGAAATCTAAGAATTCAAATATGAATTTAATTTACGATCCTATTATTCCAGATTCAATCGAATAATTCTAAGAAAAAATATATTAAAATATTTTTTATAAAATTAAAGTATATATATACTTAGGTTTCATAAATAGGGTATTTATTTATTTAAAAATATCAGAAAAGGACATCTAGTTACTTTAAGACAGTCCTTCTATTTAATATAAATAAATAAATATTAATGAGAATATGATAATTTTTCCTAAAAATAATAAAAATAAAGTATATATATATATATATATATTAAACATTATATTTATTTATTTTTTAAAATACAGAATAAGACATCTAGTTATTTTAAGACAACTTTTTTTTAATATTTAAAAATAAAAAAATATTGTCCTTTAATTAAATTACAAAATTGATTAAATTAATTGATATAAGATATTATGATTACTTAAAAATATTTTAAGGAATAAATCACATATTTCAAGAAAAATAAAATAATAATAATAATAATCTAATAATAATAATAATATAATAAAAATAATAAATAAAAAGGACAAACACATGTACGTGATATTCAATGATAGAAAAAGTTAATAAAGGAAAACATTTTGTTTAAGTGGCAATAAATTATGAATGATAAGACAACTTTTATTTATTAATACATCTTTTTTTATTAGTTAGGTAATGACCGATTATGCTAGACAAATTCAAATTCAAAATTATATTATATTATTCTTACCCACTATGTCCACAAAAGAAGACTTTAAGCATTTTGTCTTTTATTATTATTATTTAATTATTTATTATTTTTAATTTATTATTAATATATATTATTAGAATACATATGTGACTAAAATAAAAAAACACAATAACTAAAGTACTATATTTAAAATATTTAAACATAAAAGGTAATCATAGAAATAAAATAAATTAAATGCTAAATTAAAATAACAAAAACATGCTTTTAAGGATTAAATTGTAAAATTTCAAAATTAATAGAAATAACTTAAAATATTATATAATATAAATAATAACAGTGTAATTTAACTATAAATATTAATACGAGATTAAAATAAAAATTAATAAAATATAAGGGACTAAATAATATATTTACCCTAAATATTTAATAAATATGGCAGGGACTATAACATAAGAAGACAAAATTAAAAGACTTCGAAAATCAATTTAGTGACCAAATTGCAAAAGGATATAAATTTGGAGGGATCACGGATGTGATTTTACTATGTGGGAAATTACAGAAACATCCCTCACCAAAACGACGTCGTTTTGGTGAGGGTATAAATACCCCAGAAACCGGCCTTTAGGCCATTTTTCTCTCATTTTTCACTTTGCTTCTCTCTTTTTAGAGAGAGAAGCTCTAAACTCTCTCTAGAATTCCATCACCGGAGGGAATTCCGACCACCGTCGTCGTCGTTCTCCGGCGTCGAGCGCCACCGTCGGCCACCACACACGGTGGCTGGAAAACGTGCAAACTACCTTAAATCGTAGATCACACAACCCTAAAGCCAAATCTAGCTTCCGTTTCTTGTAAAAAATCATAAACTTTCCTAGATCTAAATTTATACCTTCGGCGATTCAAGTCTCTGATGAGGCGTAGAGACTCCAACCACTATGGATAAGTATTCTCGATCTCTTTTCTTCTTTCGGTTTAATGTTTGGCTGCTATGGTTTTTTTCTGGTGCATGCTTCCTCTCCTCCTCCTTGTCTTTGTAGGTTCGGTGGCCTTTTATAGGCCACCATGAAGCTGCCTTCGGTTCGATGGTCCCTCGGTGAGTCTCCAAAGGGATATAACATGAGCGGCTGGTGTAGATCTTCTGGAAGCATCGATGTCGTGGCAGCAAATGACTGGGGAACATAACGGCGTAGTGGTTGGCGTAGAAGCGGCGGAGTGGTTGGCGTAGAAGCGGCGGAGTGGTTGGCGTAGAAACGGCGGAGCAGTTGGAGGGACATGACGGCGCCAAAATCTCCCTAGGGTTGGTGAACCCTAGGGTTTCTTCTGTGCTTAATCTGGACCGTTGGATCATGCCAGATCCAACGGCTGATAAAACTGGCGGCTGGAGAAGATGCTAGAAACCCTAATCAGGTTTGAATCCTACTGAGTGGTCTGGGTCAGGTATGGATCTGGGTACCCATTTGTAATTGGGTTCTGGTTTAGGCCTGTAATAATAATAATATTTAATAATAATAATAATAATAATAATATTTATAATAATATTAATAATAATATTAATAATAATAATTTTAAAAATAAAATGAAAAAATTAGTGTCTACACTAAGCTATCTCAAATTTTCTCTAGCTTTTCTAAGCTTTCACTCATATTCCATCTCATTCACTTTGCATACATTTATATTAATGCTAAAGACATATATTTATAAGGGTAATTAACTTCCTTAATGAAAGATCTAGGCATTTCCAAATTCATCTTGTTTTGCCACATTGAGTTCATTGTCTTAATGAAATTCCCTTCCATCATCAATTGTCACATGTTTATTTTCCATGCTTAGTTCTTAAGTAATTCAAGAACATGCTTCATTAATCAAGAATCTTCTAGAATTATACAAGTATAAGTAGTAAAATTAGATTTGAATTCTAACAGTTACAAAGGGAGATTGGCCGGAATTTACTGATGTGATTAGGATTTCTCACCTTTGGAATCAAGACAATTCTTGTTTGATTAATTTCGGCAATATCCTGAACTCCAGATAAAACATCAATACAATAAGCAAAGATCTCCTGACCAAGCACGTGCCAAAAACGCTGATAGAAGACAGCGCCCAAGCCGTCCTTGCCAGAAGCCTTAACGGGGCTCATGGACTTCAAAGCAAAATATGTTTCCTCATGAGTATAAGGGTGCAGGAGAGAGTCATTAATAGTATTTGAAATAAAAGGAGTTACACCTTGAAGAACTTAATCAAAAGAGTTATTGCCTTTTGAGAAGAAAAAGAAACCAAAATTATTAGCAGCAACATCCAATAAATCCTCAATGTTTGAATAACGAACTCCATTGTCATCATGCAAGTGCTCTACATGATTTATCTTTTTCCCGAATGAGGTGAACCTGTGAAAAAAGGTTGTATTCTTATCCCCGTTATTAATCCAGTTTACTCGATCGCGCTGTTCCCAGTAGATTTCATCCTTTTCAGCCTCCAAATTTAGAGCGAGCTTTACTTCTAAGATCTCCCCAAGAACCTCATCCGTGGGATGAGTATTCAATAACTCGGCTAGACGATGATGAAGGTCATTGCAAGTAATTTTCTTGCTGGCTCAATTTTTTGTGAACCACTCATCCAAACCAGTGCAAACCGATTTTAATTTCAACGGAACTGAACTCACAGCCGTATTCTACAAGCGAGACACTTCACTAGCACAAGAGTCATCTAAAAGCCAGTCGGCCTCGAATTTGAAGTGCCACTTATTAGTTGCAGCAATCATTGGGCAAGTATAAACCATAAGAGGACAGTGATCCGAGAATGAATAAGTGAGATGTTCCAGTTTGAAAGCTGGGAAAAGTTCCCACCAACCATCATTAGCAACACCTCTATCAAGACGTTCTCTTATAAGACGGCCCATTTCCCATGTAAACCATCGCTTGTATACCCCAAGTAGGACAACTGACAATCCAACAAAGCTGATCTAAAACCCTGGATCTGGTGTTCACTCCGTGGTAAACCGCCACGCTTTTCAGTTGTAAACATGAGTTCGTTGAAATCACCAATTACCATCCGGGGAACATGGGAACAATCATTGAGATGACAAAGAAGATTCCACAAAGATTCTCTAAGCCTCTCCTCCGGTGCACCGTAGAAACCAGTGCATCTCCACGAATTTCCGTCTGAATCATCATTAATGAAGAAAAACCACACAATTTGCTAACTTTTTCCATACGAGTACCATGTAGTTTTGTTTCAATCAGAAAAACCACAGAGGGGTTAACGCTCCGTACAAAGTGACGGAGACGCTTAACTGTCCAAGATTTCCCCAAACTCGAACATTCCAGTTAAGGAGCTTCATTGGCCTCGACTGGCCTTATTAAACAGACCTGTCGATTCATTTTTATTAGTAGATGATGTTGAACCACCGAAAATAGGAGTAGTATCTGGATGCAAAGAAACTACTGTTGTTGAAGAATTAATACGATGACGTTTTGAAACATCATAATGTTTGATTGGGTTATCCTCCTCATTGCCACGCATAATTGTATCAAAAGAAGCCTTAGAAGGCACGTGGAAAGGTATCGAGGTGTTTTGAGGACCATAAAAAGTCAACTCATTGACTTTCCAACCTTATAAAGATTAGAATCATTGATTGCCTCTGAATTAATGCCATCAGAAAGAGATTGCTGTTGAGAATTTTCAGGGAGGACTCCTGAACTTCCTCCTGAAAAGTTGCCCAAGATTTTAGGGCAATCAATACTTTCCTCAATTAACCATTTGTAGCTCCGATGGGCGTTCATCCTTGATTGTGCCCGCAAAGACAGATCCCATTGAAACTAAAAGTCTTGCCTCGGATGAAGAACTCGAATCGGACAAAAACCTTCCCCATGGCCCTGGAGACCACAAAGAAAACAAAATAACGTGAGCTTCTCGTACTCGAAACGGGCATAAGCATGGGAACCATCAGATAGAGCAAAATTTTCCTCCTTTTAAGAGGTTGTCGAATATTAAACTTAACTCGAATGCGCATTATCCGTTCATTAAGAGAAAATATAACCCATTACTACGTTAATAAAATCTCATTAACTTTTAAATTAATCAAGAATGTCTCATAATTTGGTATAAACAAAATAAATCTCTCTAAAAAATAATTAATTAAAGCTTATTTTTTTTAGAATTTTATTTTTGGTCAACCAAAAATTCTAAATTTCTACAATATTATAAAAAAACACTTTTTGTCAAATTATTGCACAGAATATTTGACTAGTTACACGTGAAAAAGATATAAGTGGTATAAAGATCGGGTTATAAGTGGTGACATGTTAATTATTACATATAATTTTTATTTAAGATATTAATAATAATGCTAAATTATTTGATTATTGTATTATAAATTCCGTGTAATTGATATGTTAAATTAATCTTAAAAGCAGTTGATATTTGTTTGATATCTCTTTCCCTAAACGTTATGAATCATTATCGTGTTGAACATCAAGTAGGGAACCTAAACCACTCAGAAATGCAGAACCAAGTGAAGTTATAAGATGCCTATTGTCGTCGTTAGGCTCCATGGCCCCAAAGCATGCTTTTGCCATTAACGGTGGAAACAAAGCAAACATAATTATCCTTTTGTCTCTTGGCGAGATGTTTCATTTTCCGACAAGGCAACAAAGATAAGAAAAACAACCCATATGAATTAAGATGGCCGTTTCCAGCAAATTAGCTGGCTGTTGGGTCCGTTTCTCACTTGATGTTGGTGCATAATCCACGTATATTATATTATTTCTACCACAATAAATGGTCCATCACCAATTCCTCATCTCATTCGCATATTAGCATAGAAATTATTATATTTATGTTTGTTGTATTTTCTCCGAATTTATTTTGAAGGTTTCATCTCGTTATAAGTTATTACTATTATTATGTGACGAAATCACCATAATATCATATTTTCTGAAGTTCTTCAAAATTTCCAGCATTCAATGTCTCCGGACAGTTATAGACTTTAACATGACATTTGACTGGCATATATAATTTGCAAGAGTCAAATCTTCTATCTGATAATTATATTTATTTAGCTTGTCAACCTACAGATAGACATCATGATCTTAGACTTGATACCAACACTAAAAGCATATACATAAGCCAACATGCAAGACTGATCAAAAGGAGAGACTTTTCTCTCGACTTCATCATTATCTTCAAACTATTTGATCTTTATTTCTCCTCTACAGAATAACTGATCACAACTCTTTGCACAAACCAAAAGGAGTGAACCGTCAACAACCACAACAACTCAAATTTTACTGTCAATAATTGATGCACCGTCAACCGTGGTCGCAACCAAAATTTTATCATCAATAATTGGTATTCCACTAACAATAGCCCAACCCAAATAGTACCAATCAAATACAATCTGTATAAGAATTTAATGAGTTCATTCATTTACATAAATGCAGGATTGTACGTTATATACAAAGACAAAGGATGAATGCAGATCATTGTTTTGCTAAGTGGAGCATTATCTCTACCTAGTTGGCTGGTGGTGATGGTTCCTTTCGCTATCGCCTTCCCTTGTACGAGAAGCAGAAGCCCCATCAAATCGTTGATCACCGAATTTCGTAGCATGGCGATTTGTTTGCTGATCATTGGATTGATCGTTCGCAATCCGACGTTCCTGCAGAGGAAAATAACATCAAACCTCCCCTTTTGGATGCCATGAATGTTGGTCTACATAGTATGCAGAAAAAATGGTGCCTACGTTGTGAAATAGCAGATCATCAGACTCAAGCATGTGGATAACATGTCCCATTTTCGGTCTCTTCGATGCATCAGGATCGACGCATCGAAGAGCGACTAGTAGTATGCGTTTAAGTGCTTTTGAAGCCGGCATCTGAGGTAGTTTAGGATCGACTACTTCCTTGAATTTTCGGTTTCCGACCATGGTTTTTAACCATTCCACCAAATTTACCTGCAGTTCTTAAGTCATTTTCAACTTAGCAACATTAGGAGCTCTGGAGCTGTGATTCTAGACTAGCCGAGGATGAAACTTAGAAAGCCTAAACTCTCCTTGCTTTCGGCTATAGTCCACGGGACATCTCCCGGAAATAATCTCCATAATAAGTACTCCAAAGCTATAGACATCACTCTTCTCGTTTAGCATTCCAGTGCAAGCATATTCTGGAGCAACATAACTGAAACACGCATGTATGCATTCATAATATGTATTAATATTTATTTTTTGCTAAACCGGAAACGGAAATCAACCAACCCGAACGTTCCCATCACTCGAGTCGTCACGTAAGTCCTCTCTGAACACAAGAGTTTAGCAAGCCCGAAATCGGAAACCTTAGGGTTCCACTGGCAATCGAGTAAGATGTTGCTAGCTTTTACGTCCCGGTGAACGACCTTGGGTTCAAGACCCTCATGAAGGTAGGCCAAACTGCAAAAAGTAGTGCAATAAACACTCTGACCAAAAACCATCACAAGTGAAATACAGAATTCAAAGCTATGATGTACCCTTTTGCTGTTCCGAGTATGATGTTCATCCGAATATCCCATGTAAGAGGACTGACATCTCCGACTTCACCGTGGAGCCACTGTTCTAAATTGCCATTGTCCACATACTCATAAACAAGCATCCTGGGCATTAAAAAACAGAAAATAAGTTACCTGTCTTTAATAAATTCAGGGAAAAAAAGGGAAACTAGCTTTTGATTTCATAGAATTGCAGTACCTGTATTGCACCTTCAGCACAATATCCATGCAATCTCACGAGATTCTTGTGTCGTGCTCGCCCGATTGCTTCCACCTCCACCTTGAATTCCTTCACAGCTTGACCCCTGTTATTAAGCAGATTCTTAACAGCAACTTTAGCTCCGTCGCTTAAAACGCCGCTATAAACGATTCCGTAGCCACCTTCACCGATCACATTCTCTTCACACAATCCGTTGGTAGCTAACTCGAGTTCCCTCAGAGTATACCATCTCCCCCAACCGAGATGAGACACTTCCGGCCCCACGCTTCCACTCCCCAACGACGCCGTGTCGCTCGCGCCTGCACTCGTAGTCAGCGGCGGCCCTCTACTTTCCCCGCTCGTCAACACCACTTGAACCTCTGCCACCGACTGCGCGATACGGTGGTGATCGGAAGCGGGTTGATGGCTGACTGTTTCTTGAAACTCTTTGGAGATTGGTGGGGAAGGGTACTCCTCCAGGTGGTGGTGTCTGGCGGATTTGCGGCGATTGGTGAGGCAAAGCGAGATAAGAAACAAAGCGACGACGATGAGTGAACTGGAAAGAACTCCGATCAGTACCCATAGTCGTAAGCCGAAAATGGACGTCGGCTTTGATAGCTCGGCGTTAAGAAATTCCACGTCGTACACAGCCATTGTAGTTTATGGTTTTTTTTGTTCAATAATCCAGCAGCACTAGCTCCACACCAGAAAAAAGAAAAGGTTTTTACTTAGGATAGAAGACAAGAAGAAAGAAATGGAGAAGACAGAGTAAAAGAGACAGGTTTGTATATTTTATCGCTATGGATTTAGCTTGTTATGGACACTTTCAAATAAGGTTGTCTCTACCTTTTGCATCTTAAATTAAAGGAAACGAAAAACATAATGTGTGTGTCTGGTTCTTTCTATCTTGTAGCTGCGAGATGAAGATGATAATAAGATTGCGTAGCACGTCCCTAGTCAAAGTGTGATGCGATGAGATAGTCAGGTGAGGCGAGACTGATTAAGCAAAGCTTAAGAAAGACCAAGGGTCTCAATCTCGCCTCTCAATTTTATATTGTTTTTATGAGAAAAAAAAGCTCCGACGATTCATTGATGAAGATTTCATTGAATCTCATTAATATTTTATTATAAAAAAAACAATTTCATTTTTCATATTCAGCTTCCAACGTAAAAAGCTATTAAAATTGAAACCGCAGCTAATTGACAAAACACGGCAACATTTTGCTTAATTGTATCACACAAATCTTAAGTACTCTCTAATTACAACAACAACAATAATATCATGATATTATCCCCTTTAAATTTGACAACACAACTAATGAAAAGCCTTGTTTAGGAATATAAGTACAATATATTTTACAACATAAGTCAAGTTGAAATTGTAATAAAATTTGATTTGGAATAGTTAATTTTTTGTCACCAATTGTTGAATAATTATTTTGTTAATTGAATGATTGAGGGGTGACATAATTTTTTTTTGGTTACAAAAGAGAATAAACCTCTAGGAAACGAGATACCCCTCATATCCACATCAAGAGCGGGAAGAACTTCGGGGGTGGAAAATCGTAAATGGCAAGATCTTCATCGAGAGAGCATCCGCACACAAGTTACATTCTCGATAGGTATGCTGAAATGTAACGAACCAATTTCGGTCTTTAAGTTGACGTATATCTTCAATGATCGATCTCTACGGATGATGAATATTATTCCCATTCTCAATGAGCTGGAGAACGGATTTGGCGTCGACCTCGCACACAATAGAGCTGTAACCATACTTCCATGCAAGAGCAAGAGCTAGCCCTGTACGAATGACATATAATTCCGCTGCTACACTTGTGCAAACCCCCAAGTGAGCTGCGAAACCCATCACCCACTCACCCTTTTCGTTTCGCAGAAGGCCACCTGCCCCGGCAATTCCTGGAATTCCTTGAGAAGCCCCATCAGTATTCATCTTCAGCATTCCATTCGAAGGAGCGCTCCAAGTAACCGAGAATCAGGATTTCAGACCAGCATCATTCTTCATATATGCCCTTAGGATTTCCTTTGTAGACGAAAAAATTGGATTCCAAAAACCATACTCGTCATAAGCATACTTTGCTGGGTTAAAGACTTGCTTGCAATGTTCGGTCCAGAGATTCCAAATTATGCAAGCAAACCGGGTAACCAGTGTCGCAACCGTCTTTCGGTTGGACCCCGGAATTGGGCTTCGACTTGAAAAATGTGGATTGGAGTCGCCACCGATCATTTATTTAAAAATAAATGGGTTGATCGGATACCCTATTTCTTACCTGTTCTGCGTCTTACCAGAAATATGTCGGGTTCGGGAGTCGGTTACGGTCAAGGAAGGATTAGCACCCTTGAACCGCCCTTTCGGTACTACGTAATTTCCAGTTGTCTTAATTAAGAAAAATAACAAGTTAAATTAAAAGGTAAAGTTTCGATCCTAATTACTTACCCTTGATTGATTTGAAAAAAAATCGAGAAATGTGTTAGATAAACAAGGTAAAGAAAACAAATAAGATACAAGGGAAAAATAAAATAAGTAAGTAAGATAAGAAAAAATAGTAAAGTAATAATTATATATAGTAATATTTGAGAAAAGGAAAAAATATAAATATATATATATATCAAAGTATTAATAAAATAAATAAGCTATATATGTACACCAAATACTTAAAAATAGAAAAGCTACCCTCCCAATTCACCGAAAATGGGGGGCTCTAGTAAGAAATAAGACAAAAAAAATGGGCCCTCTAGGTTAGTAGTATATAATATAATGTTTAATAATGATAATGATAAAGACACAAGGTTTTTTAAAAAAATAATAATATAATAATAATAAATAAAAAAAACAAAAATAATAAAAAATAATATAAATATAAAGTTATAAGATATATTACATAAATAAAGAAATAATCAAATAAAAATAATTAAGAATATATATATTTAATAATATGTATATAAATAAACTATTAAAAGTATAAAAAAATATATACGACTAGATAAAGATAATTTAATATATATATAGTAATATTAGACTTATAAGTAAAATATTAAAGAAATATATATATAATAATAATAAAATATAGTAAAAAATCAAATGAAAATAATTTAATATATATATACATATAATAATAATAACATGAATAATAAAAATAAATGAATAAAATATCTATATAATAAATAAAGGGACTAATATAGATTTTTAAAAAGCTCTTTCCCTTCTTTAACCGAAAATCAAACCGGTTTTTAAAAATAAGCCTCGGGGTAGATCTAGGTTCGAAACTTCGAAACCCCACCCATTTTGGTCATCGGCGCAACCCACGTTTTGGGTTATTCGAACCAAATCTCAAGAAAAATAACGTGCACATGCAAAAGAAAGAAAAAAGAAAATGCTACCTTTTATTTCCTTTTCGAATCCTTTACAATAGCTTTGCCTTTGTATCTTCCCGTGCTTTCCTCTATGTTTTGTGTATAAATCGTGTCTTACAATAGTGAGTTATAATAGCTATTTATAGTGATTGTGGATCCTATCTTTAGGAATTTAAATATAGTAGAACTCTATCCTATTTTTTGAATCCTAACAAAATTCTATCCTATCTTTAGGAGTTTGAATTCTAGTAGGACGAAAAGGTGTGTTGACAGCTGCCCCTCTTTGCCCATAGTCGTGTAACGGGGATAGGGAAAAGATTAAAAGACACACTTTTCGTTCGGTGGAGTTGAAAATTGACTCTGATGTTTCAATAACTCCCTGTCGAATTGAGTTACGGATGACTCATCCGTCGTGAAGTCGAGTTCATCTTGGAATGATATGAAATTGAAGCCGTAGTTCGGAATTTGAATCAGAACGTGGCTTCTCGTTGCCCTTCGGTCTTCTTCTCGGTTTAAAGACCTTGGATCGGAATCGAACTCAGAAATCTTCATTGACATATAGCTTTTGTTTGAAAATGGTTGCTTGTCATTAAGGCACGGTTAACCCAGGTCCTCTTCTCGACTTGAAAACATCGACTGCAACCAGAAAGTAGTGCGATTGATGTGTCATCGAGCTGAATGGAATCGAACTCGACAATTTTGATGGCAGATAACCCTTCTAGCATTGAGTTATGCTGTAAATGATGTGCCTTGGAGCTGAGCGTAGTCGAACTCGAAGGTCTTTGTTGACATATACTCCCTTTTTGAGTTGGATATCCTTCGCCGTGAAGTTGAAATCCAATCTAAAGATGGATGATGCTTGTGTGCAAGATTCCCTTCGTCGTGAAGTTGAGCCTGAAATTGGATATCCTTCGTCGTGAAGTTGAAATCCAAGTAAGTAGCATTGTTCAGAGTCCAATATCCTCCGTCGTGAAGTTGAAATTGAATCTGAATGAAATTTTGTTGACAAGCAGCGGTCCCTTCGTCGTGAAGTTGAACTTGCGTTGTCTGGAGTCCAATATCCTTCGTTGTGAAGTTGAAATTGGCTCTGAGATTGGGAAGTTGTTGTTGACAAGCAGCGGTCCCTTCGTCGTGAAGTTGAACTTGCATTGTCTGGAGTCCAATATCCTTCGTTGTGAAGTTGAAATTGGCTCTGCGATTGGGAAGTTGTTGTTGACAAGCAGCGGTCCCTTCGTCGTGAAGTTGAACTTGCGTTGTCTGAAGTCCAATATCCTTCGTTGTGAAGTTGAAATTGGCTCTGAAATTGAGAAGTTGTTGTTGACAAGCAGCGGTCCCTTCGTCGTGAAGTTGAACTTGCGTTGTCTCGAGTGCCACGATATCCTCCGTCGTGGAGTTGAAATCGCGGATGGCCCCTTCGTTGTGAAGTTGAGCCTTGACTTGAATATCCTTCGTCGTGAAGTTGAAATCCAAGTATTGTCTGTTGCGGGTGGACACAATTTCCTTCGTTGTGAAGTTGAAACCGTGGAGACCCCTTTATTGTGAAGTTTGGCTTCGAACTAGATATCCTTTGTCGTGAAGTTGAAATCCACTCTCGAGCAAATTGTGTCGCTTTGAGTTCAATATCCTTCGCCGCAAAGTTGAAATTGACTCTAGCTAAAACCTGAAAAAGTTATGCATATATGTGATGCTATGGATGCAATGCTCTTAGGTGTGCCTAAAATGCATATGCAACATATGTTATCTTGGGGCTCTGGAGAGAAATCTCGATCTCCAGTTGCCTGTCTGGAAACTTGATTCTTGAATCTTCAAATTTTGATCCCTGATCTTGAATTCTTCAAATGTTCAAATCTGATGTGCACATTCTATTTTTGATTTGAGAAATGCTTCTCGACCATCTCAAGTATGTGCCTGAGCTGAGTGTAACGGTTCAGATGATGCTTTAAGAGAAGTTGTCTTGAAAGAGATAGAATTTGTTTCAAGGGAAATTATCTCAAAGATATATGTTGTTTCATGAGAAACGGTCTCAAGGGAAACAAAATTATGTTTTAAGGGAAATAAATTTGAAGATTTTGTGTTTCAAGAGTAACTGTCTCAAGGGAGACAAAATTTATTTTAGGGGAAATAAATTCAAAGATTTTGTTTCAAGGGAAACTGTCTCAAGATAGACGAAATTTGTTTCAAGAGAAACTGTCTCAAGAGAGACAAAACTTAGTTCCAAAAGAAACTGTCTCAAGGGAGACGAAATTTGTTTCAAAGAAAACATATTCAAATATTTTGTTTCAAGGGAAACTGTCTCAAGAGAGACAAAATTTATTTCAAGAGAAACTGTCTCAAGAGAGACAAAATTTTGTTTCAAGGGAAACTATCTCAAGAGAGACGAAATTTATTTTAAGGGAAATGTTTTCAATGTTTATGTTTCAAGAGAAACTGTCTCAAGAGAGACAAATCTTGTTTTAAGAAAAACAATCATGAGTGAAATAAATCTTCTTTCGAGTAAAACAGTCCCAAGTGAGACAAAGTCTGTTTTAAAAAAGCAATCTCAAATGAGATAATCATCTGCATTAAATGACACTGTCTCAAGTGAGACAGAATTTATATTGGAAATGTCGAATCTGAAAATGAATGTCGATCTTTCTATCTGTCGAGTTGGTTGAAGTGTAGCTTCTTGCTGCTGAGCTAAACAACCGACATCAATCTGTAAAGGTGCTTTTGAATCGAGTATCCTTCGTCTTGAAGTCGAACTTGACTCTAAAGCTGTAAAAATTATGTACGTGGAAAGAAAATGATAGATATGATGCTCTAAAATGTATGCATAAGATGCATGTAACATGAATTGGTTATATTTTATCTCCTGAAAAAGGTCTGATAATTTGCATTAGGATGTTGAATCCCCAAATATGCCCCAATATCAAAAAAATGCCCCAATATTTGATGTTGAATCTTTAAAGATGCCCCAAATGTTCCTCATTTCTTGCTTCATCATTGATTCTGAGCACTATCTTTATGTCTAAGAGTCACATGTCATTTACCAAGATCCACTCTAGAGAGACTGTCTTGTTTGAAAAAAAATGTTTTTCTTTCTCTTTTATTTTCAAAGTTCTGAAAATATCAATTAAAAGAGTTTTGAAAGATGTTTGATCCAAAGTTTTGAAAATATTGTCACTTTCACGGTTTTACAATTGAGACAAATCATAAAACTAGAGTTCATCGGATATCAAAGAATTAATTACAATGTTAATCCTTCAATAAATTATAGCTATTTGACATGTGCCAAGATCAAAGCTATTTTTGGGAAATGGTCAAGCAAAGAAAGGATAAAAAGTCTCAGGTTATTGTGTTTGGTCAAAGGTTTGGCATTTTTGTTCATTGATGCTAAATGGTTTGACATTTGATGCTCAAAGGTTTGATGGGGTAGCTTGCATGCTCATCTACTAGAAGTGTTCTCCGACTCCCAGCTTTTATGGTCACACTCGGATTGTGTGATGCCTTATCGAGGAATTTGTGTGATCGCCTCAGTTGCACAATTTTTATATTCGAGCCGCCTTTTCAGGTTTTCAACTCGAACACTCCTTTGGTTTTAAGACTTTATTCAGGATTTACGTCTTGAACCCCCCTTTGTTATTTTTCTCTATCATACATTAATTACATTGTTTTTTGCAAACAAAGATTAATCCTGATGGGCGGGATGAAATCTGAAGATAGTCTCTCCTGTTTAGAAATCCATGTATGATTAGAAAGGACTTTTAAGGCACGTAATGTAGGCCAGGGTTCATAGTTATGAAAGAAAAGGATAAATAGGCCCAAACAAGTGTTTCAGGGTGTTGAACCAAGGATCAATTCATTCTGATGCCTTTAATCTTGTCTTGCTCAAAATGTCTCTTTCTCTTGATGCTCTATGATCTTCGAGTGAAGTGATTCGGGAATGATTGTACTTGATCAATCTCGTAGTTTGAAGCTTGATGTGCCATTTGTCTTTAGGGAATCTTTGCATGTGTTTTTTATCCCTTTTTCTTTTTTCTTTTTGTTCTTTTTTTGCTTTTTTTTTTTGCTTTTTTTTTCTTTTTACCCTTTTTATTCTGAGTAAATATTTGCACTTGGCATCTGGTTCACCTTTTGGTAACTCCTTTGGATTGATGTCTTCACTCATGTGAGCAGATTTCTTCCATATTGCCCCCCAGTGTGGAGGGTGATCCTTGGTTAGGGTTGAATCAGAAGAAAAATACTATAGGCTCAAAAGGGGACACAAGGGATATATATTTTCTCCTATTGTGAAGGGATAAAGAAAGAAAGCCGTTCATCATTTCATACATTGAAGTCCTCACAGAAAAGGTATCCCCAGGGGGATAGATTTTTAGGATTAATTCTATTCACATGAAAACAGTGTAATTAACGCGTGATAGAATTATTTCGGATGAATTCTTCTTTTTTCCCCAGATGTCTCAATGTTCAAGCTCCCCGCAAGATGCCCCAAGTTGTGTCTTTAGAATAAAGCTCATGTTCAGATGAACAACTCAATGCATTGGGTTAAAATGTCAATTTTGAGTCTAAAAAGGCAGTGGTGTGATCTTATTGACTCAAAGAAAAGTATGGGTGTATCAAAAAGATAAAGGCAATGTTCAAGAATTTCAAAGGGAGGTAATGTCAAAATTTGGTCTTTTTGGTAATGACCATGAGTTATTTTGGGTAAAGAATCAAGGTATTTTATTCTGGGGTTTGAGACAGGATAAGAAATGTCTAATCTTGTCATATGTCAAAAATCTATAATTCTTGAAGAATTAAAAGAATCCTTAATTCATTTAATATTCGAAGAACTAAAGATTAAAACTCGTTCAAATGCTCCACCTTAGAAAGTAGCATAAATTCAATCGTTTAACAGATTAAGCAAACATGAAAGATCAGAGACGTGTTCAAACAAAACAATCCTCTAAGTGCAAATGGTATATGTCATGTCCCCTTCTTCGGCTTTTTATGCCCCTGAATCCATCAGGTTTTGGATCTTGCGCTTCAATGCCTTGTAGTTCTCAGAGGAATGTTTGGGGCTTCTTATGTGGTAACAGCTAACAGCTTCAACATCGTAGTCCTTCATGACTTAATTTCATGTTTGTGAAAATGCTTAAAATTGTAGATGAAAATGCAAAAAGGCAAAAATGCAAAATGCAAGAATGCATGAAATGTTCGAGGCATTGATCCAGAAAAGTGTCCATTATTATAAATAATCCTTATTCAGACAAAAATGTTTTATCTTGTAAGAGATATAAAAACAATAAAAGGTATGTTCGGACTAAATCTTCTAGACATCCATCCGAGATACTTTCTTCCATGACTCGACTGCTTCTTTGATCATCTTCTTATAACTGTCACTGTGATACATAAACTCTGATATAGATAATCCATATGTTGTTGGGACAAACTGATGTGCCCCATACTGTCTAAGTGCCAACAACGGAGCATACCCAACTGCACCTCAAAGTCCAAATAGGGTCATAGTGTCAGAATTGCCACACTTGAAAAGAACATCACTGAGGAACAACCAGGGGGCTCTCCAGGTAATATCCCGGTCCTGAAGATGAGTGAAGACTTTCATCCATTTCTCTTTTAAAGCGCCTTCATGTCATGTCATGGTGATGAACTCTCTCAAAGGTGAATACGTAGTGCTAAATCTACAGTAGGCAACCCCATTAGTCTTCCAGAAGTGGATATGAATCCAGACTTGAAGGAACTGAACACATCCAATGAATCTACCTCCGCCAGCTCTTCGGTAATGGTTGAGAGACCAAAAGGTCTCGGCTGAGATGGTCGGTGCTGGGTTGACTCGTTTCGGAAGTTGCTCAAACAGTTTCACCACGGCTGCGTCAATGCATCCCAAAACCTTTGGAAAGATGATCAAGCCATCCAGACCTAGTGCAAAAAGGTCTATAGTCTTCCATTCATCAGGGTGGTCCTTCATTAGTTCCCTTATGTGGATCCACTCAATTCATTGCCCGTTACCTTTGTTTCGGAGTCGGTCAGTCACCCATTTTTCATCAACTCCTGCAATCTTAGCCAGCCCGTTCTTGAAAGGCTCACTCTTGATGTGTTTGATGTAAGCTCGCTCCAGTTTAATGCTTTCACAGTGCAATAGTGTAGTATACTCCTCGATGGTAGGTACCATGTCCTCCTGGTTAAAAGTGAAGAAACTATATCCCAGGTTCCAAAATTGAACCAAGACTCTGATTAAGGGCTCATCGGTCTTAACATAAAGCAAAAATACAATGTCACCATACCGCTGACTGAACTTCTGTTTCCGATCATTCTTCCAACTATCTCAGATGTCTCGAAGTTCTTTGCACATTATTCTGTTTTAGGCTGATATAGGCGTAGCTAACCAGCTCTGACAAATAGCTTCCTTGAAGACTGTCTCCCTTTTTCTTCTGAGTCTTCTCAGACCATAGTCGTACCTCGGGGTTTTTAATCTCTTGTATTACAACACCTTTGTCCATGGATTCAGATTATTCGAATTTTAACAAACACGTTTTAGTGGATCAATGACCTCTTTTATGATGCAAGTGATGAAAATAAAATAAAATAAAATAAAAGAAAGATGAAAAGAGTTAGTGAGGTGAAAAATAATAATAAAAAACGATCATAAAAATGAAAGTCCTACCCCACATGATATCTACCCCACATGCTTATTATTCCTACCCGGACATGATCTCTATCCCGCATGCTACTTTCAAACAAATCCTAACCACATATTTGTCTAGTTCGCATGCTTTGAACAGAAACTAAAGCAGGAAATAAAGCAGTCTAGGGTTTGGAATGAGGTTTTGGGGTGGGCTCTAATTCTCCATGGTCTCCCGGTTTAGGTGCTAAAAAATGGTACCCGAGTTCTCCTTGCTGGTGCCCCCTTGGGCTTGCCAGACCCTTAGTCCTAAACCCATCACAGGCTTGTGTGGACTAAGTTAAACTCGAGAGGAAACATTCCCTTATGCCCATACGGAGAATAAATTCACACGAAGGCATAAGGTATATGAATCCCGAAGGTTACTTGCTAGGCTCATACGGAGAATAAATTCACACGAAGGCGTCGCTTTCACCCCCACTTAAATAGGGTTCGGAGCTCGGGTATAGAGCCTTTAGATGAAAAATCTTTAAGGGCTGAAATTATTAAAAAAACGGCCAGTACAACTATTTACTTCGAAAATATAATCAAAATTAAGCAATAAGGATCAAAATGTTACCTTAAAATTTAAACTTACCCTTTTCATTAAAAAAAACAACTGGAAATTACCTTAGCCTGACTCACTTACGGTCCCCAGCGGAGTCGCCAAGCTGTCGCAACCGTCTTTCGGTTGGGCCCCGGAATTGGGCTTCGACTTGAAAAATGTGGATTGGAGTCGCCACCGATCATTTATTTAAAAATAAATGGGTTGATCGGATACCCTATTTCTTACCTGATCTGCGTCTTACCAGAAATATGTCGGGTTCGGGAGTCGGTTACGGTCAAGGAAGGATTAGCACCCTTGAACCGCCCTTTCGGTACTACGTAATTTCCAGTTGTCTTAATTAAGAAAAATAACAAGTTAAATTAAAAGGTAAAGTTTCGATCCTAATTACTTACCCTTGATTGATTTGAAAAAAAAAATCGAGAAATGTGTTAGATAAACAAGGTAAAGAAAACAAATAAGATACAAGGGAAAAATAAAATAAATAAAATAAGTAAGTAAGATAAGAAAAAATAGTAAAGTAATAATTATATATAGTAATATTTGAAAAAAGGAAAAAATATAAATATATATATATATATCAAAGTATTAATAAAATAAATAAGCTATATATGTACACCAAATACTTAAAAATAGAAAAGCTACCCTCCTAATTCACCGAAAATGGGGGGCTCTAGTAAGAAATAAGACAAAAAAAAAATGGGCCCTCTAGGTTAGTAGTATATATAATGTTAATAATGATAATGATAAAGACATAAGGTTTTTTAAAAAAAATAATAATATAATAATAATAAATAAAAAAAACGAAAATAATAAAAAATAATATAAAATATAAAGTTATAAGATATATTACATAAATAAAGAAATAATCAAATAAAAAATAATTAAGAATATATATTTAATAATATGTATATAAATAAACTATTAAAAGTATAAAAAATATATACGACTAGATAAGATAATTTAATATATATATAGTAATATTAGACTTATAAGTAAAATATTAAAGAAATATATATAATAATAATAATAAAATATAGTAAAAAATCAAATGAAAATAATTTAATATATATATACATAATAATAATAACATGAATAATAAAAATAAATGAATAAAATATCCATATAATAAATAAAGGGACTAATATAGATTTTTAAAAAGCTCTTTCCCTCCTTTAACCGAAAATCAAACCGGTTTTTAAAAATAAGCCTCGGGGTAGATCTAGGTTCGAAACTTCGAAACCCCACCCATTTTGGTCATCGGCGCAACCTACGTTTTGGGTTATTCGAACCAAATCTCAAGAAAAATAACGTGCACATGCAAAAGAAAGAAAAAAGAAAATGCTACCTTTTATTTCCTTTTCGAATCCTTTACAATAGCTTTGCCTTTGTATCTTCCCGTGCTTTCCTCTATGTTTTGTGTATAAATCGTGTCTTACAATGGTGAGTTATAATAGCTATTTATAGTGATTGTGGATCCTATCTTTAGGAATTTAAATATAGTAGAACTCTATCCTATTTTTTGAATCCTAGCAAAATTCTATCCTATCTTTAGGAGTTTGAATTCTAGTAGAACGAAAAGGTGTGTTGACAACCAGCATCTGTGAGGTTGAAGCCATATCCAAGTTCTCGTGTAACCATTCATGAAATTCTTGAGTGAAAAAATGACTGCGTCGGGGTCCTTCAATGCATCAGGACCAGACATTTCTGGCTTTAAAACAGTCCCTCAAAATATGTTTCAGATCCTCAATAGGATGTCCACACGAGGCACAGCTAGCTGAGGTAGAGATACCCCATTGAGCTCTTCGTTCATTGGTGAGCAGTCTGTTTTTGCAAGCTATCCATAAGAAAAGCCTCCACTTAAGTAAAACGGGCAGCGACCATAACCAACTAAAGTCAGGCGATGGAGTTACAGTCTCCATGTTCATGAGGGCGATATACGTTGATCGGGTGATGAAGATTCCATCTGAGTTGAAATTCCATATAAAACTATCACTGTAATGCCCTAAATTCTAGGCTAGTAATTTCGGGTCTACTCGAGAGGTAAGTCGACCCCACATAAATTATAATTCAAGTCGTTGGGTTTAATTGGGTTGAACTTGAGCCCAATTAACCGTTAAGAGGGGATTTTTGTATAGCAGAAAGTTGAGGAAGGCCCATCAACGTAATTAACTCATTTTAAAAGATAGAGACTTTATTATATGTTCATCTCCTTATTCTCTTCATTATTTTCCTCTTTCACTCTTCCATCTTCTTCCTCTCCAAGCCATATCAAAGGTAAGATATTTTAGCCTTTTTATGCTTCATTTTCGTCCAAATCAAACCCCCAACAACATGGTTTCAAGGATTTAAGCTTGGGTTTTTATTCTTGCAAGAAAATGAAGAGTTTTAGCATCCAAGTCATGGTGGAGGATGATTCATGGATAAAGAAGCTCAATTTTGGGCAGTAAGGTAATGTATTTCTAATCCTTTGGGGTATTTAGATTTCATAAATTACAAGTTCTTGCTAAGATTTGAGTAGTTAAGTATATTAGGGTTTAAACTTGATTACAAGATTAAATCATATTTTAGGTGTTAAAAATGTGTTTTTAAGACACCTTAAGACCCTAAATAACTTACTAAAGCTTCAGAACAAGTATAAAAACCAACTCAAGACGTTTAGGGTGATTTTTTGCGGTTCTTGAGCCTAAAATACCCATTTCAGAGTTTGAGTATCGATACTGGGATGAACAATATCGATACTGGTTAAATTGGGGCTAAAATTAGGGATTTAAGACATGGAGTATCGATACTGAGGCCCTAAATTCATAGTAGAATGCAATTTTGGTATCAATACTCATAGGTGTATCGATACTTGACCATAAGGTATCGATACTACAATTAGAGTATAGATACTACCCACCTCAAATGATCAGATTCGACCCTATTAAGGTCTGTAAGAGCTTGGGATGGCCCGTAAGGATAAAGTTTGGTCCGAGAAGAACGTAAATGGCCAAAGGTTCCCAACGACACTCGTATGAGTGGTTACAACCAGAGTAACCATAGTAGATATAATGCGTCCAAGTATCTTCAGTAAGCATGTAACAGACATATATGGATGGAGGATCAGTACGCAGGGTGTACAGACAAGGGGTACGACCAAGTAATCAGATTATGAGTCAGAAATGTCGTATATCACAAGAACGACCGAGAGTGTTGTGCGCACAGTTATTCTTTTAATTTGAGGGAAAATTAAGGGAAATCATATTATTAGAGAAAAAACACTATTGGCCAGAAATGAACCCGAGTCAGATACCGGGTTCTAGTTAGTAAATAGTAAACACAGTAATCGTTGTGAAGTCTCGAATCACGTAGAGACTTCCCCAGAGTCAAAGAATGACTAAAATATCCTCTAATAACGTATAACCAGATTAGTATAGAAAATCAATAATGACATACTAGTATTTCATCGTATAAAGTTCTAGATTAAAAAACGAGTGAGTTAACAACTAGGGTGAATAGTAAACAAAATCAATAATAACTCAGTAACAGCCAAAACAATAATAGAGACAGAATCAATAACCGTAACAATAACAACTAGGATGCCATAAAACTAGCCTTTGTGTGACACTCGGGAAACAACCAGGACATCGAGTCACCTTAACAGTAGGGTGATTGTTTTTTTTTTCAGTGTGTCCAGGTATATATCAGTTAGTGCTACAACACTTATTTGTTAGCTGGGCGCAGATGCCCTAAGACTCGACAGGGTAAGTTGGTGGGTGTACGTTTTCGATGCAGATTCTGGATCTTGCCCAGGTGTACCTTGGGTATACCGGCAGGCTAGAGGGGTGTGTGAGCTCCAAGATCCAGTATGTAACACCCTAGACTAGTACGACACACAGTCGACCGATTTAGAGTGCTACACGAAATCACCAAAGTGGCTAACCAACTTTTTCTCAAATCTTGTACTTTAAAAAATGAATATTTTAAAAATTCATTATCATACTTAGATATTCATAAAAATATAAATTAAACTTTACAATGGGGATCCCAAAGGAAAATATTTTCATTTCAAAAATAATACGGACCATTTCACTAAATCTACGACTCAACTAGATAACAATGCTTACAAATATACATGCCCTTTAAAAATGTAGAGACGTACTCTGACCCGCACTGGTCTGGTCTGAACCTCGGTCACTCTGCTGCTCCTCAACTACTCCACCTAATTTGCATAAGGAAACAAATTCCAAACTTTGAGCTAACTAGCTCAGTGCCACACTAACATCTAAATTATACTAATTGTAAATCACTGAAAGACTCAAGCTATCAAGTCTACTAATATGCTCTGCTCTAGTTAGTATACTTGTATACTCATTTTCTATTATATGATAGACATCATGGTGTGGCTAAGGTTTCTGCATCTCGGAACTCGCATACCCCTCTAGTCTACCGAGAATGTGGTACCCAAAATTTCTGCATCGAACACCATACCCTCGACTAGACCACTCCTTGAGTGTCGGACCATACGCCTAAACTAGTCAGCTTAAAGTGCCTTACGCACTCCCTAAGGATATCCGAACTGAATCTATATTTTCGACACTACTAGATTTTCTAAAGGAACTCGAGTGTCATGATTATTTCCTGAGCATTCAAACAAGGTTAGTCTTATTTGATCCTACTTTATTTTCGTTTCTACGTTTTAATTAAACATTAATACTATTTTCACTTGTAGTCTTATTTGAGAGCAAATATAAGCTTTTGGGAAACCTTATTCGCTTCTATAAATCCTCTTAAATTAATGCCCAAACCAAACCCTTGGTATCGATACTAGCCTTGTTGTATTGATACCCCCTCTTCAGTATCAATACCTTGCCCAAAGTATCGATACCCTAGTGCTGAAAAGCTTTGAACTAAAGGAGAAATATCAATACTCTTAGGGGAGTATCGATATTGGGACCTTGGGTATCGATACTCCCTTGAGTACTGATACCAAAATTGACTATTGGAATCTCGGTATCGATACAAAACCCCCAATATCGATACTCCTTGAAAGGGTATCGATAATGCTTCTCAAAACTCTTGATTTTAAGTTTTCCTCAAGAATAGTAACGATATTGCTTTATGTAGTATCTAAACCTTAAACCCTCAAATATACCCTATTTAGGCACGAAATGACATTCCAAACTCTTAAATTTCCCTACTTTAAGATTTCCCAAAGTGTTATTAAGTTTTATTTGGTCTTAGGGATCATAAATAAGGCTTAGAAGTATACTAAAACATCTTTATAATGAATCTACCATGAAAACTTGCTAAATATGTTTTAAATTCACTTTCTAGCTAAAACTCTTTGCTAATGATATACAACTGGTATAATAAAGCTATGAGTGTGTTACCTGACTTGCTTGGATGCTAGAATCATTCTCAACCCAGCTAGGATTCACTTTTTTTCCCTCTTGACTTTGAACTTTCTCTCACCTCTTTGGTTAATCAAAGGTAATAAAAGGATTACTAACTTATCTAAGGCTTAAAACATAATTAAGGACACTCCAAACAACTCAAATTTACTAAAATAAACTTGAGTCCTTTGAATTCCTTAACTCTCCTTAAAACCCATTTTGGAAATTTTAACTAAATCTTGAATCTAAGGTCTGTAAATATAGCTTTAAGGAATAGGGATTAGACTTCTTACCTTGGTTGCTTCAAACTAGACTTGAGGATCCTCTTAAAATAAGGGGGTTTTATCCCTTAAAATCAACTATAGGTAAACTACCCTTATGGTCCATATCATTTAAAACTCAACTTAAAATCACCACTTAGCTTCAACTTTTGGGCCCACCATAAGCCCAATACTAATATAACTGGTATAAACTGATTTAGAATATCTAATGGGCTTGACTTATGGGTCTCGTGTTGACCCAAACTACTGACCTGAAATTCGGGGTATTATACATGATCCTCAGCCGCACCATGATGCCCACCACAAATTATTGTTTGTTGTTGTGTATCATATATTAGTATCTGGTAGGATAAAGGGGTGTGTAAGCTCCGAGATGGAGCATCCCTCAGCCACACCATAATGCCTACCTCAGCTAGCGTACAAGTGATGATAGAGTCAGTCTTGCATTCATATAATGCATAGTAGAACCAATATTTCATTCAAATAATGCATTACCGAGTTAGCATGGCATTCAGATAATGCACAGTAGAGCCAGTACCGTATTTAGAATATACATAACAAATTCAAAAATTAGGGTTAGACACCTCCACTTCAGAGATAGGGCAGATAAGCCTTAAGTAGGTAACACTTGATCTAGATCATGTATGTACCTACTGCTTAGTACTATGTCTTTAACATGCTTGGGTTTATGACTTCTTATGTTGCTCTAGATTAACGATTATATTGTTGGGCTTTGTAAGCTCAGCCTTCGGATGTTTTCAGTTGGCAGGTTAGTAGCATGAGCAGTTCGTGGAGCACTGTCATAGCGGGACTTCCAGCATCTTCTTCAGAGTATTGTACCGTAGCTTAGTGGCATATGTATTTATAGTACCTTACTTACGTATTCAGTTTATTCAGAGTTATATTATTTTGATTTTAAATTATGTATCACGAAACTCCAGTTTTGTAAATGATTTTGTAACATTATTTATGTTTTAATTATGATCTCATTCAGCATGTTTGAAAAAAAATGTTCAGGTTTTGTAAATCAGGGGTTGCCTCAGTAGCCCAATATGGCATTTTAGGTCCAACCGAGTCTAGGGTGTTACATTCACTCATACTCGAGAATCTAGAAGATGATAACCAACTATCCGAAGAGAAATTTCCAACAGGAGTATTGCAAAAATACTATTAAGATCCCAATGAGAATTTGCCACTATGAAATCACAAACTTTGGCTTGACTATTGACAAGAGCTGGAGAGATATCTTGATTGTTTGCAAGAGGCTCACCCAACCAATTATCTTTCCAGAAAAAAGTATCTACACCATTTCCTTTGCGATGAATTGCTTTTGGGACTAAGCACCGCAATCTATAAACCAAACTTCTGATTTTGGGACTATGACATCTTTCTCACAGACTCGTCAGCCACATACTTTAGGGGATTTCCAACAACACTGTAACTTTCTTTAAAGGCTCTCTCCCACAGGTTGTTCGATTGATGGAGAAAATGCCACGTCGTCTTCTGAAGAATGACTGAATTATGATTAGCCATCGATCGAAGACCCAACCCGCCATAATGTTTGGGTTTAAAGACTTCGTTCCAAGTAACTAGATGAACTGCCCGACGATTAAAGTTGTTAGTCCAAATAAATTAGTGATTTACCTTGTCTATTTCTTCCACCACACCAAGAGGGAGATTAGAAATCATCATGGTATAAGTGGTAATGGCGAAAGTGACCTAGCTGATTAAAATGAATTTACCCACAATTGTTAATGTTTTAGCTTTTCAACTACTTAGACGACTCTTAACCTTATCGACTAGCTCTCTGTACATGATCTTCGACACTCGTCCATGAATAAAAGGAACTTCCAGGTATTTACCTAGGTATGAAGAGGGAGACATATTCATTACTTGACTGAAGATTCACTTAATTCCACCTCTAGCCACAGGTGACAGGTAGAACTTTGAGTTATTGTAGTTTACCTTAGCCTCAGAGGCCGAGCAGAAACAATTCAGAACATTTTTTATTACCATAGACTGCTTCTCACTCGCTCTTCCGAATAATAAGAGATAGTCTGCGAAGAAGAGATTTCTAAATACCGCCCTTTTTAAGAGTGATCGATTTCCAAGAACGATTAGCAACTGCCTCTTGGATAAGGTGTCTAAGCCTCTCCATACATAAGACGATTAGGTATGGAGAAATCGGATCACCCTGTCTTAAGCCCCTTGATGGAGAAAAGAATTCTATTTTTTCACCATTCCAGAGAACGGATAATTTTGAGCTTTGCACACTATGAAGAAAAAGGTCAATCTAACGCCTAGGAAAACCAAAATAGCCAGGAGTGACTTCGAGAAAATCCCATCGGACCCTGTTATAAGCTTTATCAAGGTTTATCTTAACCGCCACGAGCCTATTATTCCTTTTGAAGTGTTTTATTCTGTGAATTACCTCTTGTGCGAGCAAGATATTATCTGCCACATGTCTTCTGGGAATAAAGCTCGCTTGGAGCAGACTAACCAAATTCTCAAGCAAAGGACGAATTTGATTCACAAGAACCTTCATTATGATCTTATAAGTATCCATGCACAAGCTAATGGGGCAAAAAATTTTGACAGATTCCAGAGGAGAGACTTTAGGAATCAATGCAATTAAGGTGCTGCTCAACTCCGCAGGGAAACTAGCCGTGTCCAATGCTGTCCGAATGGTCGAGGTAAGGGCATTCCGGAAAGTTCCCCAAAGTTCTTGAAAAATGCCAACGTGGAAACCATCAACCCCCGGAGTCTTCCAAGGTTTCATCATGAATAAGGCTTTTTGAACTTCTTATTCATTGACTTCGAGCAGAAGAGAGTTCCTATCATCTGACGTTAAGCTTCGGCAGTCAAGGTTTGATAAAGCACTAGGGACAATAGGATCAATAATATATAGATTTACGAAGTAATTATATATCAAATTTTGAAGAGGTTGAAGATCGCTAATCTAAACACCCTCCGAATGTTGAATGTTGGATTTTCCACCGAAAGTAGCAAGCACAAGCACCGAAAGTTGTAATAAAATATTCCACCCACATTTGTTGAATTTTTCGGAAATAGTAAAGTCACAATTTAGTCATTATACTTTAGGGTATTTATAAGATTAGTCCTTAAGCTTCAACTATAAATACCCTAGCTCATTTAGCTTCAAAACCATGCCAAATCATTCTAGCTTTCTCCCAATACTAGAGATTAGAGAGTTTTCTTAAGAGTTGTCTTCTCTTTTTTATCAAGAGAGAATTATCATTGTTTTCTCCTTGTTAGATCAAGAGAAGTTGTAATTCTTATTTTCTCATAGTAAAATTCTTCTACCGTTGCCTGTGGTTTTTACCCTATATTATTTAGGGGTTTTCACATAAATTTTGTGTCTTTTTATCTTTATTTTTATTTTCTCAATTTATCAGTTGCGATTTTGCTCTATCTGATAGCCGTTTTCCTTAACAATTGGTATCAGAGCCAGATTTGAGTGTGTAATATATACTTATTGTCTTTGTGGTTGCCATCAAAAGGTAGATCCTCCAACATAAAAAAGTAAGAAGGTATTACCTATTCTTTGAAAGTTCCAGAGAATTATTCATGATAGTGAAATAGTGGGAGTTATCCGTAATAGAAGTTATGGCAACGGAATTTGATATTGAAAAGTTCAATGGGAGAAATTTCTCATTGTGGAAATTGAAGATGAAGGCCATCCTGAGGAAAGACGGTTGTCTAGCAGCTATAAGTAAAAGGATGATAGATTTCATAGATGACAACAAATGGATTAAAATGGACGATAATGCTATGACAAACTTTCATCTAGCATTAACATATGAAGTATTGTCAAGCATCGAGGAGAAGAATACAACTAAGGAGATATGAGATCATCTCACCAAATTGTACGAGGCCGCATCGCTGCATAATAAAATTTTCCTTAAGAGGAAATTTTACACTCTTCAAATGCCAGAATCTACTTCAGTGACAGAGCACTTAAACACGCTGAACACTTTATTTTCTCAGCTTACATCCTTAAGATGTACAATAGGAGAACAAGAACGTGTTGAACTTCTACTTCGAAGTCTACCTGATTCGTATGATCAACTCATCATCAACTTGACAAACAGTAATGTCACCAGTCTAGTCTTCAATGACGTTGCAGTTGCTATTCTAAAAGAAGAAAATCGGCGCAAGAACAAGGAAGACAGACAAGTAAATTTGCAACAAGTAGAAGTGTTGACAACGATGAGAGGGAGATCAATAGAACGTAGCCAAAGTAGCAGTCACAAACATGGTAGATCAAAGTCGAGAAGAAAAAAGAATTTTAAGTGCTATAACTGTGGAAAGAAGGGTTACTTGAAGAAGGATTGTTGGAGTTTAAATAAAAACTCCAATCCATAAGGCAATACCGCAAACACTTCAGATGATGGAGATGCTCTATGTTATGAAGCGTCAACCACCGTGGAAGGCAAAAAGAGATTTGCAGATATATGGCTCATTGATTCAGGAGCAACATATCACATGAAATCAAGAAGAGAATGGTTCCATAATTATGAACCTGTCTCACGAGGATCTGTGTATAGTTGCAATGATCATCCTTAGAGATTGTTGGCATGGGAACCATCAAATTGAAGATGTATGATGGAACAATTAAAGTTGTTCGAGATGTGCAGCACATGAAATGGTTGAAGAAAAATTTATTATCCTAAGGATTGTTGGATAATAATGCAAGCAAAATTGAAACACAGAAATGAATCATGAAGGTGTTCCGTGGAGCGTTTGTGGAGATGAAAGGCGAAAAGATAGCAGCAAACTTGTATATGCTGAAGGGAGAGACTTTGCTAGAAGCAGAAGCCTCTGTTGCCTCATGTAATTCAGATTCTGCAATGTTATGGCATCAGAAACTTGGACACATGTCAAAACAAGAATAAAAGTTCATGTGGAGCAAAAGCTACTTCCAAGCTTAACAAAGGTATCACTTACTTTGTGTGAGCATTGCATAACAAGTAAGCAGCACCGGTTGAAATTCAACACATCAAATTATAGAAGATAAAGTGTTCTAGAATTGGTTCATTCTGACGTATGGTAATCACCAGTTACATCCCTAGGCGGAGCAAAATATTTTGTCTCGTTTATTGATGACTACTCCAGGAGATATTGGGTATACCATATTAAAAAGAAGATAGACGTGTTTTCAACTTTCAAAAACTTCAAAGCGCGGGTGGAACTTGATTATGGAAATAAGATCAAGTGTTTCAGAACAGATAATGGAGGAGAATACATAAGTGAAGACTTTGATGACTTTTGCAGGAAAAAATGTATCAAAAGACAGTTCACAGTGGCGAACACTCCTCAACAAAATAGAGTGACAGAGCGAATGAATAGAACATTGTTAGAAAAAACAAGAGCAATGCTGAGAGCTGCAGGCCTAGAAAAATCATTTTGGGCAAAAGCAGTCAATACCGTCTGTTATTTGGACAATCGAGCTCCATCAACTGCAATAGAGCTGAATACACCAATGAAGATGTGGACTGGTAAACCAGCTGATTATTCAAACCTCCATGTATTTGGAAGTATTGTGTACGTGATGTACAACTCCCAAGAAATTTCAAAGTTGGATCCAAAATCCAGGAAATGCAAATTCTTGGGGTATGTTGATGGAGTAAAGGGGTATCGCGTGTGGGATCCCACTACCCGCAAAGTGATCATCAACAGAGATGTTATCTTTGTAGAAGATAAACTACAAGGAAAGGGAGAAGATTATAGCACTAAAAAGTCAGAGACTACAGAGATACATGTGGAAAATGAGTTTGAACAAGGAGATTCTTCTGAAGCAGAACCAGCACATGATGGACAAGAACCAAAGAGTTCTGAAGCTCCAACAACTCGTCAATCAGATCGTGTGAGAAGACATCCCAATTGGCACTTAGATTACGTTATAGAAGGAAATATTGCATACTGCCTTTTAACAGACGACGGTGAGCCATCAACATACCAAGAGGCTATAAATAGCTCAGATGCTTCACTGTGGATGACAGCGATGCAAGAAGAAATCGAAGCCCTTCATAAAAATAATTCATGGGTTGTACCACTACCACAAGGAAGGAAGCCAATTGGTAACAAATGGGTCTTCAAAATCAAATGAAATGGTGATGATCAAGTTGAGAGGTATCATGCAAGACTGGTGGTCAAAGGATATGTTCAAAAAGAATGTATTGATTTCAATGAAATATTTTCTCCCGTGGTTCAACTAACAAAAGTTCGAGTAGTTTTGGCAATATGTGCTACATTGAACTTACGTCTAGAACAGCTAGATGTTAAAACAACTTTTCTTCATGGAAATCTTGAAGAATATATTTACATGCTCTAGCCTGAAGGTTTTGAAGAAAAAGAAAAGAAGAACTTGGTTTGCAGGTTGAACAAATCTCTATACGGTCTAAAGCAGGCGTCGAGGTGTTGGTATAAGAGATTTGATTCCTTCATTATGTGTCTTGGATACAACAGACTTAATGCAGACCCTTGTGCTTATTTCAAGAGGTTTGCATTGCAATACATTAAAGAGGATCCTGAGATACATCAAAGGGACCTCAAATGTTACATTATGTTACGGAGGATCAAACTTACTTATCAATGGATATGTCGATTCTGACTATACAGGGGATTTGGATAAAAGAAAATCTACTACAAGATATATGTTTAAAGTTGCTGGTGGAGCTGTAAGATAGGTTTCAAAATTGCATTCAGTTGTGGCTACATCCACAACAAATGCAGAATATGTAGCAGCTACACAAGCCAGTAAATAAGCAATTTGGTTGAAGATGCTATTGGAGGAGCTTGGGCACAATCAAGAGTATGTCTCTCTGTTTTGTGACAGTCAAAGCGCCTTGCATTTAGCAAGGAATCCAGTATTTCATTCAAGGACAAAGCACATATGAGTTCAATACGCACATACAAGTTCAATACCATTTCATTCGTGAAAAGGTGAAAGAAGGAACAGTAGATATGCAGAAGATTCATACCAAAGATAATATAGCAGATTTCATGATGAAGGCGATCGCTGATAAATTTACTTGGTGTCGATCCTCTTGTGGCCTGTCAGAGACGTAAGCAACAGGAAGGTACAAGGTAAAAAGAATGGTGTGAAGATATGATTGTTCCAATCAAATCTTCAAGTGGGAGATTGTTGAATGTTAGACTTGCCACCGAAAGTAGCAAGCACAAGCACCGAAAGTTGGAATAAAATATTCCACCCACATTTGTTGAATTTTTTGGAATTGGTAAAATCACAATTTAGTCATTATACTTTAGGTTCTTTATAAGATTAGTCCTTAAGCTTCAACTATAAATACCCTAACTCATTTAGCTTCAAAACCATCCCAAATCATTCTAGCTTTCTGCCAATACTAGAGAATTTAGATAGTTTTCTTGAGAGTTATTTTCTCCTTTTTATCAAGAGAGAATTATCATTTTTTTTCTCCTTGTTAGATCGAGAGAAGTTGTAATTCATATTTTCTCATAGTAAAATTCTTCTACCGTTGCCCGTGATTTTTACCCTATATTATTTAGGGGTTTTCCACGTAAATTTTGTGTCTTCTTTATCTTTATTTTTATTTTCTCAAATTATCAGTTGTGATTTTGCTCTATCCGATCTTATTCCGCAACACCGAATTCTTGAGCATGGAGATTTTGTTCCTCTGACGTCGAGTAATGGTGGAGATATGAAATAACCGAGTATTTCTGTCACCATGTTGAATCCATTGAACGTGGGTGTCATAACCATTTTTTTATTAAGCATTTTTTAATTTTTTAAAAAACGATTACGATTTTAATTTTGAAAAATTGAAAATTCTGAATTAATTTAGGAATTAAATTCAAAAGGGAGTCACCATCGACCTTTGAATTAGGTAGGTCGAATACCTAAAAACATGTTTTCTACTTAAAAAAAACAATTTTAAGGAAAATCGATTTTTTAAAAGTACAAGTCTACGTTATCAGAAAAAATTTAGGGGTTCAGAAGTCGGTTACGCATGTGGAAAAGATAAACATCCACAATGCCCAAAAATCGGTACTTAGTCGCTTTATATATCGTCGTAATGGTAGAACTTAAAGTTTGAATTAAGAGTAAAATTACGATCTATTTATTGAATATTAATTAAGATAATAGAAATCCTTCACTTGATAAGAAATCCCGAGATTTGCAATTCTCCATCGAGAAAGCTATCTCACCTATTTCTTATCCGTAAAGAATATTTTATCTTCGAATTACCACCAAATAATATCAACATGGGTAGAAAATTAAATATGCTTTATTTGTCTAAAACGTATATCATTAATATTGACGTAAAAAAACCATTAACACATTGAACATCACAAAAATAGAATAATAAATAAATAAAATGAAATAAAAATAAATAAATAAATGTGTATACTAAGAAAAGTGAATATTTAATGCATAACTAAGTTTAACCACAATATCACAAACTCACTGAAATTTATTATAAATAATATGATTATTAATCAATATATAGGCACTTATAAATATATTCTAACATGTACTCCAACCAAACAAATAGTAGAGGAAATAGAATAAATAAAATAAATAAAACAAAAACAAAAACCAACATAAGTAATATTAAACATATATTTACAAAAAATTTAAACAAAGCCTAAATAAAATAATAGTGACCAAGCAAACAAATAACCCAAACAAGTCTTAACAGTGACTACAAATTACACTAGGAAAAACTCAGGTATTAAATGCGTAAATTACCATTTTTATATTATGAACAAATGACTAAAATAAAAAACAGAAAACATTCAGTGTAAATTCGGTATTTAAACCAAACAATAAAACAGTGATCAAAATGTAAACTTTATAGATGCAGAGTGCAATGTCAAACTTTACAAAATACTACTGCGAGGTGACCAAATATATAAACTATACGAATTCGAGGTATAAAATACAAAATAAATAAAATACGATAATGACCATATTATAAATATACAAAATGCGGGAACCCCTTTTACATAGTTTACCCATACTAAAATTACAAACAGACCCTTGACTAAACGCTATCGTTTTGGACTTGGTTTATAAAGTCAAACCAAAGGCTTTTACCCGATGCATCTCTCATTTCTCCCCTTTATTCTTTTCTCTCAAAACAGAGAACCCAAAAGGCTCTCAACATCTCTCTTCTCAGCCCTCCTCGGTCGAGGATTGAGACCCCAAAACTTCCCGACCACCATAGATCGATAGCCACGGGGAGCAGTCCTTACCCCTAAACCAAACAACCTTCTCTCAAACTACCTTTACTCACATAGCCACCCCCTTTCTGTTAACGCAAACCCTAGAGAAAACAACTAGCCTCAAACTACTGACAAAACCCCATAAAAGAGAAGGCCTTTACCTTCAGTGAGGGACGTGGTTGGCTCCGATAAACATTCTATGGTCGGATCTACAAGGTAAGGTTCGTTTCTTCTGGGTTTTTTTTGTTCTTTTTCTCTCTGATTTTTTCTTTTTGTTTTTTCTCCTCTTTTTTTCTAAACCTGAATACCCCTTTTCTGAATCCAAAAATCTTCCTTTATCTGATTGCATATCTCTGTTTGATGCTGTTACCGAGGAAATAGGATAATAATATCTTATTTCCATTGATTGACTAGATAGGATTTTGCTTGGATTTTCTTCTAATTTTTGTCTGTGCTTTCTACTGTTTGATGGATGGCCATCACTGTTTGGCGCAGGACTATCTACGGCGGCGTCAGAGGCTGCTGGGGTATGGCTCGGTTGGGCAGCTGCAACATCGGCGCGCGACGATTGAAACGTTGAAAGGTTAGCGGCTGGAGCTGAAGGCCAACAGCTGAGCTGATGATATTTTGGGTTTCAAACCCTAAGCTATGTGCGATCTGGACCGTTTTATGGGTCCAGATCCAACGGCCAGAAGTGAGGCGGCTGGAGCAGAGAAGGAGAAACCCTAGAGTTAGAGTTTTGTTGGGCTTGGGTTGTAATCGGGAATGAGTTGAGAGATCTGGGCTTCAGGGTTAATTGGGCTTGTAATATGATATTGGGCTTCAAATGGCCTGCACAAGAATGTAATTTATATTAATAATAAGAATGAAAATAATAATAATAATAATAATAATAATAATAGATAAAAATAGATAGAAAAGACCAGGACAAAAACGGGTGTCTACAGCTGCCCCTCTTTGCACATTCTTGTGTTAACAATGATAGGGCAAAGACGACAAAACCACATGTTTTTATCTGGTTCTCCTTCTTTTTTCTTAGAAATTGGATTATTCGTTGTTGGGGACGACACTGCTCATGCGCGATGAAGTGGTTTGGTCATCTTAGAAAAGGGTGATAACTCAGTTCCTAAGAATGATGAGGACAACTGGTTATCTAGGGGTGACTTGGCTCCTACGTAATGAAGACAATTGGCCAGTTTTAAGAGTAGTGATAACTCGGTTCCTACTTGATGAGGACGACTGGTTATATATGGTTGACACGGCTCCTACATGATAAGGAGGTCTGGTCGGGGGATGACACGGCTCATACGTGATAAAGAGGTCTGGTCATCGTTAAGAAGGGTGATAACACGGTTTCTACGTGATGAGGACGGCTAGTTATCTAATGTTGACACTGCTCCTACGTGATGAGGAGATCTGGTCAGCTGATGTTGACTGATTCATTGCTTCGCTAAGGAAATAAATCTTGAAAACCCTGTAAAAATGATTATATGTCATGATTTCATGTAGGCAATGCTCCCTAAGAATGATCTAAATGCATGTTTAAAGGGTTATGCTCAATTCGATCCTGGTATTTGGAATCTCTCATGCTCTTTGATCGGAATATGCGAGATTTATGCGTTTGCCTAAGCCTGGGCTTTGATCGTGGTTACTTTCTTGACCTCTCATTAAATATTCTTTGACCTGGCCCCTTTGATCTACCCCGACAGAGTTTATCTTGCCTATTTGATTCTTTGGTCATTGATTGATTTTTCTGAGAAAAATCATTCAGAATGTCCTCTCCTTGTTGTGTGCCTTTAAATTGAGACTTCTTTGCTTGGGAAAAGCATGATTATGTTGAAACTGATTTCTTTGATTTAAACTCTTCTTTTTCAATGATTTGCTTAATGACTTATGGGAACGTGTCTTTGTACGTGCTCTCTGATGAACACCTATTTTAAAATCCCCATACTCTGACACTTTTCAGAGTAAGGCATAATAACTGATGTTGTTATTGAGTAGTAATTTGGTGAATATATGCAAGGACAATGAATTCAAAAATTTCAATGAAAATAGGTAATGAGAAAGTACAAAATTTTGGGACAAGAAAACAAGTAAAGAAGAACAAAGGACAAATATAGTGAACATCAAATGCTGAGTCCTTCTATTTCTTCACCCCAAATCTTTCTTGAAAGTTGACATGTGTCTCAAAGATTCAAATTATACAAAAGATGTGTGAGTATGAGAATCTTTCCCTTAACCATTAGGCTTCTGAGGGAATCCGCCATTTCAACTTCTGACTATTCGAGCCGTCCATTACGGATTTTCAACTCGAATCCTCCTTTGGTTTCAAGACGCCCACTTTGGGTTTTCATCTTGAACCCTCATTTATTTATTTTTTTCTTTTTTCTCTTTTTTCATTTTTTCATTTTTTCATTTTTTCATTTTTCATTTTTCATTTTTCATTTTTCATTTTTCATTTTTCATTTTTCATTTTTCATTTTTCATTTTTCATTTTTCATTTTTCATTTTTCATTTTTCATTTTTTTTTCTTTTTCTTTAAGTGTAATATCGTTTGACCGAATCAGAATTCACAGGATTAGGTAAATCTTCTCCATCCATTTCTGTTAACACCAAAGCTCATCCTGAGAATGCCTTTTTTATAACATAGGGACCTTCCCAGTTCGGCATCCACTTCCCTCGAAAGTCTTTTTGCATAGGTAGGATCTTTTTTAGCACCAAATCGCCTTCACGAAATTCTCGAGGTCTGACCTTCTTGTCATATGCTCGTATCATCCTTTTCTGGTACATTTGGCCATGGCAGATAGCTCTCAGCCTTTTCTCCTCAATCAAATTTAATTGATCAAACCTACTTTGTACCCAATCAGCCTTGTCAAGTTTCAACTCCATCAATACTCTCAGAGAAGGTATTTCCACCTCAACAGGTAAAACTGCTTCCATCCCATATACAAAAGAGAATGGTGTTGCCCCAGTAGATGTACGAACGGATGTGTGATAAGCGAGCAGCGCAAAAGGTAATTTCTCATGCCAGTCCCTATATGTTTCAGTCGCTTTTTTGATGATCTTCCTGATGTTTTTATTCGCTGCCTCTACTGCCCCATTCATTTTTGGGCGATAAGGAGCCGAATTGTGATGCTTGATCTTTAACTTTGTGCAAACTTCCTTCATTAAATCATTGTTCAGATTCAATGCATTATCTGTAATGATTCTTTCAGGTGTTTCATATCTACAAATGATTTCTCTTTTTAAAAATCTGCATACTGCTCCTTTTGTGACATTAGCATAAGAGGCAGCTTCAACCCATTTGGTGAAGTAGTCTATAGCCACTAAGATAAAACGATGTCCATTTGAGGCCTTCGGTGAAATTGCCCCAATGACATCGATGCCCCACATTGAAAATGGCCAAGGCACGTTCATTACATGGAGTGGTGCAGGAGGAACATGTATTTGGTTATCATGAATCTGGCATTTATGACATCTTCGAGCAAATCTGATACAATCTTCTTCCATAGTGGACCAATAGTACCCAAACCTCAAGATTTTTCTAACCATTGTGAATCCATTAGCATATGTTCCACAAACCCCTTCATGGACTTCCTCAAGTATTTTCTTGGCCTCAATTCTATTCACACATCTCAAAAGCACCTGATCTTTGCCTTTTATGTAAAAAATATCTCCATCAAGGATGTACCCCATTGCTAATCTTCTTAAGGTCCGTTTGTCATTTTCAGTTGCTTCAGCTGGGTAAGCTCGATACTTCACATATTGGAGAATATCATAATACCATGGGAGACCATCATCCTCTTCTTCCTCAATGTTGCAACAATGAGCTGGCATTTCTCTTATACTCATCCGAATAGGCATCATTCGAGATTGATCATCAGCCTTAAACATAGCTGCCAGCGTAGCCAAGGCATCTGTCATTTGATTTTCTTCACGGGGAAGATAAGTAAAAGAAATTTCTTCAAACTCTTTGATCAAATCCATCACCAAGTTCTTGTATTCTATCAATTTGGAATCTCGAGTCATCCACTCCCCGCGAAGTGGATAAATAACCAAAGCAGAATCGCCGAATACTTCCAGGTTTTTAACTTTGCGCTCAATTGCAGCTTGAATACCCAAGATACATGCTTCATATTCTGCCATATTGTTAGTGCATTCAAAGGAAAGCCTACTAGTAAAAGGATAATGATCTCCCTCAGGTTAAACTAGTATTGCCCCAATTCCATGTCCCACAGCATTCGAAGCACCATCGAAGTTCATTTTCCATGCTTCATTTTTCGAAGTATCTTCTTCAGTAACAAATATACTTTTTTAGGTCTTCTAAATCAGCTTTCACCTCCTCTTTCCGTTCCCTCATCATTATAAACTGTCTGGCATGAAATTCAGCCTCGATAGTTAACATGAAGTTTTCTCTCTCCATCTCTTCTATTTTCTTGGAATCTTTAGCCTTTTCGATCTCAAACTCCATTCTTTGGATTTCCAAATTCGAAGGGATATTTCTGATTTGTTCTTCCATCGACCTCGATCCCTCTCCAGATATTAAAGGAATTTTATCATTTACCTTTTTGATTCTCCAGGCTTCATAATCGGGCGTCAAGATAACATCCGCTCCAACTACTTTAGTCCTGAAAGTCAACCTCCAAGAATCAGCCACATCTTTGATTTTCTTTCTATAATTGACTTCTTTATAATCAAATTCAGCACCAGTCAACCCATGAGTCATGGGAACAAATTGTCGGGCACCGTACTGTCTCAATACCAACAAAGGAGCGTATCCCACTCCTCCCCACAGTCCCAATAATATAATCCAGTCCAAATCTCCACACTTGAACAAGATTTGTGTATGCATCGGCCACGGAGTTTGCCATTCTATGTTTTGACTCTGTAGATTCCTGAAGAATTCAATCCATTGATCTTTCTGAGATACTTTAGGCCACTCCTTCGTAAGGTATTCAGCAACAGGAGAGTAATCTTTCAAGAAACATAAAACGACCTCCATACAGTAAGTAATTGAGCACAACCCATAAAACGACCTCCACCCAGCCTTCTACATATATTCAAAGATCGGAAAGTTTCAGCAAGAATTGCGTGGACTGGATTTACCTCTCTTTCTAACTTCTCAACCAAATCAACTACTGCCAGCTCAATTAGCCCCAAACACTTTGGAAAAATTATCAAACCATATATACCCAAAGCAAATACATCTCTCCATACGTTTTCATCTACGTGTGCTTCAGCTATCTTTTGTAAGTGGGACCACGACACTCCCTCACTTTCTCCCTTTCGTTGCAAGCGATCATTTACCCATTTGTCGCTCGTGCCCGAGATCTTTGCAAGCTTTGACTTAAACGAAGGTCCTTTTATTGATCGAGAGTAAATTTTGTCCACTTTAACACTTGGCAAATTCAACACAAAGTGATATTCCTCAAGGGTTGGAGTCATGTCCTCTCGGTTGAAGGTGAAACAACTATAGGCCGGATTCCAAAACTGTATCATGCTTCGTATGAGAACCGGGTCTACCTTCACATATATTAGATGAAATATATCCCCATAAGTATGTTGAAAAGCTTGTCTTTCAGTAGGATTCCAACTTTCCCAAATTGTTTTCAATCCCTGAAGCTCATTATGTTTTAAAGAAGCTGGTGTATAATCAGACAAATCTGACACGTAGTTCCCTGAGAGACTATCCCCTTGCTATTTCTGCTTGGCTTCAGACCAATTCCTTAAGTCTGCCGGATTCACTTCTTTGTTTAGGAAACTCCTTTCCATCATGAAGGTCTTTCCACTTTATCGATACTCACAGATCAATCGCCTTTTCTAATGATATGTCCATGCAGTATGAATAAAAAATAAAACAAAACAAAACAAAACAGTTAGTCAATACAATTGTATAAATTTAACATAAAAAGATATGTATAACAGGAAATAAATCTACTCCATTTATGTATTATCTGCCCGAATAATATTCATAAAAAAAAGGTCCTACCCAAACATGCTCTCTACCCTCCTAAATTTATTTAATCTACACATAAGTTCCATTTCACATGCTTTAAAAAATAAATCTATTCTACATAAAAAAAATAAAAAAGGAGTAAAAGGTTAGAGTAGGTTTCTCCATCGTGTACACCTATTTTGGGTACCTACTGAGGGACAGAGGTTCGGTAAGACTCTACCTAGTGTGATCGTTCTATGGTTCACTATATGTATGGTTTCGGCTCTAACAGAAAAAGGGACTCGAATCGTCCTTGATGTCGGTGCCCCCTTGGGCTGCCAAACCCTCGATCCTCACCCATTACAGGTTTCGAACGGAACGAGTTTAATTCGAGGGGATTCACTGCCTTATACCCATACGAGGAATAAATTCCTACGAAGGTATAAGGTATGTATCCCATGGGTTATTTGCTAAAACTCATACGAAGAATAAATTCTTGCAAGAGTAAAGCAATCACCCTAACTAATTTGGATCGAAGCTCGTGTCTAGAGCTCATGTTATGCCAATGAAAGTGATGTGTGTGAGGAGAAACAAACAAACCTTTGACTCAAAAACATGGAAAGAATAAAACTTAACGAGAACTAAGAAATATATGAAAAAACGAAACAATTAAAATGTTTGTATATAAAAATAAAGAGATAAAATAATAAATAAAAATTCAATAATAGATCATAGTTTAACTAAAGATTCGAACTTATAATTTCCACTATAACGACCATATATAAGCGACTGACGGCCTGACTCTCTGGTCCCCAGCGGAGTCGCCAAGCTGTCATAACCATTTTTTTATTAAGTATTTTTTAATTTTTTAAAAAACGATTATGATTTTAATTTTGAAAAATTGAAAATTCTGAATTAATTTAGGAATTAAATTGAAAAGGGAGTCGCCATCGACCTTTGAATTAGGTAGGTCGAATACCTAAAAACATGTTTTCTAATTTTTAAAAAAAACAATTTTAAGGAAAATCGTTTTTTTAAGTGCAAGTTACATTATCAGAAAAAATTTAGGGGTTCGGAAGTCGGTTACTCATGTGGAAAAGATAAACATCCACAACGCCCAAAAATCGGTACTTAGTCGCTTATATATCGTCGTAATGGTAGAACTTAAAGTTTTAATTAAGAGTAAAATTACGATCTATTTATTGAATATTAATTAAGATAATAGAAATCCTTCACTTGATAAGAAATCCCGAGATTTGCAATCCTCCATCGAGAAAGCTATCTCACTTATTTCTTATCCGTAAAGAATATTCTATCTTCGAATTACCACCAAATAATATCAGCATGGGTAGAAAATTAAATATGCTTTATTTGTCTAAAACGTATATCATTAATATTGACGTAAAAAACCATTAACACATTGAACATCACAAAAATAGAATAATAAATAAATAAAATGAAATAAAAATAAATAAATAAATGTGTATACTAAGAAAAGTGAATATTTAATGCATAACTAAGTTTAACCACAATATCACAAACTCACTGAAATTTATTATAAATAATATGATTATTAATCAATATATAGGCACTTATAAATATATTCTAACATGTACTCCAACCAAACAAATAGTAGAGGAAATAGAATAAATAAAATAAATAAAAATAAAACAAAAACCAACATAAGTAATATTAAACATATATATTCACAAAAAATTTAAACAAAGACTAAATAAAATAATAGTGACCAAGCAAACAAATAACCCAAACAAGTCTTAACAGTGACTACAAATTACACTAGGAAAAACTCAGGTATTAAATGCGTAAATTACCATTTTTATATTATGAACAAATGACTAAAATAAAAAACAGAAAACATTCAGTGTAAATTCGGTATTTAAACCAAACAACAAAACAGTGATCAAAATGTAAACTTTATAGATGCAGAGTGCAATGTCAAACTTTACAAAATACTATTGCGAGGTGACCAATATATAAACTATACAAATTCGAGGTATAAAATACAAAATAAATAAAATACGATAATGACCATATTATAAATATACAAAATGCGGGAACCCCTTTTACATAGTTTACCCATGCTGAAATTACAAACAGACCCTTGACTAAACGCTACCGTTTTGGACTTGGTTTATAAAGTCAAACCAAAGGCTTTTACCCGATGCATCTCTCATTTCTCCCCTTTATTCTTTTCTCTCAAAACAGAGAACCCAAAAGGCTCTTAACACCTCTCTTCTCAGCCCTCCTCAGCCGAGGATTGAGACCCTAAAACTTCCCGACCACCATAGATCAATGGCCACGAGGAGCAATCCTTACCCCTAAACCAAACAACCTTCTCTCAGACTACCTTTACTCACATAGCCACCCCCTTTCTGTTAACGCAAACCCTAGAGAAAACAACTAGCCTCGAACCCCTGACAAAACCCTAGAGAAGAGAAGGCCTTTACCTTCGGTGAGGGACGTGGTTGGCTCCGATGAACGTTCTATGGTTGGATCTACAATGTAAGGTTCGTTTCTTCTGGTTTTTTTTGTTCTTTTTCTCTCTGATTTTTTCTTTTTGTTTTTTCTCCTCTTTTTTTCTAAACCCGAATACCCCTTTTCTGAATCCAAAAATCTTCCTTTATCTGATTGCATATCTCTATTTGATGCTATTGCTGAGAAAATAGGATAATGATATCCTATTTCCATTGATGGACTAGATAGGATTTTGCTTGGATTTTCTTCTGATTTTTGTTTGTGCTTTCTACTGTTTGATGGATGGCCATCACTGTTTGGCGCAGGACTGTCTACGGCGGCGTCAGAGGCTGCCGGGGTATGGCTCGGCTGGGCAACTACAACATCGGCGCGCGACGATTGGAACGTTAAAAGGTTGGCAGCTAGAGTTGAAGGCCAATAGCTGAGCTGATGATATTTAGGGTTTCAAACCCTAAGCTATGTGTGATCTGGACCGTTGGATGGGTCCAGATCCAACGACCAAAAGTGAGGCGGCTGGAGCAGAGAAGGAGAAACCCTAGAGTTAGGGTTTTGTTGGGCTTGGGTTGTAATCGAGAATGGGTTGAGAGATCTAGGCTTCAGGGTTAATCGGGCTTGTAATATGATATTGGGCTTCAAATGGCCTGAACAATAATGTAATTTATATTAATAATAAAAATGAAAATAATAATAATAATAATAATAATAGATAAAAATAGATAGAAAATACCCGGACAAAAACGGGTGTCTACAGTGGGATTTCTGCAACCAAAATGTTTCTTCCTGGTCCAACAATCTATTATGTTCAACAATCAAAGAATTCTCAAGTTGATGAGAACGATCATTTGGGTGGACACGTTGGATTACGTTTATTTGAGAACAGAGCGTCTCTTTACGTTCGAAGATGTTACTGAACTGCTCCCGATTCCAAGCTTGAAGATTGTCGGATAAAGCCTTGGTAGCAACCACAAAATCCATACCAAGAGAAGGCCAAAGAGAATTCACCCACTCTCGGAAACCAGTTTTGGTCAACCACATCGCTTGAAAGCGGAATGGTCTTCTATCTTTGGCAATGACTTAATGAGGAGCTAGATGAATATGCAAAGAGCAGTGATCAGAATGCAACCTAGGAAGATGGGACACAAGGGTTTCAGGATAGCGGGACCTCCAGTCAGTGTTCGCTAGAGCTCGGTCCAAACATGTCTGGACTTTAGCAATACCATACCTCATATTCCACCATGTGAATGGAGCTTCTTGATACCCAAGATCAAGGAGATCACAATTTGGTATCATCTCATGGAAAAGCCGACAACGATGGGCCGAGGGAATTCTTCCACCGAACTTTTCACTTGAAAAAAAAAATCATTGTGATCGCCAGCAATCAGCCAAGGAAGGGAGATGGTACTCGCAAACTCTTCTAAGCTCAGCCAAAGCCTTCTACGAATCTCCATGCTAAGGCTCGCATAAACAGCAGAGAATAAGAACGGTTCTGTATCACCAAACTTGACGATACAGTGGACCACTTGATGGGAGGAAAAGAGAATATCAACTGAGACAGACGACTCATACCAAGCCACCCAAATACCACCAGAAAAGCCAACGGGGTCTACGATGTGAGTCTTGGAAAAACGTAGCCTCTTAGCAACACGACAAGCTGAGGAGCCAGAAATTCGAGGTTCAATGGCAAAGAGACTCGGCTTCCGTAAATTTATCATGTACGAGCATTGCAAGAAAAGCTTCTATTTCCAGCACCTGTGTAATTCCAAATAAAAATACTCATTAAAAAGAATTTTGAGGGTTCCCAAGTTGCACTTGTTCACTTTGGAGATCTGTATAATCATTATCGACGACCATGTCTATTGGAGGTATCGAAGACACGGGAGATTGTTTATCCAATTCTCTGAAGCCCGACGAAGTGGGGATGCAATTAACGTCAGGCGGCTTGAGGGATCTGTGGTCAGCCATTCGAAACTCAGCATCATGAGGCTCTTCCATGATAGTATCGCCATTCGCAGTTGGTAACGATTTTGTTGGAGTAGCTGGGATGTGCATGAGATTTTCACGTGGAGTTGCATTAACCCCTGCATGCAAAGTGTTGGACTTGGTTTTGGGCAGCTCAGGGGTCCTCATTGGTTGGTCATTGAATGCAACTGTCATGGGTTTGCAAATTCTTTGATCTAGCATTGACTTTTGTTTTCTCAATTTCGGCAAGTGCACATTGTTAAAAGTATTTCGTCCTCTAGAACTAGAGCCCGTATTATCGTCAGTCAAATCTCTCTCCGGATTGGTATCCTGGTCACTAGGATTCTTTTCAAGGGGAGAAAATCTTGATCCTGATTTGTGGTTTCCATGATAGCTCCATTTCCTGTTAATCTCTCCTTGATTCTTGGAGACTTTTCTTGGTTTGCGTCTTTGAGCAATCATCCAGAGTCCAAAATCCGATTCACTTGCCGTTTCAGGCACCACCGGAACTGTTCCCGTATCAGGTTTGGTGATTTCTGGTTGGTTTTCAGGTTCTGCAACAATGTTGTTCTCTCGGGCAGCATTCGTAGCCATTTTAGTCGAGGACAGTAGACAATCCCGATGGCCAAACATTCCACAGTCGAAACAGATTAATGACATCCCTTCGTACTCGACATTATACATCTGCCATCAACCTCTATCTTTGGCATAAGGGTTTTGACGAAATCAATTTCGATACAGACACGGGCAGATCGTCCCTTTGAAGCATAACTAGTATTGGGGTCGACTTTGAAGGCCCTTCCAAGAGTATTTCCTATGGCATATAACATGCGTTCATTATAGTAATGCACGGGAAGCCTGGGAAATCGAACCCACGCAGTCGTGGAGTCTATTGAAGTAGTGGATGGAAATCAACAAATCACTTTCGTAGTGACCGTAAATGATCCAATGCCCTTCCTCCAGAGCAAACCGAAGATCCTCCAGTGATGAAAATTTGACTAGGAAGTAGCCATCCCCTACATCGATCAATTCATATTCTGCCTTCGGCATCCACATCTTTTTTATTCTCTCATCAAGAGCACGGAATCCTATGGATTTGCCAAGGAGCTTTAGAATCAAACAACTTGACCATTTTACCTGGAGACTAGCTCTAAACTTATTTGAAGTTGTCATGAATCTTTACTTCCGATTGTGATCAGACCTTCATTTTTCTCAATTGGTCCGAACTCGTCTGACTCATCGAAGCCATTGATTAAACTCTTGCCTAAGAGCATATTCCGGTAGGACGGCTTATTGGGATCGAAAGCTTCTGGGAGGGATGGAGAACTATCAGCTTCCTCCATCACGGCTCCTTCACTATGCTTTCTTTGATAGCTTTAATCTTTTTCTTGCTTCTCGTCAATATATCAGTTTCCTGATCTGAGCGTTCAGAACGTTCAGAGCTTTCTTCAGAAACAATACTTTAGAACTGGGGTGACAAACTTTGATATGAATTGTAATCTTCTTGTGAAATTTGAGCCAATAAACATGCATCATTATATATGTTTTATATTTTTTTCATTGAATAATTATTAAGCATAATTTGAATGTTACGTAAATTTTGAAATATATTGCAATGAAAAGGACGCTCAGAAATAATCACTTTGAGCCTAAAAGGTCAATTTTGGTATTGACCATCTGAGCTTTTAGCCTTTTCTTTAGATATTAGCCACATTACAAGTTAATTTGACCATTTTTTTTCTTTAGATAATCACTCAAGCTATCTCATTGAAAAAGGGGAGAGAGAGAAAAAAAGGAGAATGAATAATAAACATTAGTACATTATGTAACCATTAGTAGTTCAGTACAAGTTAATAGTTGATAAAAGTTTCGTCTACTCTTCCCTCAGTTCTGTTTAGTTCCTTCCCATTGAACTAGCTTTCTGCCCAAGTGTGCCTTCTTTTGCCCAAGTGCCTGAACCAGTGAGAACTTGAGGAGGCCATGCAACTCGATGCAAAATCAACGAACAAAAATATTACAATCAAATGAAGGAGTTCAACCCCAGTTTTTGTATTCTCTGCCTACCCCTATTACTCTTCCTTCTTCTCCACTTCGCCAAGTGCAGCCGATCTTCCGATGAACAGAGGATAAGAATAGTGATACGCAGAGTACCACCGATCCGTTTCATAGCCGATAGACTTTCCTCTTGGAAGTTATGCACCCAAAACTCTTGACTCAGTAACACGTATAGTCACACCAGTAACATGCACCAAAGAGGTGATCTGTTTTGCCTTGAGTAGTTAACAAAAATGAAGCAGTCTCCATATTCGAAACGACATAGCAGATCCAGATTCAAACCACCAAGTAAAAATGACTAGAAATTCACTTGCAGCTTCACTAGACAGGCACGCAAAGAAGGCCCATAGCCAAGCTTCTTTGCGAAGGCATCAGCCTACGTAAAACAATAAATACAAAACATTAAGATCAATCTATAAGGTTACAACTCAAAAATCAGCGTTTACTGCAGAAAAAGAGGTTACCTGAAATTCAAACGATCTGCTTACAAGATCGAGACCAAAGCTTACAAGGTGCTGGAATGGTATTACAGTATGCTGCATAAAACGAGGTAAAAAAATGGTTAAACACTTAACAGCTTATACAGTACATCCCATTGTTAGACTATATATTTCAACTGCTAGTACACTGTTTTGATATTCTAGTACCTGAAATATGATAAGGCCAATTAGTACAGGCTGTGTGTCAAAACCAAAACTTTGGAAAAGATCTGTTGAGTTCCTGACCAGCGTATAACCTCCAAATTGAAAAGACGTAAGAATCTGCATATGGAAGGAAGAAAAATAAATCAAACATCAAAATAAAGGCATGGACCTAGTTACTGAAGCAAGAAATAAGACACATCCACTTCCAACTGGAGAAATTGAGCAGAGCATAATATGATGACATAAAGAGTTGGTGTTCTAAATGTTAAATAGAATAAATTGCTATTTTCACAGGGTTAGGTATCACTTGCGTGCTTTTGGTTTCATCTTCTTATATTTAGTGATTGGGAGTATGATTATCTTGCTCGGAGAGAACTACCATTCATAAGGTTTGACTGCCCAAAGAAACTATACCTGAGTAAGCAAAACACCTCAATAACTTCTCTTTCAGACCTACAAAACAAATTATTTTCTAACAGAAAATTATTATCACCGGCCATGTTTAATGACATCCCTAGCTACGTCACCATACCATAACTCGAGAGCCATGAACCGTAATATAGTCATAACATGGCGATCATTTATTCAGAGAATAAATAAAAGAAGACTGAATATGCTTTTCTTTCTTTTTAATCTCCAGAGAGGAAAAAGCTTGCAAGAAAACAGCCGTAGCTTACATGCACAGCGATAAATGAGTACATGGTATGATTTAGCTTCCAGTGCCCCAGTTCATGAGCAATAACAGCAACAATTTCCTCATCATTTTTGCACTACAAAAATAAAACTGAACAAATAAGACTTTTCCAAACTGTCGAGCGAGCCTTCACTGCACAGACAATGATGAGATAATTTATCATTCTTTCCAACTTCTTTCATAACTAGGAAAAGGAACATATTTTGTCTCAACAACTTTCATATCAAGTCAAAATGCATACTCAAAATCAAGATAAATAGAATGGACTTATGTATAAATTCCTATATAAGCAATAAGATTGTTTGCTAAGAGAGTGATATGCGATATCAAGAACGTTGTTCCACTTCGAGTGGGAACTCAACTCCAGAAATGATATAGGAAGAAAGTAAGATAATAGTTGAAGCAATTTTCTGATCTCCATTCATGGAAAACAACCCACATATAAATATTAGATGAAATACGACTCAACTACACTATCCCACTAACAATATAAAATGCTAATAGTTTTGCTAAAAATTAGGAAGACTTGACTCAAAATAACAAATATGCTAAAGAATAGGAAAACATGATTCCAACTAACAAGAAAGTGCTGAAAATAGAATGAAACACCATGCTCTCGTGTATACTGCAGAATCTTCACTTGGGCACATAGTCTTTAGCCCATAATGGTTTATGTTGAGCTATTTTAACAATTCCCCCCTCCATGACTTTAGCCTTGTCCACAAGGCTGCTGTCATCCATTCCTACGGAACCTGAAGGATCAGTATCAGAAAAGAGCGATGGGTGACTGCAACGAAGCTCCTCAACATCTTCCCAAGTGCAATCGGTCGGTGCAGTGTTGCTCTATTGAATTAAACATTGCTCTTTTGAAATTCCATTGCTCCATAGTTGTCTCCAATCAATAATTTTCTCCAGAGTTACTATTGGTCTGTCGTCCTCATCTTTTGTCGGAATCGGAAAAGTGGGTTCTGGTGGGTTATCTAAGCAGCGATGCAGACGAGATATGTGAAATATGTTGTGGATTCTAGAGGTAGCAGGAAGGTTGATTTCATAAGCCACATTTCCGATTCGTCGAAGAATGCGATAGGGGCCAAAAAACCTTGGAGCTAATTTCTGAGATGGCCTGCGAATGCATTGCTTGTTGAGAGTGACTGAGAGCTTGTTTTAGTTCACTAAGGAGTTGGTCGCGATGAGTATGGCACCGATTGATGCATTTTTTGAGGTACTGATGATATAGGAAGGTACTGTGGGTGGTGGTCTGCCATATAGAGCTTGGAAAGGAGGTCTGCCCTATAGAGCTTGGAAATGACTCATTTGTAGGCGTGTTCAAAATTCGGTTTTAACCGAATTAATCGATCGAATTGAATTAGTTCGGTTAATTCGATCGGCCACCGAATTAATTCGATCGGGAAACGGTTAAGAATTTTTTTGGAATTCGGTTAATGGTTAATTCGGTTCGAAATCGGTTAATTAATCGAATTAATCGAATTAACCTTTAAATATAATTATATTAAGAGGCCCAATCCATTTAAAATCCATTTAAAACCCAAATCAATATTAATTAATTAAAATAATATCAAAATTAAATGTAAAATGTTTGAATCAAATTAATTAGATATTATTTATAATTAGATATTATTTAAATTAATTGTAAATTATTTTTTAATTAAAAAAATATTAAATTCTAAAATTCTAAAATTTTTTGGTTAATTCGAAAATTAACCGAAATTTATTCGGTTCGGTTAATATTTTCGAAAAAAAGTTCGGTTCGGTTAACGGTTAAAGAAAAACAAAGTTCGGTTAATTCGAAAATGGTAGTTCGGTCGGTTCGGCCACCGAATTAACCGAATGAACACCCCTACTCATTTGGATGGAAGAGTGGAAGCTATAATTGTACCAGAATTCTGCTAAATGCAAATACATGCTCTATGTTTTTGGCTCGTCGCTAGTATAGCAACACAAATACGATTCTAAGCACCGATTCACTACCTCTGATTGGCCATCAGACTGAGGGTGGTAGGAGTTGCTGTAGTGGAGTTTGGTGCCAAGGATGCGAAACAGTTCCTTCTAAAACTGAGATAGGAAAAGAGGGTCTCTGTCCGAAACGATGGTTTTAGGAAGGCCATGGAGCTTATAAATTTCACTAAGAAAAACAGAGGCAAGATATGGGGCAGTATATTTTTGTGGAAGAGATATAAAATGTGCGAACTTGGTAAGTCGGTCTATAACGACCCAAATGGTGGTTTTGCCTGTTGAAAGAGGAAGATTGGTGATAAAGTCCATTCTCAGGTCTTCCCAAACTTGTGAGGGAATGGTAGTGGTTGAAGAAGGCCATATGGTTTTTGAGTGGAGTATTTGTGTGTCTGACAGATATGACATGAACTTATATACTTATACACATCTTTGGACATTGCATGCCAAAAGAACAAAGAGGCCAGACGTGCTAGTGTGGCTCGGTTGCCTGAATGTCCACCAAGTGGGGAGGTATGATATTCAACAAGTAGTTGTTGTCGGAGTTCGGCCTCTGCAGGTATGTATAACCTTCCGTTAAAGTATATCAACCCGTCATGTACTGTAAAACCTGAATTGAGGTCTTCTGTAGGAAATCCATTCCTTTAGGCTCAGTTGCAAAATATTCACGTAGGGAAGAGAGCCATGTAAATTCAGGAGCTGTGATGGCGGCATATGAACATGTCTGAACTCGTGACAATGCATCAGCGACCTTGTTCTCTTTACCAGGTTTGTATATTATCTCATAATCATACCCCATCAATTTCGTGAGCCATTTATGCTGCTCTGGTGTTTGTACTGATTGCGACATGAGATATTTCAGACTTTGTTGGTCAGTGAAGATAAAAAATTTGCGACCGAGTAAATACTGCCTGAATTTCTTTATAGCCTCTATTAAGGCGAATAACTCACGAACGTATGCAGATGCAACTTGCATTCGTGGCACTAGTTTCTTGCTGAAGTAGGCTATGGGATGATCGCCTTACGAAAGTACAGCTCCAATAGCGGTTCCTGATGCATCAGTTGTAAGTTCGAATGTAGCCATGAAATCTGGAAGGGCTAGTACAAGAACTTGGGTCATGGCATCCTTAAGATCTTTGAATGCAACCTCTGCTCGTTCATTCCACCTGAATTGTTGGCTCTTAAGAAGGTCAGACAACGGGCTGGCAATACCTGCATATTGACGAACAAAGTGGCTATAATAGCCTGTGAGGCCAAGGAACCCTTGTAATGCTGATACGGTGGTGGGTTTGGGCCATTCCATAATGGCTTGAATTTTCTCTGGGTCTACTCGAACACCATCACCTGAAATAATGTGGCCCAAATAATGGACAGTAGCAACGCTGAAAACACATTTTGATAATTTTGCGTAGTACTGATGTGATTTCAGGATGGTGAAAATCTGACGGAGATGTTCGACATGTTCCTTGAGTGTTGCAGAGTATATTAGGATATCGTCAAAGAAGACCAGTACAAAATGTCGTAGGACTTCACGAAATAAATCGTTCATGGCAGCCTGGAAGGTTGAGGGCCCGTTGGAGAGCCCGAAGGGCATGATGACAAACTCATAGTGTCCATCTACAGTGCGGAAAGCTATTTTCTGAATGTCCTCAGCTGCCACACGTATTTGATGGTACCCAGAGCGCAGATCGATCTTTGAAAAGACCGTAGCACCATGGAGCTCATCCAGTAATTCATCCACCGTCGAGATTGGAAATCGATTCTTAATAGTGATGGCATTGAGAGCACGGTAGTCGACACAAAAGCGCCATGTCCTATCTCTTTTTTGAACTAAGAGAACTGGTGAAGAATAAAGACTATGGCTGGGGCGGATAATCCCATCTTTTAACATATTCTGTATAAGTTCAGTCATGATGGTTTTTTGATAGTGAGGGTAGCGATATGGCTTGACATTCACAGGTTTGGAGTCAGAAGTGAGGTGTATATGATGATCAGGGTTTCTGGAAGGTGGCAATTCAGTTGGTGGTTGGAAAATAGTGTTGAACTCAGTTAACAATGTGTCCAGGGGTAGGTAATTTGTGTTACTGTTTTGGTTGGCTAATATCGAACTTGGTGGGTTGGTTTTGTAAATGATTGCGTGCATCGTCATGACGGAACCTGTGTGCAACATGCGGTTTAGTTGAGAAGGGATAGTTATAGACAGATTTTGGCCTCCGATTAGTCTGACCTATTATTTTTGTTGGTATGTAAATTCCATACTTGGGATTGAATAATCCGAGACGAATCGGCCTAATGAACTTAGCCATTCTACGCCCAACACCAAATCAGCCCCTTGTATAGGCAACACCAAGAAAGAAATCTCGAAACAACAGCCTTGAATATGCACCTTCACATTTGCACATTTTCCTTGACACTTGATCATCTCACCATTTCCCACCATTACCTGAAAACTTGGGACAACAACAATTGGAAATCCCAAAAAAGATGCGACACAGGGCTGCATGATATTGTGAGTACTTTCGGAATCAATTAACATTGAGTATACCTGACCTTGGATTTCTCCGCTCACTCTTAGTGTTTTTGGACTTGAGAGTCCGAAATAGGCGGCAAGTGAGAGATAGAACTCTGAATCTGTTATAGTATGACATTGAGCTTGGTTATGAGGCACTGATTGTGGTAACTCAGGATGTTGAATATCTGATTGTTCTTCCTCGTCTACGACTAGGAGCAGAAACTGAGGTCCCTTGCATATATGGCCTGGTCCATATTTCTCTTTGCAGTTATAACACAGGCCCTTGAGCCTTCTTTCAGCTGCCTCTGCTCGAGTTAAACGGCGAACTGGAGGCATATTGATGCTTGGTGGGGATGGCAATAAAGGTACAGGGGTTTTGTTTGGTTGATTTTGTGTAGGTGGAGTGTTTGGGTTAAAAGGAAATATGCTCCCAGGATTAGAGCGAGCTCGGCGATCTCTAAGTTTGGATTCTATTAGTTTGGCTTGGCCAATAGCCAGGGATATATTGTTCTAGGTTTGAGGATGGCTAACTCTTCCTAATTTCTGGTTTTAAGCCCGACAAGAAACAGTCTATAATAGCTTCATTTGGTAGCCCTGTAACTCGATTACAGAGATTTTCAAAATTTGCTTGGTAGTCTGTGACCGTACCTGTTTGACGGAGCTTAAATAGGGCTGCCCGGTGGTTATCATAAGACGATGGTCCAAAGCGCATTTCCAAGTCTCGAACAAAAGCGTCCCACGTCGTTAGTTGTTGGTTATTATACATCCACATAAACCAACTCAAGGCTTGACCTTGCATGTAGAATGAGATTGTACTCAATCGATCTTCGGGTGGTAGTTGGTAATAGTTGAAGTATAGTTCGGCTTGAAAAATCCAATCTAATGGGTTGGATCCGTCAAATGGTGGAAGACTCAGTTTAGGGGGTTTAACAGAGGACATTGGATTTGTGGACTGTAAGTTGAGGGTAGATTTGGGAGAGCTGTATTGGTATGGACCTTTGTTTGTGGAGTTTTCAGATTTTCCTGTTTCCTGTTCACTATGTTTCATGGCTTGGGTGAGTTGAAGTTGAATACCTTCAACCATAGTAGCTAGTTGGGTTAGAGTGTTTTGCATGGGTGAAATGAGAGAAACTTGATTTTGCATCTCTTCTGTTTGGGTTCGAAAAGCTTGGAACTAATCGTTTAGAGTAGCAAATTGCTCCTCTAACTGTGGTTTGGACTGGTCGTGTTTCGGAGGCATTCTCTCAATGAAAGCACCAAAATGATATGCGATATCAAGAACGTTGTTCCACTTCGAGTGGGAACTCAACTCCAGAAATGATATAGGAAGAAAGTAAGATAATAGTTGAAGCAATTTTCTGATCTCCATTCATGGAAAACAACCCACATATAAATACTAGATGAAATACGACTCAACTACACTATCCCACTAACAATAGAAAATGCTAATAGTCTTGCTAAAAATTAGGAAGACTTGACTCAAAATAACAATATGCTAAAGAATAGGAAAACATAATTCCAACTAACAAGAAAGTGTTGAAAATATAATGAAACAGCATGCTCTCGTGTATACTGCAGAATCTTCACTTGGGCACATAGTCTTTAGCCCAGAATGGTTTATGTTGAGCTCTTTTAACAGAGAGAAATCTACTGGCAAAACATTAGACCAAATTTGTCACAAACTCAAACCCTCCAGGCAGACAATGTGCCTATTATACAAGTAAAATATGTACTATGCAAAAGGCACAAGGTACTTATATGCCCAATAGTATAAGAAATACAGTAGAAGATTGAAAAGAGAATGATTATGACTAAAGACTAGAAGACAGGGATTTCGACAAACTTTATAATCACTGAAAATAGCTGGGATAGAAAAACATCATTACTAGGTTTAAAATGAAGGCCTAATACATTTTACTAGAGTGCCCTGTGTGCCTCACAAATGAAGACGATGATCAAGGCTCGCGGGCAATAATATCAACTCTTCCACTGAATAAAAACAAGGATGTTTTGCATCTATTCTTTGTTCAATACAAAATTCTCAAGGACAGGACAAACACAACAGACGTGAAGAAACTTTTACATAGTATTTGATCCATACCCGCTGAATCAAAGTGTCATAAAGGACAATACGCTTGTTCTAGAAGAATCCATATAGTTAGGCCTGCATGATGTTGAAAACATTAAATCATAAGTGGGATGAAAAGTCACTTCTGCAATCAGTCTCAGTGTGAATAAGTAAAGAATATTATCAAACTGAAAACAGACACAGTTTGCTTATTCTCAATGCCATCTGACAGTGACACGTTAAACAATTCATGACAATAATATTCCCAGTGTATGTATATATCATACACACATAGCAGCCACGAGTCTTTAAAGTAAGATAATAGAAGTAATGAGTATTAGACTATAGATCAAACCTTTAAACAAATTGTTTTGCAGAAGAAAGACACGATGTAATCTTAAATGATGGAATATGAAAACAACACAACAGTGAACCAACCAATGACACATTGCTATGGCTTGATCTTTTGGATCCATCAACAACAAACAATTTCTTTAAAGGAAAATTGAGGGAGGAAGCAAGCTTCTCAATCTTAAGCCTGAGCTCTCCATCAGGAAGCTATTTCCAAGCAATATAATTAAGACTTGGGAAAAGAAGGTGCTTGAAGGAAACTATGAGACGATGGTTATGAAGTACTCACAGGGGTGAACTTGTTAAAAGAGCGTTGCTATCAGAACAGGGTAAATTGTCATCATCACAAGAGAAAGGACAAACAAAAATGACCAAAGATAGACAGCCAGATATGGACCCCTTCCTGCAATTTCAGAATTAAGAATCACCGTGGTGAGAGAAGGGTGACATAATAGAAAAAATATTAGAGAGTAAATAAGATCATAAAGTCTTGTTGTTAAGATAACAGTTGTCTGATTATAATAGCATGGATCGGCAATGTTCCACCACAGAGCCGAATGCTAGAAATGAGCACAATTTTACCTGTACTATCCAAATGATAGCAGAAACGATGGGTGGACCAAGAACAATGGCAAGACACATTCCTTTGATAAGGTCCCTAATGAACAACCATATTGTCTGCTGAAAAAGAGAAATTTATCAGGAACAGAGAGATAAGTATAATAAAAAAAAAAGAGTAAACCAGGAAACAAAATGGTATGGGAAAGAGATTTAGTGATTAAGAATACAAACTTTATTGAAAGCCTGATGGGCCCCGATCACAAAAGTTGAATAAAGAGAAAAAGGGAGGTCGGTGACCTGCACTATAAAACAACAAATTAAACAGCCAATGCTATCTTCTTAAAAGTGATGGTTGTATAAAGAATCCTCAAATGAAATATTGTGAATTCACCTGTGACCATATCAGAACACCAGCCAAAAAACGAAAGAGTGAGCAGTACTTCATTCTCTTTGTTTAAACAAGCTAAAGGCAAGAAATTTCCAGATTTCTGCAATAAATAACAATCAAACATACAAGATAGTGAAAATCAACAAAAAGAAGGATCCATTAATTAAACACCAAACAACTCACCTTCCAAAACCAAGGCAATATGCCAAAGAATATAATTGCAACATCTATCAAGATTGTAAAAAACTCATGAACAAAATGGAAGTGGCTGAAAAGTAAGAGATGCATTATGGTTAATGTAAAATCAAGTCAAAAGGAAGCTTGATTGGTCCCTAATGCTGTAATCTTGTAAATGATCAATAGAAACAACAAAACCAACCTCTTATCAAGACAATAGGCTCGAGACATTTTAAATTTCTCTTTGCTGATTACTCCCTGCAATGTTTTCGGAAGAGTAGGCAATTTGAGAGCAGCATGTTGCCGGAAGTCCAGGTAAGTTTCAAAGAGGTACATTAATAGCGTCAAACCTGTAAATAATAGAGGGTAAGTCTGGAAGAAAACAAAGAACAAAACACTGATAGTTACACACTCCAAGCATCAAGCATCAAGATCAAAACTTTCTTTAAGAACATAAACAACTGAGTGATTAACAAGTCTCACACATGTACTTTTCATAAAACATTCCTTAATAAACATAAAAAAGTGAAGCCCAAACAGGTTGAATTTCAGTGAAATGCAAAAGAGAGAAAAATACATACTTTCAGAGATTAACATTCTTTATCTTAAAAATAATTGGACCCAAGAACCAATAAGGTATATTCATTTCAACCAACAGTTTCCAGTTTCCAAGAACACAAAACATAAAAAGCCGCGACATGGCATAAATGCAAGTGAATATTTCGATTCTTGAATCGGAAAAAGATTCATTACATCACGATTGCACATTTACCTGCAACTCGCTAGCCTCTTAGTAGATAGACCCCCTTTCCCTTCCATCAATCACAAACATAATACTTACAGAGTTACAGAAACTATTAACATAATTCAACTCATTTCCATATATTTTCTCTATCTTTTATAGATGTGAAACGGGAAAAGAAAGGAAGAAATCAATAAAGAAGCTTGAAAGATGCCTACAAGCTAACTTCAAAGCCTAGATTTTTCAATCACAACCAATCAAGAAAACACGTTCATATGCATGGATACTAATTGAAACTGGGGAAAAAAGTATATTTTAATTAATCTGTTCTAAATTATACTGAAAAAAAAGAGCTTCGTAGTTTATTTCAATAACCGGAAGAAATGGATTCGAGCTCGAACAAAAGCAAGAATAAAAAGGAGAAAAGCGTACCTAGAACAGCTTCCATGCACGTAAACGCCATGTCGTATCGATGAAGAATCGGCAAATCCAGAGAGAGAACTATAGGAGGGGTTTTTGCTATGGTTTTAGTCTCTTCCATGTATAAATGGTCTCTATACGGGTACAGTTTTTAATACCCCCGTTCGACCCGACTATCACTATCCGTTTTGTTAGCTCAAAAATAAAAATGTTTACTATAGGTCATTAAACTATGCTAAACAAATCATTTTACTCACCAAACTTTCAAAATTTGCAAAATAGGTATTAAACTTTTTAAATAATTATAAAATAGTCATAAATTTATCGAACAAGTACAATTAATTATAATTTTTTCAAAAATCATTTTATAATAATTTAATAATTATAACGATCACTTTATAAGTTTTAAAGTTTAATGATTTCATTTTATAATTTTAGACATCATTTTAACATGCTTGTAATTTTTTATATAATGTAAGCAAAATACAAAAGTTGTGTTAAATTTATATAAATATGTAATTAGATAATTTTAAATATAAAAATAACATAAATATACAGTTCTGATGGGTCTGCATTTGCTCCGGCAGACATGCCTTTTAAGCATAAGAATAGTAGCTAGCTACCACCCAAGCTTCTTGCATGTACAAGATGCGTGGTCGCACAGTTATTACAAAAACCGAAACCGAGCAAACGACCTAGCGTTTGGATTTTTAAGAAGGGGAATAAAGAACATAACAATCAACAACATGCCAATATGGCAGGATATTCAAGTCTTAATTAGGACAAAAGTAAGATTTTATGCTAGGAATAAAACTATAGAATTTTAGAGAACATAAACAAATTATCATTAAACAGGCATGCACCACCAAGAATATGTCTCCATGCAACCAAGAACCAGTTCCCCACACCTTTGATCTGCACCTTCATGGATGACGAAAATAAAAAGAAGTTGAAATCACATGTCAATTTTGTCGAATTCACCTCAAAAGTCATTCATTTACACAAATTCCATTTGATTTTTGGATAAAAGACCCCAAAGTTTCCTCGTTGCCGTGATCAAGACTGCAGCTTCATTGAGAAATAAAGAGAAAAAAAGGAGAGATTTTTAGTGGATTACTCAAGTTTGATTTTCATTGGCCCAGTGACAGTTTTTTTTCTTTGATCCTCCCGTTTCTCACGGCTTCGAACTGACTTGGATTGCACACTTAATTTTGGTGAGTGTCTCCTAATAGAATTTTTTTACATACACTAAAACTCAAACTCAAAACTTACTTAAATAATATTAAACTACTTACTACTTAAACTATCAATTAATTGTCCCAGTGACAAAGTTGCCTTTGGCTGGTTTGAGCTCTCCACTTGTAAAATGCTTTGAAAATATCATACCAATGAAAATTGAAGTGTACACCTGCCACTGTTCAACGTTAACATGTGTTGAGATACTGTTACAGATAACAAACTTAATATTTTGATAATTAATATTTAAAACTTATATTTTATTAAACACAATTTGTAGATTAATTTCCTTTTACATAGAAAACCTATTTTAATACCCGAAAACAACAAACACTGATTAATATAGAAAAAGAAAGGATCCAAATGATTTTTAGTTGTTATATAATTTCCATTTTCTCAAGTTCCTGCCCACGCGCCATAAACGGTAAGCTAAAATACTTGTTTGTGAGATGAACCAATGAAATTGGAGCGTGTATCGCACGAGGTTACGTTAATTTGTTTGTTTGTATTAGCCTAGTGAAAAGACGATAACGTCATTTACGCAGAGAGAGAGAGAGAGAGAGAGAGAGAGCAACCTGCCAGTCACCGGTCTCCTCAAAAGGTGAAAACTTTCTCTCTCCATCCAGAAAACACGCAAATTGCTCTCTTCATTTTCCATCGATCAATTGAAAAAGGGGGAAAAAAGAGCTGAAAAAGAGAAATTTACAGATCCAAAACCTGACTTTCTCGTGCTCTATCATCTCACACACTTCTTTCGATCCAGGTAGCTCGTCTTCAATTTTAAATTTTTCTATGCGAAGAACAAAATCCCAGTTTTCTCCCTCAACTTCCGCGGCTTAGCACAGAAACCCTATAAACTCCGATTTTTAATTAGGAGCTCCAGTTGGGTTCAATGTTTGGAATGATATGTATATTCACGATGTGCTAACTTTTGCGTGAACATCCTGTTGGTCCATATCGAAACGAATGATCGTGTTTGATCTCGGGAATTCCCGGAGAGAAGTTCTGGTGGCTGTGATATTGTAATATTTTGTTTTGAGTATGTGGGAGTTTTATTTGTAGATTTATTTTGATTAAAGAATGGTGTAGCTTAATATCAGCTTTATGTCCATTTAAACTAGCTGTCTTTTTTAAACTTTGGGTTTGGTGTTAGTTGATGATGGTTAGGCTGTGATTATGGAGCATTCAGGAACTTGGGTTTGGGATAAGATATATGAGAATTGATTAGCAGATTAAAATTTTGAGTTCTTGAGGAGTGAGTTTCTTGGAGAGGCAGTTAGAGCTAAACTGTTTTGAAGAGCATTTTGTATATACTCATCATTAGATTTGTGTAGAAATGAGCTTAGAAAATGAAGAACATCATTCATTAGGTCCGCCTGCGGTTACCAGCATGGAATCTCAAAAGTAATAACTTTTTTCTGCTGAATATTTAATTTTTGTTTAATGTTTTGCATATGTTTTCAGTTGAGTGACATTGATAATCAATTTGTTTTTTAAATGATTCAGGAAATATAGAATTTCATATACCAGAGATTTTTTGCTGTCATTTAGTGAGCTGGATGTTTGCAAAAAGTTACCCCCAGGATTCGATAAAAAAAATTTGAGGTGAGATTGTGGTCATGGATTATGAATTTCATTTAATTATGAAAATGAGGAAGGCAAAATTTGATCTTTCTGGCATTCATTGGTTATTTTGTGGTTGGAACAGTGATTTTGAGGATACATCACAAGATCGGCAAAGAATTCCTGGCACCTTCTCAGGTTACAGGCGTAATGAATATAGTTCATCACCACCTACGAGAGTGGAATTGGATAATTATTCCCGGGGTCTTCATGGACGGTGGGACAGTCACTCTTGTGGAAAGAGTGATAGAGATAGTGATACCCAATCTGATTGGGATTCTGGTAATGTTTATAGCTCTTTTGTTCTATCAATAGTATTATTTTGTGTTTACTGTTTGTATGGACAACTTTGTCCATTGTATTTTATATTAATACATGTGGTGATTCACTCTATCACCTCAACCTCAACGGTGCTTGGTAAAATTATTCTCGTAGTCAGGGGTTTTATCCACTTCATTTATGTGTTGTTTACAGCGTTCAATAAATCCTATTACATTTGAAATCAAATGATTCTAATGGTATATAGATCATGGACGACGCCATGGTAATCAATTCCGGCGATCTTGGCAAGGTCCTGAGCATGATGGGCTTCTGGGGAGTGGTTCTTTTCCTCGACCATCTGGATTTACGGCAGGAGTTTCTGCACCAAAGTTTCGAGCTACTGATCAATACCATCTAAATAAAAGTAATGAGCCATACCATCCACCCCGCCCTTATAAGGTACTTGTTTCTCTTTGTTATCATTTGCAGACGATGTTTAGACTGGTATTGTGATCACTGTTTCATTCAATTTAGCATAAAAATATATCTCAAAGTATTCTGCTTAAATAATATCTGCCTGGAATTGTAAGATGATCCAGTAGCAATTGAAATATGGTTTTAATAGATATTATTTTGTGATGATATTTTTCCAGGCTCTACCTCATTCAAGGAGGGAAACTAATGACTCGTTTAATGATGAAACATTTGGTTCCACTGAGTGCACTAGTGAAGATAAGGCAGAAGAGGAAGAAAAGAAGAGGTAGGATCTCTGTCTAGAGAACTCTATGCTGATTGTATTTTATTTTTTATGTGTTTAATCTTCTACCACTTCTCTGGTTTTGTTTTCAAATAATAAAAGCTAAAGCATTATAACTTTCCCTCTTAGTTTCCTTTGAGTCATGGAGGAAGGAACAACAGAAGGCATTCCAGGAGAAGAAGATTAATCCTGAAAGACGTAAAGATGACTTTGATCTTTCTGAATTGTTAGTGGACTCCAAAGATGATAAAGGACCTGCAAACAGAAACATGGAATCAGATGAACCTATTCTGGCATCAAAAATTGTTTCTGAAAAATCGTCTCTTTCCATACAAACTCCTGCTTCCAGACCACTTGTACCACCTGGTTTTGCAAGTACAGGTTTGGAGAAGACTTTTGGAATCAAAACTTCAATGCAACCCGTTCTTCACAGGTTAGTATTACATTGGTTTTCAGAATTTAAAATACCCATTATGTCTCTTTTATCTTTTGGCGTGTAATTTTGATTGTAAGTGTCAATAATTGGTTTTCAAAGTTTTCGTTATTTTTGCCATTGCATGATCTTTAATTGCAACATTGAATCAACTACTTGATCTTCATGTACTGGCAGCTTCCCTAGTTATAACATAACGGGAATAAACTTGGGAATCAGTTGAAAATATGGATGCAATTTTGAAATTTCCGTTATTTTGGTTGGAATGGGGAGAGAAACAAATTTATCACTTGAGATCAGCACATGAAATTGACCTTATATAACTAAAATTAGTGGGAATTTTTGGGATCTCTTCCCTATTCATTTGAATTTGACTGGAAAAGACGTGCTGCTTTATACTCTGTAGATGTCTGTATGACACCAATGGTACAAATGCATAACTAAGACATTAACAGAGATGATTTTGTAAGTCACTTAAAGGTTACATTGTGCTCTGCTTTAAAGTGACATGTTAGTTTTCTGTTCCTTGTTTTTGCCAATATTAATATACTGATTGGACAGAACTTGCATGTGGTTTTCATTCAGTAGTTGTACTTTTCATGTTTGTAACTCAGAGATGATTCTGCTAGGACAAAACATGTTTCATTTACTGACTGATGTTGTGTTTCATATTTATCACATACCTTTTCTGTTGCTTGATTAGCAATATATATTCTGTTATGCTTCTATAGGTTGGGAGTTCTGAGATTGAGGGAAACCTGTCAGAGTCCAAAGGCAACCTTCTCTTTAATGGGATTTCTGATGATCTTCCGGCCAAACAGTCTAAACAGCGTGAAGGGGAAACTTCAAGTGAGAAGAGGCTTGAAAGTAAAATCATTCATCTTTTAGACAATAAAAAGAGTGCAAAGGCTCCAAATTTCTCTTCAGCTTTAGGTAAACTTAATGAGACAATAAGCAAGGATTCTCATATATACAAGAGTTATAGTCTTTCAGAAGCCTTTTTAGGCCCAGAAATCATTGAAGTTACTGAACTTGATTCCAAGAAGCTAGCCAATAAAATGTTGACTGAAACCAGTCAAGATGGTTCAACTTCAATTCTAGACAAGATTTTTGGCAGTGCTGTAATAGCAGATGGAGCTGGCTCAACTAATTTCACTGAGGTACTGTTTTGGATTTGAGACACGCATTCAAATTCAAACACATATATAGAAGACATCAACATTGAATCACTTCAGTTGAATGTTCATTTCTAATTCGCTTGCTCAATGTGATTAAAACTAGGTTGATCAATATTTACATGTAGTTTCTTTAGGTACTCTATTTGAAACCTGTCATGTCTAGTTTTGCTTGATGAAATATTTAACGACTTTTAATATTTCTTGATCTTCAGCCTAATGATAGCAATGCTGATGAGACTTGGTCCCTTGACAGTTCCCATTCTTCTAAGTTTGCTCATTTGTTTCTCGATGAAGGTTTGTTGGCGCTTGTTACATGTAACCTGGCTTTAAGTGAATCCGCTTAGTTCTCAATTAAAAACTATGATCTAATATTCTTGTTTTAATCTTGTCTTGGCAGAGAAGAAATCAATGGATGATCTCTCCCATCACAGGCCTAAAGACTTGCTCTCATTAATTAAGGGTGGTGAGAAAGGTGGTTCCCATGATAGGATGGTTACTAAGCATGTAGCGTCAAACTTCCCATTTCAATGCTCTGAATTTGGGGTCAGGCATGTTAGATCAAATTTGATGCCTACGGGAATTGTGAACTCTGAGCAATCATGGAATATTAATGATGTTAATAACTCAGCAGCGGTTCCAACAGTCCTTACATGTGAGGATCTTGAAAAGTCTATTCTGTCAGAAAGCTCTGAAAATGATCCGAGTTTGCCTCCTGTTGAAAGATGGAAAATTCCTGATGCCGAATGTGAGAAGCAAGAAGTTAATGTCAACAATCATGCATCCCAGCACCTTCTTTCATTATTACAAAATAAAACAAGTACAAACACTATACTATCATCTGCCAATCATGATATTAGGCCTTCAGAAATGGTGCAAACTGCTGAAACACCAACTGGTGACATGGCACCTTGTCATTTGATAGACACAAATGCAGAAAATGCTTCTGGTTCAGGGAAGAGTCTAACTCTTGAAGCACTTTTTGGAAGTGCTTTCATGAAGGAACTACAATCAGTTGGAGCACTGGCTTCTGTTCAGGGGTTCATTTGAGTCTGCAAGAGTTGATGTATTCGATTCTAACAGGTTTCAACTTAACGTCGCAGATGATAGTCTCCTCCCTTCCACTGATAACATTGCGTCAAACAGGACTAAATTTGAAAAAAATATTCTACCATTTACTCGAAGAGAACAAATGAAAGCTGATGGCATTGAAGGGCATTTGTTAGGCTTTAATGGTGCTCCATCTGCTGTGGATTCGTCACATCTCCAAGCTGGATTAGAATCTAAACTTGGTGGTTTTGATGGGTCTGCTGAAATTGGGCTTACTGAAGAGGACAATTTACTTGTTGTCGATAATCCTGTGGAACTCCATAATTTCATGGCTGGTAGTGTAAAAGCAGAGTTATTGCCCTCCCACGAGACACCTAATGGTGTAGCTGAGAAACTAACAGCTTTAAAGGCTGTCTTCCAGGATGAAAGGCCTGTTGTCAGAGGGAAAGAAGGTCCACCTTTTCTTCCCGGTCCCTATGATACGAGGGAGCCAGATATTCCATTTCGGAACCAAAATATCCATGCATCTTCTTCAAACCTTCATCCTCAGTTGAATCCTGGAGGTCCTTTGTTTCATTCATTAGATTCACATCCTTCTAACATTGGTTCTCAGATGAAGTTCATGGCTCCCGAAGGCATCATCCATCATGATGCCCCACTAAATCATCAAATTCCTACAACTATGTTTCGTCCTGCCCATCATCCTAGCAATGGACTACCTGGATTTGATCCTCCAATTCATCATCCTATGTTACAGAAAATGCATATTCCTGGAAAACCCCCTCCACCAAACTTGCAACGAGGATTTCCTGGTGTTGCACAGCTGCTGCCACATTCAAATAATGAGATGACTGGTATGCTACCAGAATTGAATCCAATGCTTGGTTTTCCATTGGGGCATGGTCACCGGCAGCACCAACCCAACTTTGCTGGTCTTGGGATGCCGCCAGGTAATTCACTGTCTTGTTTCTTTCTCATCCTTGCCAATTTCAAAATTTTGGAGAACTTAACCCGTTTTATTCTTGGAAAATCCTACAGTAAATGTTACCTAATGTTTTTAGGGTTAAGGTAATTTAAGAAGTATGATCCGACCACATCTAAACTTTAGCACTTCACAAAAAGTTTATCTCATTCAGGATCCCCCAATTCTGTTGGAAAAACAAACAGAAATTTGCCTGTAGTCTATTGTGGGTTGCCCTGGATTATGAACTACCATCGCCATAATGGTTACGTTTAATAATATGCACATTATTGTCTGTTTATTATTTCAGGTCATGACGTTGGCAGTGGGAGCCATCATCCAGAGGCATTGCAGAGGCTTATCGAGATGGAACTCAGGTCAAAGCAGATGAGCCCTTTCGGTGCGTCTGGCCTTAGCCAAGGCCAAGGGGTTTACGGTCACGAGTTAGACATGGGTTTTCAGTATAGATAATGGCTTTTGGTTGTGGTTTTGCCTCTTCTCCCAATGGATTGTTTCTCTCCGAGAATTGGAGGATGAGTTTGATGTTCTTAATTATGGAGGGATTACTCTGGCTCACTGTAATTAAAATGATCATTATCATACTTGAAATTGGCATTTTGGTTGCAATTTGCCCCTTTGTTCTTGTAGAAATTAGAGTAATTCTCTGTATTTTTTTTATTCTTTTCAATAGGACAGATTATATATTTATGTACAAATTATCTCTCTAAAGTAGGAAACTCTAAGAAATGAAAGATACTAATATTAGGATATGATCCTTTAAAATAAGGAATTGTAGAAATCTATTTATAAAATCCCTTAACTAAAGGAATGGTTATAAATCACATTTCTATAATTTCTACACTCCCCCTCAAGCAAAGAATATACACTGTATAATTCCAGCTTAAATATGAATTTATTGAAAACAGGCTTTGACAAAGTCTTAGTCAGAATGTATGTAACTTGTTCTTCTGAAGGAATGTATGAAAGTGTGGATGTTTTTTTGTTAACTTGATCAATAATAAAATGCCTATCAATCTCAACATGTTTTGTCTGATCATGTTGAATTGTGTTCTTGTCAATATGAATAGCAGATTGATTATCACACAAAACTTCAAAGTGATCCTTTTGATTAGTGACAAGTTCTTTCAGTAGTTTAAGTAGCCAAATTCCTTTGCATATTCCCAATGCTAGTGCTCTGAATTCAACTTCAGCACTACTTCTTAAAACGACAGATTGTTTCTTACTTCTCCAAGTTGTAAGGTTTCCCCAAACAAAGGTGCGGTAGCCACTAGTGGATCTCCTTTCAGTAAGGTCTCCGGCTCATCTAGAGTCTGTAAAGATCTTAACAGTTATGTCTTGTGTCTTCTTAAAAATTAAACTGTGTCCTGGAGTTTTCTTCAAGTACTTGAGAATTCTATTTGCTGCTGTCATATGCTCTTCAGTAGGATTAGTCATGTGTTGACTTTTCACATTTACGGGAAAGACTATATCTGACCTTGTCAAGGATAAATAAATTAGTTTCTCAACTAATCTTTGAAATTTCTCTTTGTCTACTAAGGATCCATCTTCTTTGATAAATTTCAAGTTTGCCTCCATTGGTGTATCAATCAGCTTACAACAAAAAAAAACCAGTTTCTTTGAGTAAATCAAGTACATATTTTCTTTGGTTGATCACAAGTCATTCTTTTGACCTTGCCACCTCCTTTCCTAAGAAATAACTTAGTTTTCCCAAGTCCTTGGTTTCGAATTCCTTATTTAACAATTTCTTCAAATTGCAAATCTCTTCTTCATCATCTTCGGTAAGAATTATGTCGTCCACGTACACAATAAGGATAGCTTTCTTATTTGTAGAAGTTACCTTGATGAAAAGAGTATGATCGGCGAGGGACTGCTTGTAGCCGTTTTTCATAATGACTTTAGTGAACCTCTCGAACCAAGCTCTGGGTGATTGTTTTAATCCGTATAGAAACTTGTTGAGCTTGCAAACCTTGTTGCTTCCTTCAACAGACTTTAAGCTAGGTGGAAACTTCATATAGACTTCTTCTTCCAGCTTGTCATTAAGAAAAGCGTTTTTTACTTCAAGTTGGTGTAATTTTCAATCGTAATTTACAGCCAAACTTAGGAGTACTCGAACAGTATTCAGCTTCTCCATGGGTGCAAAAGTTTCTGTGAAATTTATCCCATATGTTTGCGTAAAGCCTCTGGCCACTAGTCTAGCTTTGTATCGTTGAATACTACCATTGGAGTTATACTTTACAACAAATATCCATTTACATCCAACAACCTTTTTTCCTTGAGAAATGTCTGTAACGGTCCAAGTAGCATTTTTCTCTAGTGCACAAATTTCTTCTTCAACATTCCTTCTCCATTTTGAATCCTTTAGAGCTTCAGCTATGCTTGTGGGAACCTGTTCTTTATCCAAGGTTGTTGTAAATACTTGAAAAGACGACAACAATTAATTATAACCAGCAAATTTTTCAATAGGATGCTTGGTGCACTGTTTAACTCATTTTCTAATAGCAATAGGGAAGTCATCTAGAGTAGGGGAAGTTGACTTATTGATTTATTTTTCTATTTCGGTAATTGGACCCAAATCCAATTCTCGGCAAGCATCAGATTGCAAAACAACCTCAGGAATATGTTTTATTTTCCTTGTATAGACACGAAGTTGTTTGATTAGTGATGTTTGTGGAAGATTTTGAATGAGAGTAGGTGTATTTTCAGAAATGGTGTTTAAAGTAGGTGTGGGTGAAGTAGTGACAGGTGACAAATCTGTAGGTAAAGACAAAATTGGTGGCAATTATGAAGGTTGAGAATGAAGAGTATGAGGAAATACATGACGTGGCTGAAAATCCTTCCATGTCTCCCCCTGAATTTTAGCCTGAGTGAAATAGGGATCATGCTCATAAAATTTTATATCCATAGTGGTAAAAAATCGTTTAGAAGGAGGATGATAACATTTATAACCCTTCTTAAGTGAATAATACCCAACCAGTACACACTTTAACGATTTAGATCTAACTTGGACTTATTAGGAGCAATGTTTTAGATAAAAACAGTATAGCCAAATACTTTAAGTGGCAGAAAGGATGATATAGGTTTAAAATGGGGAAAATATTGCAAAAATATAGATTGATGTGTTTGAAATTGTAAAACCTTATTAGGCATTCGATTGATTAAATATGTGGAAGTTAATAAGGCTTCCCCCACAAATATTTTGGAACATTAGTGGTAAATAGAAGAGAACGGGTAACTTCAAGAAGGTGTCTTTTTTTTTCTTTCGGCAATGCCATTTTGCTGTGGGGTTCCAACACAAGAACTAAGCTGAACTATGCCATTTTCCCTTAAAAAAACACCCAAAGACTTGGCAAAAAAGTTACTGCCATTATCAGATTTAAATAGTTGAATTTTAGACCCAAATTGATTGAGAACCATGCTATAAAATTGGGCAAAAACACCAGCAGTTTCATATTTATCTTTTAGCAAATAAGTCCAAGTTATCCTATTGTGATCATCAATGAAAGTGATAAACCACTTACAATTATCAGCATTATTCACCCGAGAAGGGCCCCAAATATCACTGTGGATCAAAGTAAAAGGGTGATAAGGTTTGTATGTAAAAGGATAATAAGTTGATTTAGTATGTTTGGCAAGAGAGCAAACTTTGCAAGAAAAAGAATTTGGCATTTTATGAATGAATAAAGCAGGAATTTTTTTTTGCAAGATAGTGGAAACTAGGATGGCCTAAACGATAGTGTGTTGAGTTAATCGATCGATGGAATAGGCCAAGAGGGGGTGAATTGGTAATAAAAATTTCGGTAGAAGTTTTTGCAGAAAATTGAAAAAATTTGCACAGCGATTTAGAATGGTTCAACTTTCTCAACCAAAGTCTACGTCTACTACCTTAGCTATCCACACTAAGGATTTTCCACAAATCCACTAATTTGTCTTTCTTTTGAGGACAAAGAGTAACCTTACAAATCCCTCAAGAATTATACCCCAAATTCTTGAGAATATTCTCTCCCAAAGAGAACAATACAAATTTTGCAAACTTACAAGAAAATCCTCACAAGGCAAGATGTTTGCACAATTCTAGAACAAATAAAGAACACTCAAGAATAATATAATTGATCACAATAAGTTTTCTTGAAAGCAAAAATGAATATTGAATGAAATAGGCTTGAAAATGCTCAAACTTGAGGTTTGATGCTTTCTCTTTGATTCTCTCTTGATTCTTGTTGATTGTTCTTTCTTATTGTTTATCAATGGCTTCTAAGCTTGTTTAAATACTCCTTCAATTTATTCTGAATGTTGGGGATGATTAGTGGAGTCAATGGAGCTGTTTAAGTGTGAAAACAATTAATAAAACTGCTTCAATTTATTCTGAATGGCTTCTAAGCTTGTTTAAATACTCCTTCAATTTATTCTGAATGTTGGGGATGATTAGTGGAGTCAATGGAGCTGTTTAAGTGTGAAAACAATTAATAAAACTGCTTGGAGCATGAGGGAATCGATTCCTGCAATGTAAAATTCAAATATTTCGACCGTTGAACAGGGGGAATCGGTTCCCTCCGAGCATTTTGTTATTTTTCGGAGCCAAACCATTAAGGGGGAATCGGTACCCCCTTGGGGGGGGAATCGATTCCCTTTGGGCAATTTGCCCATTTTGGTTTGATTTTAATTAAGAAATGATTTTTGACTCGATTAAGGCTCGAAATACTTTGTAAATTTGTTTAACATATTTTTACACTTTAGTAAGGATTAAAATGAACTTTGAAAGATTTGGAGTAATATTTTGATATTCGAATAATTATATCGAATATACTTTAGAAAACCTTTTGTAAAATCTTAAAATTCATTTAACTTAATTTGTTATATCGAAACATCAAAATGTTTTCAACAATCTCCCCCTTTTTGATATAACAAAACATTTTAGTAATTTTAAGATTTTCTAATTGAAAATAAATTTTGAAATCAGTTTTGAAATTACTCCCCCTTACTATTACACTTATCCCCCTCTTTGTTAAATCAAAAAGACTTTAAAACGTTTTTAAACAAAGTTTTGAAAAACATTAGCCAATTGATTTAGAAATTTAAAGCTCTAAGCTGCTAAGATCACAATCAAGAGAAGACATTAGCCATTAGTTTCATAATCAATATTCATAACGAATGTGAAATGGTGAAATTGGTCATATTTCTAACATGATGTAAATGATGCACAAAATTAAGCAAATCCTCATATATAGATAAGTTCAAATCATCCAAAAACAATATCGAACAAATTCAAACATCCAACAACCAAAGTAAAACAATCCAAAAACATTCAAAATGTTGAAAACAATAAGGTCAAAGCTAAACAAGAAAACAGGGCCTAATCGTCCATCGGTGGATCAGGAGGAGATAAGTGTGTCCAAATGTTGGCCATATCACGTGAAAGTGTATGGACCCTCTCATCCAAAGTGTCGAAACGATGATTCATCATTTCGTTGGTAGCAGTCAGATGTGATTCGATGGATATAAACCTCATATCAAGATTCTCCATAAATGATTAGAAGTATGGAGGCACTTGATCTTCTTGTTGTGCTTACTCCTCGTGCTGCTCCGACTAATCGTTGGCTTCGTCAGCTTCCGGAGGTTGCTCATTAATACGAACCCATAGACTCGTTTCTTCATTGATCTTCCATCCTGATTTAGTTAAAGAAAAGAGATTGATTTGGTTTTTGAGTGGAAAAGCGGCATCCCCTTAAGCTCAGCTTTAGAAAATAGATTACTCAGAATACAACCGTAAATTAGAGATGAATAGAGTTTATTATTAGGAACAAGGTTTATGGTTACGACAATTTTGACAAAGATGATCTGAGGTAGGTTTATTTTAAGATTATTTTGGACGCAATGTAGCCAAAAGATATCCAAATCTCGAAGAGTGTAGTATCTGCCTCCGGATGGTCGAAACCACCAAGAGATCATAAGATGAAGAAAATGGTCATGGAGATCTAAAACACTCACACTATCCCTTCGTAACCTACCATTTGTTTTTCATTGTCTAAGCATGCATTATCTAATCCTAATGCGTTGGCTATGTAATCCGGGTCAATGTAAAAGAATTGTCCTAGAAGATAGGATCGTATTCCTATGTTTGCGGTTTTAGCCCAGTTTTGAACACAAACGACATTAGAGTAGAAGATACGAACGAGTTGATGATAAACTATTGGTTCAAGTTCGAAGAGTTTATCAAATTTCCACTCTTGTAGGGTAGGAAGATGTCGAAAATTGATGTCTAACATGACTTAAAGAGATGGGATTCGTTCTTCCCGGATTTTGTAAGACTCAAAGTATTGAGAATACTTAAAGAAAAGATTTTGTTTACGACCGAGTTCATTGAAGCACGAAGATCATCGGGATTAGGATTAGGAATTTGTTGGATAGGAGGAGGATTTAGAGGTGAGTTAAGAGGTTGGTTTGATCAACTAGAGGAAGGTCTAGAACGTTTATGAGACATGACGTAAGATAATCGGAATGGAAATAGTAACCTGCAATTTTAAAACACATGTATGCAACAAATATCAATCCCAAAACTCAAATGAGTCCTCAATATTTCAAGGTTCTTTAAAACAATCCTAATGTGCAAGGTTTTTGAAAACTATTGAAAAATAAGGTTTGAAAGTCTTAATCCGTATATTTTGCATGAAAGACAACATAATTGAATCAAAAACATCAATAATTCTAGAAAATAATAAATATTTTTTTATTTCAAAATTCACAGAAATTTTTGAAAAATTGTTCGTTTTTGATGAATTTTTGTTGTAAAATCTAGTTTTTAAACACTAAACAATCAATGTCCGATATAATATTTAACCTAGAACTAATTCAAACTACTCCTAAAATAAAAAAATTGATAAAATAGAAGTTTTAGAAAAATACCTTGAATATTTTCAGATTTGAGTGAGATTGGATGAAGTTTGCACGATTTTAATTATTCTAGCAGGTTTAGGAGATAAAATATGAAGTGATTCCGACTAGAAATCGATGTTTTGAAGCAAAGTAGAGATTTAGGGAGATGGAGAGAGTGAACGGCGGCAAAGAAGAGAAGAGAGGGTTTGAGAGAATATGTTGTTTGGGCGTTAAAAATAACAGACCCTGTGGGGGGTATCGATTCCCTCCAGGGGGAATCGGTTCCCCCTTTAAGGGGGTATCGATTCCTCCTGCACCAAAATGCTAAAAATCTGATTTTAAACAGTTAGAATGCTAAATTAATTTGCTCTAGTGGTATTGGCGACTCATATATTGAAAATTAATCATGTTCAATCAATCAATTTTATCTTTAAACTACATTTGAACATAAAATTAATTTTTACTAAGAATCATAAACACCCCCTAACTAATAGCAAAGAATGCAATCAAAATTATTATTATTATAAACATTTTTCTTAAAAGTGCTAAAATTAATTTAAACACTAATTGAAGATCGGTCAATTAAACCTAATTCTCTCCTAAGTGTCCAAAATCTTTCTTTGTCTAAAGGTTTTGTAAAGATATCCGCTAATTGGTGCAAATTATCAACAAGTTGATAGGATTCTCTAATGAAGTGATGTCTAATTTCAATATGCTTAGTTCTAGAGTGTTGGATGGGATTTTTAGTGAGACAAATAACACTAGTATTGTCACACTTGATAGGAATGATACCTACTTCAATTCCATAATCAAAATATTGTTGTTTCATCCATAAAACTTGTGCACAACAACTACAGCCTGAAATGTATTCCGCTTCAGTGGTAGATAGTGCAACACAATTTTGTTTCTTTGAAAACCAAGAAATCAGCATATTTCCAAGGAATTGGCAAGTACCGAAGGTGCTTTTCCTATCTAATTTGCATCCTCCATAATCCGCATCAGAGAAGGTATGAAAGCTAAAGCTAGAGTATCTAGGATACCAAAGTCCTAAACTATGAGTGTCCTTAAGGTATCTAAAGATTCTCTTGACAGCTAGTAAATGTGATTCCTTAGGACATGATTGAAATCTAGAACATAAGCAAACACTAAACATAATATCCAATCTACTTGCGGTTAGATAAAGTAAAGAGCCAATCATAGACCTATAAAATTTATCATCCACACATTTACCTCCTTCATCTTTGTCAAGCTTTGTTGATGAGCTCATTGGAGTGGCATGAGGCTTCCCGTTTTCCAGTCCAAACTTCTTGAGCATATCTTTGAAATACTTAGCTTGATTGATGAAGATATCATCTTTTCTTTGCTTGATTTGGAGTCCCAAGAAAAATGAGAGCTCTCCCATCATGCTCATCTCGAATGCACTTTGCATTAGCTTAAAAAATTCTTGGCAAAGAACATCATTAGTAGAACCAAATATTATATATCATCAATATAAATTTGAACTACTAATAAATCTGTACCTTTATGCTTTAAAAACAATGTAGTGTCAACCTTCCCTTTTGAAAAACCTTTTTCAATTAAAAAGTTTGACAATCTTTCATACCAAGCTCTAGGAGCTTGTTTTAAACCATAAAGCGCTTTTGTCAATTTAAGAACATGATTTGAAAATTTTGAATCTTCAAAACCAAGAGGTTGTTCCACATACACTTATTCTTTTATAAAACCATTTAAAAATACACTTTTAACATCCATTTGTTATAATTTGAATTCAATGAAACATGCAAATGCTAGTAACATTCTAATTGCTTCCATCCTAGCTACGGGAGCGTATGTTTCATCATAGTCTATGTCTTCTTCTTGACTATACCCTTGAGCAACAAGTATAGCCTTGTTTCTCACTATATTACCATTTTCATCAAGTTTATTTCTAAATACTCATCTAGTACCTACAATAGACTTATTACTAGGCCTTTCAATTAATGTCCATATTTTACTCCTCTCAAATTGATTTAACTCTTCTTGCATAGCCATAATCCAATGTTCATCATTTAATGCTTCTTTAATATTCTTAGGCTCTATCCATGAGATAAATGTCACATAATTACAAATATTTCTAAGAGAAGATCGAGTTGTTACCCCTTTGGATGGATCACCTATTATTTCACCATCCTTGACATAGTTGTATTCCCTTGGGTAAGAGACTTCCCTTTCTTCAATAGTTGGATTCTCGAGAGGATCTTGTGTTTCCTCATCTTTCGTTTCTTCTTTTGATGATGGTTCTTCAACGTCATGTACAACGTCATTTATGTTTATAATACCTACATCATCATTCACACAAGAATCCTTCCTCGGAAGGGGATTACCATCGAAAACAACATGTATAGACTCTTCTACAACTAAAGTTCTTTTATTAAATACTCGATAAGCTTTAGAATTTAAGGAATAACCCAGAAAAATTCCTTCATCACTTTTAGCATCAAATTTGCCAAGATTGTCTTTACCGTTGTTTAAAACAAAACATTTACATCCAAAAGGATGAAAATAGCTAATGTTAGGCTTTTTATTTTTAAAAAGTTCATATGGAGTTTTCTTCAAAATAGGCCTAATCATTACTCGATTAATAACGTAACAAGCGGTATTTGTGGCTTCTGTCCAAAAATATTTTGGCAAATTGTTTTCACAAAACATGGTTCTAGCCATTTCTACTAAAGTTTGATTTTTCCTCTCAAGAACTCCATTTTGTTGAGGGGTTCTAGGTGCTGAAAAATTATGGCTAATACCGTTAGAATTGCAAAATTCAGTAAATCCAAGATTTTCAAATTCAGTTCCATGATCACTCCTAACACTAGTTATAGAGTAACATTTTTCGTTTTGGATTACTTTTGAAAACGTGATGAATTTTCTAATGCTTCATCTTTAGTATTTAAGAATAGAACCTAAGTATATCTAGAATAGTCATCTACCACTACAAATGCATATTGTTTTCCACCCAAGCTAGTAGTTCTAGATGGCCCAAAGAGATCTAAATGGATCAATTGTAATACTCTACTAGTGGATATGTCATTAATGGATTTAAAAGAAACTCGCTTTTGTTTTCCTTTAGCACAAGCATCATAGATTTTATCATTATCAAATTTTAGCTTTGACAACCCTCTAACTAAGTCTCCTTGAATTAGTCATTGCAAAACACTCATACTAGCATGTCCTAGTCTCCTATGTCATAACCAACTATCATGCTCATCTTTAGCAACTAGGCATAAATTAGTCATATCTATAGAATCTAAATGCACCATGTAAATGTTTCCTATTCTATGACCAACAAGCATAATCCAATTAGATGCAATGTCAATGACTTTACAACCATTAATATCAAACATGACATTGAATCCCTTATCACACAATTGACTAATACTCAATAGATTATGCTTTAATCCATTCACATATAAAACATTCTTAATTTGTATGGAAGAGGTATTACCTATAATGTCTATACCTTCAATATGACATTTTGAGTTATCACCAAAAGTCACCTCTCCTCCATTTTTGGCGTTGAGCTCTATGAACCGGCTTTTGTCTCCGGTCATGTGTCTTGAGCATCCACTATCAAGGTACCATGAGTTTGAATTTGTTTCCCGTGCCTTGTAGCAATGCTCTTTTTCCTACAAACATAGATTAATTTTTGATTTTTGGTACCCAAATTCTTTTTGGTTCATATTCATTAGTTTCCAAAATCCTAGTCCCCTTAGGTATCCATTTGTGTAGGATATCCTTATCTTTAGTAGTAATGAGTTCTTTAGGAACCCATATACTTCTAACAATTTTTCCATTAGAGGTTCTTCGGGGACTTCTATGATTGTAGTTTTTAAAACTTTTTCTAACAAAGTTGGATTTTGAATTTTCTCCATTTTCAAAACGTTTTGTTCCAACTTTAAAAAAAACCTTTAAGATCATCAATTTTCTTTTGATGATCATCATTGACCTCTGAAAGTAAATTTTGCAAATCAAGAATTTTCTTTTCAAACTCTTCTAGTTTGATTTGAAAATTTGTGATTTTACTTTCAAGATCATTGTTGGTTTTGGACATAAGACTATTTTCATTTTTTAATTTTGAAATATCATTTTTGTATTTTGAAAATAAAGTCTTATAATCCGAAGCTAACCCATTATAATCCTCTAATAACTCATCATAAGATAATTCATCCAAATCGAATGAGTTAGAGGTTACCTTAGAATTTTCCCCGAATGTCATCAAGCACAAGTTTGCTACTTCTTGTTCCTCTTCATCAGAACCTTCTTCATCGCTCCATGTAGCTACATGAGCCTTGTGCTTCTTCTTTGATTGACCATTTTTCTTCAGTTGAGGGCAATCGTATTTGACATGCCCCAGCTTTTTATATTCGTAGCAAATGATCGGGTCCTTCTCCTTTGGTTCAGTTTTGAAGCCTTCATTTCGTTTGAATTTTCTTCCTCGGTTTGGCCTCATCAATTTTCTGAACCGTTTGGCAAATAATGGCATTTCCTCCTCATCGTCATCTTCATCCAAATCACTCTCATCTTTTGTGGATTTGAGAGCAACTCCAACGTTCTTTTTCTTCTCCTTCTCCATTGGTGTCTCATAAATCTTATCGAGGTCTACCTCATCTTGAAGCATCATTTCATGAGTAAGGAGTGAGTCGATTAGTACTTCAAGGGTTAAGGACTTTAAGTTCTTAGCCTCGATAATTGTCGTCTTCTTTGATTGCCATGATTTTGGAAGTGAGTAAACCAACTTCCTCAAAAACTTTTCATTTGGAATGATCTCTCCATATGATTTGAGACCATTGACAATCGTTGAAAATCTATTCGTCATACCTTTGATATCTTCATCCGGTTTCAACTTGAAATTTTCATAACTATGAGTTAGAAGACTAATTTTAGATTCTTTTACCTCGTCGGTGCCTTCATGAGTGACTTGTAGTTTGTCCCATATTTCATTGGCAGTTGTACAAGATGAAACTCTCCCATATTCATCTGGTCCAAGAGCACAAAAGATAATATGGATGGCTTTGGAGTTGAGCTGGAACATTCTTGTATCTCCTTCACTGGAAGGTTTGATGTATATGTCTTCTATAATATTCCATGCTCTCATGTCACTTGCTTGAATGAAATATATCATCTTATTCTTCCAATAAGCATAATTAGCTCCATTGAAGAAATGAGGCTTGTTGACGGGTAATAAATCAAGACTGAAGTCGGAGTTTGAAGTGAAGGCCATTGATGACTTGATTATCGATGTAACTCTTCCCGGATCTACTCAAGAGGCGATTAAACCTTCAAATGAGTCAAGCTCTGATGTCAATTGTTGAGTTAATCGATCGATGAAATAGGCTAAGAGGGGGTGAATTGGCAATAAAAATTTTGGTGGAAGCTTTTGCAGAAAATTGAAAATATTTGCACAGCGATTTAGAGTGGTTCGACTTTCTCAACCAAAGTCTACGTCCACTACCTTAACTATCCACACTAAGGATTTTCCACAAATTCACTAATTTTTCTTTCTTTTGAGTACAAAGAGTAACCTTACAAATCCCTCAAGAATTATACCCCAAATTCTTGAGAACACGCTCTCCCAAAGAGAACAATACAAATTTTGCAAACTTACAAGAAAATCCTTACAAGGCAAAATGTTTGCACAATTCTAGAACAAAGAAAGAACACTCAAGAATAATACAATTGAGCACAATAAGTGTTCTTGAAAGAAAAAATGAATATTGAATGAAATAGGATTGAAAATGCTCAAACTTGAGGTTTGATGCTTTCTCTTTGATTCTCTCTTGATTTTTGTTGATTGTTGTTTCTTATTGTTGATCAATGGCTTCTAAGCTTGTTTAAATACTCCTTCAATTGATTCTGAACGTTGGGGATGATTAGTGGAGTTAATGGAGCCGTTTAAGTGTGAAAACAATTAATAAAACTACTTGGAGATCGATACCCTCTCATATGGAATCAGTTCCTGCAGTGTAAAATTCAAATATTTCGACCGTTGAACAGGGGGGAATCGGTTCCCTCTTGGGGGGGAATCGGTACCCTCTTGGGGGGGATTCGGTACCCTATGGGCAATCTGCCCATTTTGGTTTGATTTTAATTAAGAAATGATTTTGATTCGATTAAGGCTCGAAATACTTTGTAAATTTGTTTAACATATTTTTACACTTTAGTAAAGATTAAAATGAACTTTGAAAGACTTGGAGTAATATTTTGATATTCGAATAATTATATCGAATATACTTTAGAAAACCTTTTGTAAAATCTTAAAATTCATTTAACTTAATTTTTTATATCGAAACATCAAAATGTTTTTAACATAGTGTCTTAACATAACATTATCAATTTTTTCTAAAGCGGTGAAAAATTTCGAGATTTCGATTTTAGTAGAGGTATGAAGAATATAGAGACCATTCTGCAAGCTGGCCTTACCAATAATTTTTTTTCAAGTTCAGTGCCTGGAAAATACAATCAATATCAGTAAAAATTGCATAGCAGTGCAAGTCGGAAAGTTTACTAACTGAAACGAGATTGCAAGCCAGATTTGATAAAAAAAAAAGACATTTTTAAGTACAATCTGTTCATTGATAATAACAGTGTTATGTCCTTCTATTTTGCACAATGAACCATCAGCCGTTTTGACAACTTTACCAAAGTTTGGAAAAAAATTGCAAAACAAATCTTTATTACCAGTCATATTATCCGTAGCACCAGAATCGAGGATCCGATTAGGAGTCAACTGGGAGGAGAAACAAACTGTAGCATAAGGGTTATCTTCTGGTTCTTTCATAACCAGATTACCTTCTGATTGAGCAATAGAACTAGAAAAATTTTCTGGATTCGAAATGATCTCTGGAGTAGGAGAAGAAGTGGTAGACATCGTCTAGGTTGGAAAGAAATCGTAACATAATCTGATACCATGTAGAAATTAGAGTAATTCTCTGTATTTTCTTATTCTTTTCAATAGGACAAATTACGTATTTATATACAAATTATCTCTCTAAAGTAGAAAACTCTAAGAAAGAAAAAATACTAATCTTAGGATATGATCCCTTAAAATAAGAAATTATAAAAATCTATTTACAAAATCCCTTAACTAAAGGAATGGTAATAAATTATCTCTATAATTCCTACAGTTCCTTTTGTTTTCTCTCTTTCTGGTATATTATTATTCTTAGCAAGTTCTTAGCAAACTAAATGATTGAACCAAGCCTCACAATTTTATCTGCGATAGAACCTTTTCAAGTACGGCCGCTTGGTTCCAGCTGAAACAAAATTAGGGTAAGAACTAAAAAGAAAAACAAAATTTAGGGAATGATATGCAGCACGGGATAAGACTTGATTAATTTAGAGAAAAGGGAACAAATACCATATGCTGGTAATGGAATGTTTGGAGTCATATGCTGCTCTCTTTTTCTTCTGCTCTATTCCTCTTGGGTTTTAGTTTTATATTTGCACCAAATAAATAAGGTTTTCAATGCTGATGATGCTTCCCCCACCCGAAAACAAATAAATAGGATAAAATATAGAAGAAATAAATTAGTAAAGAAAGCTTTACAGACCGTTCTGGGGAATCTGTGGGGAATACAAACTCGGAAGATAAAGCAAAACAAGAAGAAAAGAAGATGATCAGAAAGTGGGCATTAGAAAAGTTAGCCCCCTAAATCTGTTGACACACCCTAATCCAGCCACCGAGTTACCCCATCATCCTCCCCCACAGCTGCCAGAATCTCTATGCGCGCATCCAAAACTGCCTGCCATTTTAAGTGGTGGAACCAAATCAGAATGAAAGCTAGATAACACGGAGAACAATCTATGGAAAGACAATGTGAGAGAGAGTACATATTAAAACTAAATACCCGGGAGGCTAATTCATAGCTGACGGCCCAGTGATTGAGGATTACAGAAATGATACAAACTTACTGAAGGATTTCTGCAATTGACCAGCCTACATTCCTCTAAAGGACCTTGCACCGTCTAACTCTCCCAAACATCAAAGCTGTGACTAGCAAAGACGAATTCCATTCTTCTATTGATCTGGCATCAGAATATGGAACATTAAAATCTGACTTTATCAAAAGCAAAAACTTGAATGGATTAGAAAACAAGAATAAAGAGTTCTCACTACACAACTGCCTCAGGTAGCATACTTATTAACCATCTCAAAGACGCAACATTCTTTGAGATACATTGCTACTGAATCTATCTATTTTTTTCCCTTTTGAAACGTCTATTTACTTCATGTAAGATGTGGATTTTGATCTCACAGCTTTGTATTTAAAGGGAACTGCAACAGAAAAAACAAGTATGCTCTTTTGGGACCAAAAATAAAGCCGTCACCTTATCTGATAATGTCACAGTAATTGCATTATTCTCATGACAAGGTAAAACCAATTCGCTTAGGTTTTTGAGCTAAGAATCGATCAAAAGATAGAACAAGATTTTTAGTAAAGTCAAGCTTAGAAATGCGCTCCCTAAATTTGTAAGATGTAAAGTTTACCTGCAGCAACTTCCCACCAGCAGCAAAAGAACGCAGACCAATAGTGTCCTGGAAAAATTGTATAAAACTTTAAGCTAGAGTTACCAAAAGCCAAGAACTATAGTTAATTAACAAAAACAAAGCCCACCAAAATAATTTGAAGTCAAGGCAATGATGACAGTACGGATCAACTGGAAAAATGATAAATTCATCTCAACAAACCTTGTTTCTATAGACAACAAGGAACTGTGCTGCAGTATCTCTTTTGGTTACATTTGACATGGTATCTAGGAACCAACCACCACCTTTAACTCTTTGCCTGGACAGGTGGAGTGCAGGACGATCTCTTGCGTGCATAGCTATAACATATCCCTCCTTTAGCATATCACCAGACTGCCCACTTAGGTTCTTGCTAGTTTTAAGAAGGTGGTCAGAAGTTGACCCTTGCGGTAATTCTTTAGGTGTTTTCCTACTTCTCAAGTCTCCAGGAGAGCGAGAACCAGAACTTAATGCTTGATCTGTGCCACTCATAGCAGTGTCATCTTCTCTTTGTGAAGTACTTTCTCTCTCTAATATTAAGGGCTCATCTGATTTTTGTAGGGTAGTTTGATGGGCATGCCTCTTTTTTGCTTTTTTACCTAATCCGCTGCGTTTTGGATCTGATTTAGTTGCAGTACCAGAAGACATGACAGAACACTGGTTTTGATTAGGATAATCCTTAGATTTTTTGGTATCCTTTTTAAGGGAACTTTCAGGACTTCGTTGAGTATCATCAATCAATTGCTCACCACTAGATCCCTGCAAAGCACTTTCTTTCTCTTGTATGCTAAACTGTCCTTTTTCATCAACTATTTCACTTTCTTCCTCTTCCTCGTCCTCGTCAGAAATAGCATCCTTTGGTATAACCCCATCACAAAAGAATGTTTGCAGCATAGAGATAGCCTTCTCTCTTATCTCCATCCACACTTCTTCACTATAATCAGCACTTCGAGGAAGTATCAATACATTGGGCATCTCCTTCACCTGAAGTAGAGATGGTAAGATAATTTGATTGATTACATCTTCTGTAATCTTAGTTATGTGATATAAAATTAAAATATACTTCCTCAACACAGTTGAAATCAACTCTTACAATCACAACTGTTTTATCTTAGATGAAGATGGTGAAGGAGAGAAACAGAAGCGGAATTATAAAAGATTTACCTGAGCATTCTCTATCACTCCCCACACTTCCACTCCCTATCTAATGCCCTTTCCAACCAATTGTAATATAACTGTAACCAACTACATGCTTCAAATTTGCATGTACTGGAAAAGAAGTCTACTTAAATGACAGGTTATAGAAAATGGAACAAATCGGGTATATATCAGAACAGAAACAAGAATCTATTGTAAAGATGATCTCAATTAGAGGGCTGACCTTGTAACCTGACTACAAGCCCAGATAGCGTTTCACTGTTCCAAAGAACAGAAACCAATTCGGTCTAGGGACACATTTTTAAGTAACCACTACCTTCCTATGTAAACAGCATAGCACAGAAAAACCTGAATTCATAGCATAAGACATTTAATCAATTATCATACCCAAGCTTCCATCCACTGTGGGCCTTCAGCTCCATCCAGGGCACAACCAGCTAAAGTGCCATCAATCAGAAGCTGCTTCAATGCACAATCATCCAAGAGCTGACTGCTACCAGTATTCACAAGAAAAGCCCCTAAAGGCAAGTATCCCAAAAAAAACGAATTCATACAAAAGAAAAGAGAAGGAATAATAAATTTTTAAAACAGAAAATGTAACCAAATGTACCAGGTTTTATATGCTGCAAACATTCCGCATTGATAATCTGAATGGTTTCATTTGTTAAAGTGCAATGCAGCGATATAAGGTCACTTGCAGCTAGTAAATCATTAAGCGTATCCATTCTACGGACAGCTGGTGGGAATGTTACAGAATGCCTGCTTACTTTTCCGTTCTCCTGTGAAAACAATATTCAGAGGAACTTTTATTCAGATGGAAAATCAATCTTACAAAATGTTAGGCAAAAAGATAAATTGCTAACTAATAAAATCCAAAAGGTGTGCCTTTGAATTAACAGACCTCGTACACAACATAAGACAAGCATATATACCACTAAAAACATTAATGAAGCTCGGTTTGCAATAGATCCATTATCTGCTTTCAGTTTACCTAATAAGATACAACTGAATAACATGTTAGAAGAGAATACACCTTTAAGATCTTTACATCCAGTTCAAAATGCCGACAGGAATTGGCAATGCCGCTAAACTGAGCTTCACTCTTTCACAGTTCAATAAAAAATTGCTTATGCTATTTGCGACAGTGTTCATTTTGAGATGTACTCCAATTACAAATTCTGGAACAGTTATCAAAAAGTTTCAACCCAAAGTAGAAAGAGAGTAAGTTATTATTAGTGCTTGGTAAGTTTTAAGTAGCAATGTAACAGAATTAAAGAAAGCTAAGTGGTAGAGTGCAGTAGAAACTCAGCTAATGGACCATAAATACAGGAAATCAGCCTATGTTTTACCTCCACAATATCATAATAAAGCACACTCATTTTGAAGGCTAAGCTTCTGGACGCCAGAGATCGGGCCGAAGCAGATCTACCAACAATTCCCAACACTAGTCCTCGGCACCTCCTCATTCCCCGACAAAGCGGCTGAACTGATCCAAGCCAACCGGAAGCCGAGAGAGCGTGGCGAGAGAGCAAGTGCGTGCGACGGAGCAAGCCCAGAAACAGCGCCATGACAGTGTCCGCGATCTCCTCAGCTCGAGAGACATCAACATGGACGACGCGTAGGCCGAGGTCAGCGGCTAAGGCGGAGTCGACGGCGCGGTCAGAGGAGCCGAGGCAGAGGATGAGCTGGTAAGGGCTGAGGCGACGCTGAACAGCTCGAGGGAGGTAGGAGAGGGAATGGAGGAGAACGGCGGAGGCGGCCTCGATCCTGCCATCGCCTAAGCTGCTGAGAGAAACGTGGTGGACCAGAGCGACGCCGTCTAAGGATTCTTGTTCGAGGGTGCAATCTTCGACGCAGTTGAGGGAAACGACCAGAGGGAGAGGCGCGGGGTTGTCGCGGTGACGCATTCCGGAAGTGGATCTGAGCACGGACGGCGTCGTAGCGGAGGAGGTGATGTCCATCCTATTGTGATTTTGGGGATGTTGGGAGTATGACTCTCTCTCTCTATATCTCTTAATTTCATTCATCTATTTGAATTGAAGGCAGGCGGCAGGGGCAGGGGCAGGGGCAGGGCTGGGCTATGAATTGTGACATTACATTTACTCATCTCCCTTGGTGGAGTACTATGTTTGGAACCCGATTTCCCTCATCTTTCTTGGGAAAGCCCTGTTTATATTTTACAACAGAGTCCTCTGCATCTTGTGTTCGTCCTTGGGGTCTCTGAACCCCTTTCCAGAACCATTCCTGCTTCTCCACTTTGTTTTCTTCATTCGAATAATCTTTCCTCTTTAATACAAAGAGTCAATGCATAATTTCATCCTTCAAACGTATCAGTTTTCATATTTGATGTTTTTCCCCCTTGCCTGGAGTGTTACAAACTTACAATACTTGTTTAAATCTATTTGAAACAAAATTGAAGTACATTTTAAAATATAAATTAATTTTTTTTTTAAATCCAAATTTAAAATTTGATCAACCTCAAACAGTATTGATCAACTATTTATCGACGACAACTAATATAGATATTTTTTTTTATCAAAACCAATCAATAATTATCAAAGCCAATGTCATTTTTATTCTTTTAATATTTTAGATATATTTATTTAACAAAATAAAATGTGACAGGTTTTAAGATATATCTTGTATTATGTATTTAACGTTATAAAAGTGAATTAGTTAACAAAATAAGACGAGAGATGTTAAACTGAGAATACAAACTAAACTACCTCAGTGGTTAAAGAAATGATTGTTATTTTTAAAAGTTTCAGGTTCAAGCATAAAAAACTGCAAAGGTGATGAGCTTTCATTATCAAATTGTTGAAAATCTTTAGGACATATACTAACACTTGTAATCACTTTAGATTAATAAAAAAATATTAGATTGGGGCAAAAAAAATATTGAAGTATCAAAGAAAAATTATATAGTTCGATAGTTAAATTTGTGCGTTAAAGCTAAAAAGAAATACTTAATATTATGTTCAAATTTGGAATTTAGTCCATACACTTCAATTTAACACAATTAAATCCTCTATTTCCTTTTTTTCAAGTAATCCTCTACTTCTTTAATATTATTAATTTGATAATTGTCCAAATAGTTAACACTAGTAGCTTAGTTGATATTACAAAAATATAAATATCAAATTACGACTAAGACCCATATTTGACATAGTAGAGGAACCAAAACCGAAGTTAAGATTGTGCAGTAATTAAGCTACTCAGCTCCATAATGCAAAAATTAAATTGTAGATTTGTTTGATCACCTCATAGAGCAGAAGACAGGTAGATATGTTATTGTTTGTAATGGTGCTTGGGAAGGATTTAACAAGAAAAAGTAGGAATTAGTAGCAAATATCCCCAATTTATTGAAGCAAACATGTCTCGAAGAACTCACCATACGTTCCAGCCAACAATTACCTGATTATCATGATCAATGAGCTAAAAATTGTACATTTATTTACTTTTCAGAAAGCAGCAGACAGCTCACACGCTAGCAACTCATAAATTGAATCCAAGAATTGCTGAAAGTTTTATACAAAACGTAGACCTTTTATATTACCTACAATGACAACAAGCATATGATCTCCCCACAGACCTTCCAAATCAAAATTTCTACAGGATATAGATAACCTAGATACGCATTTCGCGGATGACAATTGAAAGCCTCACACCAAACCAACTGCTGAACAAGTCCATAAACATCAGCAAGCTCAAGGTATACTTAAAAAAACACATTTACAATCCATAGTCTAGGTATATATACCATAGCTGTTAGCAGATTCTCGAGCAATTTCATATCTGAAACAAGCTAAGCAAATAAGTTCCACCACTTTACCAGAACCCATCAGTACCTCACATTTATAAGTTTTGAGTTGCCATCGTGGAGTTTTTCTTTAGTTTCAGGCCTGCAAACTTGATATCTTCCAGACTGCTATCAAAATCCTGGAATATATCCTTCTCCAGATATTCCGACTTAGAAAAACCTCCTCCTGATATTCCGGGTAGTTGCTTGATATGATCGCATTAGAAGTCCAACTCCGACTCCAACTCCAAGGCACACTCCGAGGCCAATTCCAACTCCAACTCTAACACCAGCATTAAACCATGAAAGTTGGCCGTCCTCACCAGCATACATTTCTTCAGCATAGTAACTATGCCCAATTTTCCCATCAGAATCATAGTTTTCAACTTCAGCATCTATAACCTGTAACATGACCACAATGATTATTCTACATTTTAGTAAAAAAAAAAGGTGATAACAAGACATCCAATTATAAACAAATTGACTTGCAAGAAAAAAAAATAGAAGCTTATGCAAATTTTCCTGAATACACTAAACAACCACATTTCATTATTCCCATTGTCATTTACAGAGCTGTGTCGTCGTGACAGGTAACAGTTCTTATGCCATCAGAACTTGACAAATTCATATTTTCACCCTGAAAGTGAGTCCAGGAAACAAATTTGGATGGGGAAGTACAGAAATCAGAAGAAAGTATTCCTGCAGAACTCGACAAGATCATATTTTCACCCTAAAATTTGAACTCAAAACATCTGGCATTACCCAAAATACTCTGATAAAAGGCCCCAAGTGCTTGGAGTTGCAAAAGAAGGATCCAATCATCATAACAACAGCAAAGAAAACAGAAACCCCTTATCGGGAAACAGGTAGAGCATAGTTACACCCCTACAAGTATCTGCATACATATATACCTGGTGCCTACCATATGGAATGAAGATGGTCTTTCCATCATATATAGACAACACAAACATGGCATTTCACCAAATCGAATTATAACCAATAGATGATCTTTGTATGCTAAGACCAGAAGTAACATTTTTTAAACAATCAACACTTCTCACGCAATGCCAATATTCTTCTACCACGCTTGAATCTACATCTAAATTATGAGTAGCAATCAAATTTTAAAACTTTGGCATTATAACCAAATATAATTTACCTTCAATTTCCGCTGTCTATTCAGCCCATTGCCACCCTTATCATCCCCTTTCCCGTGCTCCTCGTCCTCAGGAATTGCATCCAACGTCCATTTAAGCCTGTGCACGCCTTTCTTCTTAGGGCTCACAAGTATATTCTTGGTCAATATCACAGGCGTACCAGCACAACAGCCCGCGATATAAACTTCAATCCCCGGAGCAGAAACACCCATCTTGGGCTGAAAAAAAGACGAATTCCCAGGCTCCGTAGCAACTGCCGCCAGGTAACAGTCCATGCTCCACTCTCCTTCCATCCTTCCCAACGATCCACACAACAGCACCTTCTTTTCATCCTCGTACGCCTCGAATTCGAACCCGCCCGTGACGCGGACGCTATCGGTGCTCAAGTAAGTGACCTCGGATGCTTCCCGGTTGAGACGAACGCGACTAAGGGTAAGGACGGCGGAATCAGAGGCCGGGACACGAGAGCCATTAATTTCGAGAGAGACACCGATCTCGCGTCGGAGGTGGAAGAGGGTGAGGTGGTCGGGGACGCTGTCGACAACACACGGCGCGATCCGAAAGTAGAAGAGACGGATTTCGAGCCATACCGAGGAACGATTTATGAGATCGTAGGGATCCGAAGGTTTCTGAGTTAGAATTGATGAAAGATCATGCTGTCGATGATCCATGGCATAAAATTTGGAGAGGGAGAAAGAGGGTGGGAAATATTTTGGGATATCAAAAGTGAGGAAAACTGGGGATAACCATGAATAAACAAACGAAAAAGATACGAGAATTGATCGGGTAAATTTAGGGTTTGGGAAGAGAAGAAAACGAATTATTTTTATTTTTATTTTTATTTTATTTTTTTTTTTTTTTTTATTTTTATTTGGGGGTTTTGTCGTGAATGTGAAGTTAATAATTTGGCAATGGCAATGGCAATGGCAATGGCAACACGGCCGAGAGCAAAAGAAGGAAGAGGGAAACTCTCCGCGGCTCAGCCTTCGGGAAGCTTAGATGGAGAGAAAAAGAGAAAAGAACCTCAGTGACCGAAAATTTCTTATAATATATGATTTTGACCAACTTTTTTTCGATATGCCAAAATGACCAATAAAATCGCAACGCGATCTCCAGTATCACAGATCAATTTCCAGATTTGCAACGTGGTTTTGACTATCGCATTGCGATTTTCCAAATTTGCGTTGCGATTTTAAAAAATCGTAATGCGAATATATAAATCGCAACGCGATTCTGACTAACGCAACGCGATTCTGACTGTCGCAACGCTAAATTTCAAATTTGCAACATGTTTTAGTTTCGCAACACAAATGTTTTGGGTATATAACTACGCAGCAGCAGCAACTCATAACCTAAATCCCTAAATCGCAACTCATTTCATCTCCATCTATCACTCTCTCCGGCGACATTCGTTCCTATATCCAACGACATCCTTCCCCATCCGGCAACAGGTTTTAGTTTCGCAGCTCGTTTGTTTAGTAAATTAATTTACAATAATGAAATCATCTAATGTTGATCATGTTTGTATAGATTTGTGTTTTGGAGGGTCATGGGAAAATGTTCATGGTGTTTTACAATATATACCTTTACCCATGAATCTTCAACTAAAACTGTCATTAAAAAAGTTAACTTATGAAACTCTAATGTTACGTGTTGCAAATAAATTGAATTTAGAGCCCTTAAGTGGATTTATGCTATCTTATCAGAGAAAAGGTAAAGTTTATTTGTTAACCGACAATGAAGATGTTGAACGATTCATTGCTTACATTAGTGTTTCGCAAGATGATGTTACATTGTATGTTGTTGAACCTAGAAGTAGTGAAGTTGGGTCAGTAGCGGGTAGTAATCAACTAAGTTTTTCAACCCCAGTTTATGGTGCTCAAAATTTAATGGTTCCACCACAATTTTATCACCAAGCAAATTTTGTTTCACCACATTTCCAATACCAAACACAATCTCAAAACCCACAACCTTTCCCTAATCTAAATCCCAATCAACTTTCAGCACCAAATTTCGGTTTTCGTATTGACCAGTTAGACGATGATGAGCCAACAGAAAAAATTATGAGTACTAGTCAGTATTCGAAATTTGATCTTGGTCAATACCCGAACTTTGATCTTGGTCAATACTCAGATTTTGATGATGTTTCAGAAGAAGAAACAGACCCTGCGTGTAATAATTTTGATATTGGTCAATACCCAAATTTTGATGATGAAACAGCCGCTGCCGAGGAAGATGTTGTTGATGATAATGAGGAGGAAGTTACGACTATGAATGAACATGTTGAACATCCATTCTGTAATTCATATAACCCTGAAGAAGAAAAAGAAGAAGAAGAAATCCCCGAAGAAAATGCCATGGGAGTATAACTGGAATATGCCAGAATTACTTCAGATACCAGAAGAAGAGTTGGTAAAGATAGCAGTTGATTGTTACACAAAAATTATTCGTATCAAGAAAGATGATTGTTTTGATACAAAGGAAGACTTGAAGATAGCTTTGTATATGAAATGTGTGGAAAATGGCTATCAACTAAAAGTTAACAAATCAAGCAAAGATCGTTTCGAAACAAGGTGTATGATTGACAAAAACTGTACGTGGCCTATGATTGCAAAGAGGATAAAAGATTGCGAAATGTTTCAAGTTAGGACTTTTATTGATAAACATACATGTTTAAGAACCCAAGTTTTTCCTCACCATAGACAGGAAAACAAAAAGGTGTTGGGTGGTTTTCTGGCTGAGTTAATGTTTTTGAATGGCAGGGTATATCGGGGACATGAAATTATGACTGACATGAATGCTCGGTTCAAGATTAGTATCTCATATTCTCAAGCTTGGAGAGCCAAATGTTATGCCTTGGAATTGTTGAGGGGGTCGCCAGAAGCATCGTTTGCCCAACTGCCGGCTTATTGTCACAATTTAAAGCTGAAAAATCCTGGGTCGGTAACTCATATCAAAACAGATAGAGATGGACGCTTTGAGTTGCTATTTATCGCCATTGGTGCTGCGGTTAGTAAATCAATATAATTTTGTTGACTCATTTTTGTTAGTTACATGTATTTCACATTTAAATGATTATATTTCTTGTGTATATGATTTTGTAGATTCGTTCGTTTATTACTTGCATGCGCCCAGTTATTATAGTTGACGGAGCACATTTAAAAGGTCGATACCTTGGAGTAAACTTATTAGCAGTAGCCATGGATGCTAACAATGGGATACTGCCAATAGCTTACGGGGTTGGCAAATCTGAAACCTCTGATTCATGGACATGGTTTATGGGGCATCTTAGGGATTACATAGGTCCTATTAGCAATCTGACAATCATATCCGATAGGGCAAAATCAATTGACAACGTTGTTAGAAGGTGTTTCCCAGATGCTTTTCATGGACTTTGTGGTGTTCATTTGTATAGAAATCTAAAATCAAAGTCTGCTGGTATAAAAAATCACAAATGGACATACTGGAAGGCTGTAAAAGCTTATCGGGAAGTGGATTTTAATAAGCATATAAATTGTTTAAGACGTGTTTTGCCTCAGTGTGCTCAAACACTAGAAGATGTCGGGTTTGAAAGATGGTCAAGAGTACATCAACTTGGAGCAAGATATGGTTTCATGACGTCTAATAGTGCAGAATCAATCAATGCTCTAAGTCATCATTCTCAGAAATTACCATTACTATGTTAATGGAGTTTTTTCGAGCCTCTATTCAACAGTGGTATAACAAGAAAAGAAACCATGCAGGTATTATTTCTTTAAATTTGTAACTTATCATATATTTTACTAAGTATTATTTATTTAAATTTACAGGAACATTGGAACATCGTGTTACACCATAGACTGAAAAAAAGATAACGAAACGTGTTGTGAAGTCAACGTCATGGAGAGTTGAACCATGTTCAAACACTTTGTTTGAAGTACTGAATAATAACTTAAATGGGCTTGTCGATCTAAATGAAAAGACGTGTAGTTGTATGAAATGGAAAACATCTGGTTATCCGTGTGGCCATTTTATATGCTCTTCATCTAAACCAAGATGATTCAAGTGCATACGCTATGGATTGGTACACTACAGAAGTATATCGACAGACTTATGCCGAGATTATCTACCCTATTCCACATCCTTCTGAGTGGGACATACCAGATGACTTACAAACAGTTTTGCCACCAGCCATGGACAGAAGGCTACCTGGCCAACCAAAAAGTCACGATCGTATACCGTCTAAGGGTGAAGAGAAGAAGATATCGACATGTAGTCGGTGCAAGGAAAGTGGTCATACAAGGTTGACATGTGGATCACCAGTGTCATCACAATTATCTTTTCCTCTACCAAAATATGGATCCTCATCAAAATCCAAAGCTCATATGGTGTCAAGAAAAAGGCAATCAAAATCGCAATCAAAATCAAAATCCCAATCACAACCGGCTTCACCTTTTGGGACTATTAACTTAGGTGATTTTTAAATGCAAACGTTGTATTATGTGTATTTTATGTGTAAACTTTTAACATTTTCAGTTAGGCATGTATTAGTAACTTGAGTTTGAACATTGCTATGATCTGTTCAGTTGTTATCACTTATTACACATTCATTTGAATATCGCAACGCAAATTTGACTATTATGTGTATTTTATGTGTAAACTTTTAACATTTTCAGTTAGGCATGTATTAGTAACTTGAGTTTGAACATTACTATGATCTGTTCAGTTGTTATCACTTATTACATATTCATTTGAATATCGCAACGCGAATTTGACTATCGCAACGCAAATTTGACTATCGCAACGTAAATTTGACTATCGCAACGCGAATTTGACTATCGCAACGAGAAAATCGCAACACGAATTTGACTATCGCAATGCGAATTTGACTATCACAACGCAAAAATTGCAACGCAAATTTGACTATCGCAACGAGAAAATCGTAAAGCGTATTAGACTATCGCAACGCGAATTAACTTTCGCGTTGCGATTTTGGCTATCGCATTGCGATTTTGACTTTCGTATTGCGATTTTGAGTTTAGCGTTGCGAAAGTGTACCTTCAACAGGTCTTTTATCTTCAATATGATGCAGATTGAAATCAACAAATCAACTTTTACATTTCAATCAATTAAACAAGCACAAATAAGAATTATTTACACATCAATTAAACAAATCAACTTTTACAAATCAACTTTTACAAATCAATTAAACAATCAAAAAAAGTTTACCCAGACAGTTGTTTATGCACCCATACATCAATTTCACGCAGCTCACTTCAGGATTAACCTGCAGAAACCAAACATTTGCTCAAACAACACTTTCTACACATCTAAGACCAACAAACAGCAAATTATTATTGAATTCTAGGTACTTAACAACACTTGCATTTGACTTACAAATTGTTTATGGACACTTTCATAACGCGGATGCAGGTAGGCAGCATCTCGCATATATCGCTCTAGCCATAAAATGTCGAAACCACAAGCCTACTACACCTCTATCTCTATCGGTGAGAGGTAGAAACTGTGTACTTCCTGTCGTCAAACGCTCCAAGCACATGCATACGAGAGGACCACAATCCCCTCTGGCTTCATTTGTTTGTTGTGGCACGGTCTCGTCTCTGATAACTGTAACATTGAACTTTTTTGGCTTCTTGTTTCCAGAATAAGTCCAATAATTAATCGCATCCAAGAATTTAGCCAAATGAGAGCTCCATCCCTTAATAATATCTCTCAAATCAGACAATGATATGTAATTTATCATGCTGTCATATACTATTGTCTTCAGGGATGGGAGCTGAAGCTTGACGAGAAGCCAATGAGTACGTTTCAAAACAGGGATAAACACCTGCAATCATAAGTAATAATTCAATTGCGCACTTATTTATGAACACCTTTAAAATATTTAAAAAATAAATACTAACCTTATCGACCTCCCACCATACAAGATAAAGTTTAGCTTGTCCATTAGCCAACACATATGATTCCTGTCGTTGATTCTTCAAGTGAATTACGTGAAAAGAAGTCGGCATAATTGTATATCGCATATTTTTTTTTTATTTTTCCTCATTTTCCTTATCATTAGAAGACGTGACACCCATACATCAATATGTTATTTTACAAAAAAAAAAGACATATATTAGTGAATTACATAATTTTAAAAAAAATTAATCAAAATGAAATAAAAAAAAATATAAGACTTACCCCCCATCGAAATAGCCTTTGTCTTCAACCCCTAATAACACACCCCACCAAGACCGATCAATCAACAAATGTATATCATCGTTGAGTTTGTATATGTCAGCGTAACACCCCTGGCTCCGCTCATGTAGATAAAAATCAACTACGGTCTTAGCCCAAAGGGTATTATCCAGAATAATTTTCGGTAGTTTTCTCCTCTCCACTTCATCTGCCGGAATGGTACTGGTCGGTAACTCATACGAAAGCCAACAGTCATCCATCATGTCTGGCACGTGAGAGGGTTTCTCAATAATTAGACATATTATGCCGTGTGAATCGGGCTCTTGAATGGTGGGAGGGACCTCTTCAATGATGACAGGCGCCTCTTGAACGATGGGAGGGGACTCTTGAGGGATGATAGGGGCCTCTTGAACGATAGGAGAGGCCTCTTGAACGATGACAGGTGAGTCGGGCTTCTTTTTATGGAGTCTTTGCACTATTGGGGTGAACAGAGACATAATGGCACGTGCACGCCGTCTGATGCATGAACCCCGTCGTGTAAGAAAAACCCGACGTAAAGCATCCACCTTATCGGGCTGTTAAAAATAAATTAATACATAAATCAGTAAATAAACAGACATGATATTAAACAGTGAAAACAAAGACAAATATGTTTCAAACTTGCATAGTATTCACCCAAGTCATTATTCTATCATAGTTCACAAAATGCATCAGATAACATTCCAGAAGTAAGCACTTATATAAACATTTAAAAGAACAACATATAGGTTTAGTGCATGTTCAAGGACAACATAAAGAGTAGTAGTTTATTCTTGAAACTTAAATTTGTAACACTGTGAAGTTAATATTTGTCTTTGTCTTTTGGTTGAAGTAATGCAATCCATTCAAGTTTCAATTTGCAGAAGAAGAATAGTTTCTGAAACTTAAAATTGCAACACGAAACTTAAAATCGCAATGCGAAAATGACTATCGCAACGCGAATTTGACTATCGCAACGGGATAATCGCAATGCGAAAATGAAAATCGCAACACAATTTTAGTTTCGCGTTGCGATTTTGGTTTCGCGTTGCGATTTTTATTTCGCATTGTGATTATCCCGTTGCGATAGTCAAATTCGCGTTGCGATAGTCATTTTCGCGTTGCGATAGTCATTTTTCGCGTTGTGATTTTAAGTTTCGTGTTACGACTATTCTTCTTCTGCAAATTGAAACTTGAATGGATTGCATTACTTCAACCAAAAGACAAAACAAAGGCAAATACTAACTTCACAGGGTTATTTTAGAACTGTTTAGCAGTATTGGCAGCAACCGAATGAATTTACTAAGCAATCTAAGTGAAATGGTTAATCTAAGTGAAATTACGAGTAAATCAAGTTAAATATATGAAAAATCTTAAACTTACCTCGTTGCGTAGAGTATGAACTTCATTCTGCAACGATGCTACCATCTCACGTAGAGCCGCTACCTCACCACATAAAGTAGATACCTCATCACGCCATGCACCATTGTCATCGCGTAAAGTACCGACATCCTCACGCAAGGCATTGACCTCATCACGTAACTCCCCTAACTCATCCCGTGGAGGTGGACAACAGGGAGATAAATGTCGTGGCATCTTTGCCGGTCGCCTATCATGAGGTGATGGTGGAGAAGAGGCTCGATGATGTGACGGAATAGGTGATGGCTCTCGTTGTAGAGGTGTATAGTGTGGTCGATCAGGTGATGGCTCTGGGTGAGGTGATGGCTCTCGAAGTGGAGGCTGCTCATCATCCGTGCCATAAAAAAAACGCTTACTAGCTTGCCACCAATCAGTGGCAAGCTCAGCCTCCGTGGGTGTCAGCCTCTGTAATAGAGTGTTGGCCTCCTAACAATATAAAAGCTCAAACAAAGCTAAACGTGTACTAGTAATAACTTGTTTATATATGGTAGTATTTATGTTAACTTACATAATTTATTGTCGTATACCGTAGTAACTCTTCCCAAATCAACAGCCACCGTTTCCTCTTCCAGGAAATAGCTCAAGGAATATCATTTGAAGTTTTTAATGCATATGTCTGCATGTCGGGAAAAACCTCAAATATCCAAATCTACAAACAATATAATACACAAACATTAGTAATTGTTAAATAATTAATTATAATTTTGGAAACATTATATAAAAATTCTTACCTTAAAGGCCCAAATAAAGCCTGACAAAGTGTATTTGGAACCATCGCCATGCAAACTTTTGCGGTCATCAAAGGCAGACAACAACTTATTCCAGGTAGCTTTCCATAGATACGAACCCCACAGAAATAAGTTTCATGCATTTAGGTCCTCTACCAATAATATTAGGTCCTTAGGAATAGGTTGTCTGGCCTCTCTGCCTAAAAAGCCGGCATGCAAAAGTACTAAAAGGCATACTCGGACAACATCGACGTCATCCATCCGAGTAAAACCATCTTTCTTATTCAATAATCTCGTCAAGTCGTCGATGTGTAAATTTGGCTTCTCCATTGACAGCTCAGGAAAAACCCGGGATAACCATGATGGGTGGGTAATATGACTAGTGTATCGACCTATATCATCGTGTCCGAAGCGTAGACCAGTGATTAAGCAAAACTCCTCCCGCCCAAAACACGTATACGTCGGTTGAAAATGAAACCATATCTCTTCATTACCACGTTTTATACTCTCGGGTAGATCGCTAGTCATGGTCTGAAGCCACAAATGGGTCAACATAGCATCTCCACCCGGATGTTGTACTTTCAGCCATGGCCCGAAGCAAGTATCCTCAAACAATTTTCTTTGTACAGGTGAAAGCTTCGACACAATTGTAGTGACTAGGCTTATTTTATTCCTTAAGGTCAATTGAGCCGAAAAAAAGTTCTACAAAAATAATAAACATACCAAGTTAGATATACCAAAAACTATACTGTGAAGATATACCAAAAACAATAATAAACATAAAGAGTAGTAGTAGTTTATTCTTCAAACTTAAATTTACAACACTGTGAATTTCGTATTTGTCTTTGTTTTTTGGTTGAAGTAATGCAATTCATTCAAGTTTCAATTTGCAGAAGAATAATAGTTTCTGAAACTTAAAATCGCAACACGAAAATGACTATCGCAACGCGAATTTGACTATTGCAACGCGAAATGAAAATCGCAACTCGAAACTAAAATCGCGTTGCGATTTTGTCGTTGCGATTTTCATTTCGCGTTGCGATCATCGGTTTCAAATAGTCATTGTCTAAAATTGAAACTTGAATGAATTGCATTACTTCAACCAAAAGACAAAACAAAGACAAATACTAACTTTACAGGGTTAAAGACTAAACAGTTTAGCAGTATTGGCATCAATCGAATGAATTTAATAAGCAATCTAAGTGAAATGGTTAATCTATTATTGAAATTACCAGTAAACTTATCATCAATTTCAATATGAAAAACCTAATAATAATGCAAAAATTTCAAAATAAAAAATAATTAAAACAATAACCCTCGGTGGTTGATTTGGTTGATTTTCCATTTCTGATCGTGAATGATTGTGTGGGTGGCTCTAAGAGATGGAGATAGACGGATTTCGCCGGAGATGGGGACGGATTTCATCGGAGATGGGGACGGATGTCGCCGTAGAGAGTGAGAGATGGAGATAGGACTGAGTTGTGATTTAGGGTTTTAGGTTAAGAGTTGCGATTACGGGATATATTAATATTCGTGTTTGGAATTTGAAAATAAAATACGCGTTGCGATACTAATGGCGCTTTGAAAATCGCATTGCGATTTTGTATTATCGCAACGCGATAGTCAGAATCGCGTTGCGATTTACATATTCGCATTGCGATTTTCTAAAATCGCAACGCGAATTTGGAAAATCGCAATGCGATAGTCAAAATCGCGTTGCGAATCTGGAAACTAATTTGCGATACTAGAGATCTCGTTGCGATTTAGAGATCGCATTGCGATTTTGTTGGTCATTTTTGCAAATCGAAAAAAAGTTGGTCAAAATTGTATATTATAAGAAATTTTCGATCGCTGAGATTATTTTCTCAGAGAAAAATATGTTGAAGAGACGTCAATGTTTCGGATGTCTTTCGTTATTTTGAACATGTAAATCTAGCAAAATATAACATCAATCTAATAAAATATCATTTTAAATATTTTTATTGTTCAAATTGTAAAAAATAAATAAATTTGGCTTGGTGATTAAGTAATTAAACCACCTTTCCGATGGTGTTATCCAAGACGTGACAAACGGATTATTCGGATCGGATATGTTTCGGGTTATTTTGCTTGAGACTTTACCTAAGTTGCGTCAGGTTATTTCAAGTTCGATTTTTATTCAGGTCTATGATAGTTTGAGTAAATTGGGCATCGAGTCGGGTTAATATCGGATTGGTTAGTTTTCTGGTTTGATCAATACTAGATCCATTGATTTCAAATCGGGTAAATATTGAATTGGTCAGTTTTACTTCGGGTCAATTTTTAGATTTTCAGATCAATTTGCGTTGAGTTAATTATGAGCTCAATCAAGTATACATAAAATTATTAATTTATTCTTATAAGAAAAAATATATTTTTATTGTCAATAATTTAAGTTCAATTTCAACTTTCAAACATTCCATGTTTCATATTACACTATCAGTTACTGATGACAATTTGACACAAACCTAAAAGATATATTAAAATTTGTGATTTGAATTTATCTAACATGAAAAGTTTATGATGGAACCTATGGTGAAGAATTAAATTTTAAATTATAAATTTTATTTTGAATTAAAATTTTTAATTAGATATTTGACGTCTAATTATAAATATATTATTTATTAAATTTTAAAAAATTATATAATAATTATATTCAAATGAATATTAATATAAATTCTTTTATAAATGATATTACACTTTTGAAAATATCTTAATTTTAAATTATAAAAAATAAATATTTATATATTATAAAAATAAGTTATTTATTATTTTAAAAAAAACCAAATACTTTTAAATAAGTTGTTTTTGTAAAACAAGTTCTAGTCTAAACGTAAACTCTAATTAGATTCATCTCTTTATCTATTAAGCATTCCACTATCTAAATGATGTGAATTAAAGTTAATCACATACTCCAGAATTTTGAATATGAGTAATGTTATTTTATAATCTTTCAGGTCAAATAATTTTTTATTAAGTTAAAAGTTATTGGATCAAATACATAGATGATATTTTAAATGAGGAAATGTTATATTAAACCATTCAACTATTACTAAAGTCTAAAAGTGACGATTAACTAGTAGTATAATACAAAACGAGAATAAAACATGAATCATTTTATAATTTACCAAATTATTAAAAATAGAAAACAACAACAAACAACAATAATAATAATAATAATAAATTATTCATTCACTTAGATTAAATTATTGGGTTAAAGTTTTTCAGATCAATTTTGGGTCACCATATTTGAGTCTCGGATCGTATAAATTAGTTTGGGCATTTGGCTACATGTCAAATTTGTCAGGTCTAGCGTATCTAGGCCTACCTAGGCCATGGCGCACCCTATGCCAAAAAAAGGGCAAATCACTTATTCAATCATTCATTAATTATTTATTTTCTATTATGGTCACATAACTATTATTTATTTTAGATAACACTTGATGTTACATTTTTGTTCTGTTTTGTTCACTCGTTTTTAAAAAAGTAGCAATGATGTTGTCGTATCATCATAAGATAATGATATGTCATGATTGGAAAATAATTATAAAAAATGTCATGTTAATACCATTGTTAATTTTTTAATGGTGGGTGATCAAAATAGAAACAAAACATAAGGTTAGCTATTATTTAAAAATAATAATAGTTGAGTGACCAAAACATAAATTAAGTAATAGGTGGGTGATCAAATAGTTAGTTTACCCTAAATAAAAAATATGAATTATGTTAAAAAATTATATTTATCCATTTAATATATTTTTCTAGATTTAATCCATATATATATATTAATAAATAAATAATATATAAAATTTATTTTAAATATAAATTTTATCATGTTAATATTAACCCAGCCTATAAAATTTTTCTAGGTTTGCCATTACAGCTTTCCATTATATCAAAGTTTGAATTCCATGGCAGCTACATTCAATTCTTTTTTAAAAGCAAATGTCTCATGTTATCGTTTAATTGATTGTTATTAATTAAAGAAAAATAATTATTTATTATAGTTTGACTTAATTATAATTGATAATTTAGTTAGATTTTACTGTAATTCTAATGTTTGAAGATTACTTGGTAATTAGGTTTATTTAATAAAATAAATATTGATTTTAGGCAAGAATTGTTTTGAAAAGAGAATTCTTGGTGACCAAGTATTTGTATAAATAGAGATTATATATTAACCTTTAGGGTCATCCGATGTAGCTCAAAAATCAAGGTAATATTTTACTACCTCTTTGCATGCTTTATGAAATATGTTGATATTGGATAAATGCATGGATGTATATGATTGGTTTATTATGTATATCTGGTTATGGATTGACTCGAACATAATACGATATAAAGTAATAAACTGGTTAAGACTCGATTAAACTGCACACAAAAATGGAATATCGATAAGAAATAAATTTAAAGTTAGTGATTAATCGACAAAAGAATTACTCTTACAATCCTTAAAATTTGAGTATTATCATTAAATGTTTTGATATTGAAAATGTTTGGATAAGAAGTTACGAAAATACCCTTATAATGTAAAAAAAGAATTTACATTGACCCGAATAGTGGAATTGACCTGAGATTTTGTTCTGGACTTGATAGAACTGCAGATCCATCAGTTGAACTTCTAATTTGTCTAGAAGTCCTGATAATTAGTTATTAACCCTTGAATCACATCATACTCGAATACTTTGACTTCTGAATAAATATATGAAGACTGACCTGCAATGCCCCAAATACCGATTTAAAATCTATATTGAAATAATTCAAAAATATGAAGATTTATTCTTTTAAATAATAAAAGATAAGAAGGATTATGATTAATAATTTAGACTAAATTGTGATAATGGAGTATTAACAGGGCATTTTGGTATTTTAAATGAAAAAGAATTTAAAATGTCTTTTGATGGGTATTAAAGAAAAGGAAAAATGGAGGTTAGGTTACAAAAAGTTTTCTTTCTCTTTTTTCTTCCTCTTTTCCGTAACCAAGCCCCTCCATAGTTCAAAGGTAAGTTTTCAAGTTAATGATTTATTCCTTCAATTTTTGTTGGTTATCAAATCCTTGTATATGATGGAAGCTTAAGGAAGGTTTACAGGAGATTAAAACTAAGTTATGAATGAGATAATAGAGATTAAAGAAAATGGGTTTTGAGTGATATGTTGAAATAGGAGGGTTTATGGATGTTTATTGGTAAAATTGACTTGTCAATGAGGTAAATGAAAGATTAAAAGCTTAGAATGAGTTTAATAACAAGTTGGAATTTTTGGTGTGATTCTAAGAATCAAATGCATTTGAGATATACTAGATGTTTTAAGTATCTAAATGACGTAAAGTTAGTAAGGTTAAGTAGAGAAGTGTTACATAGTATTGTAAGGGGTAAATGAGAGGAAAATTGACCAAAATTTGACAAGTTTCGGGTTGAAAGCTGGAAAATATGGGCAGGGGTATCGGTACTGATAGAACATTACCGTTACTATAGGCAAAAATTAGGCTAAATCAATTGAGAAGTATTGATATTGATTCAATCAGTATCGGTACCGAATGAAGTGGTATCGATACCATGGTGAGGGTATTGATATCGGGTAACATCGAACCTAATTTTGGTATCGATACCATATAGGGGTATCTGTACCATAGTATAGCAGTATCGATACCATGGTAAGGGTATCAATACTGGGCCACATCGAATCTAATTTTGGTATTGATACTGGAAGGGGGTATCGATACCATGGTAGGGGCATCGATATTGAAGGGCCATAAATTTTAAGTTGGACTGTTGTAGAAAGGTTAATAATAAGTATTTTGATTAATGTTTAAGTTATAATTGTAAGGAAATACACTAACAATTGATATCACACATGTATTTAATGAATGTGGGATAGATCGAAATCAAGCTCCCGAGGCGAGTAAGGCGAAAGGCAAGGGTAAAGTCCCGGAGTAATCATCCTTACTTTTGGACACTTAGCGACGAAAGCAAGGTGAGTACATTTATTGTATTCAATCTAGATGAAAATGATTAGAAATAATTTAATATGTGTTGTTTAAATGTTAATGTATGTTTTACTGTAATTACTATGTTTATTGAATACGTGGAAAGGATATTGTTTATGAATTTTAGAGTATAAATTGCTCTAAAATAAATGAAAATAATAATGCATATGGGTGCATTATTGGCATGAAAGGATGACGTAGTTGAAATATGAGTACATTATCAACAGAAAAGTATATTATAGTTGAAATGTATATGGGTACATTATCAACAGAAAAGTATACTATAGTTAAAATACATATGGGTGTATTATCAACAGAAAAGTATGCTATAGTTGAAATGTATATGGGTACATTTTCAACAGAAAAAGATACTATAGTTGAAATGTATATAGGTACATTTTTAACAGAAAAGTATACTATAGTTGAAATGCATATGGGTAAATTATCAACAGAAAAGTATGCTATAATTTAAAGTGCATAATGGTGTATTATAATCATGAATGGAGGTTACAAATGAAAAGAAATAATCATGACAATTGATTATGATAATTGGGAATAAAATATTTATGTATATACAAGGTTTTATTTACTATATTATGATTCATTAAGATATACTTAACGTGTGTGTTTCCACGCGTAGGTAACAACATAAATAATCAAGTAAGGAGTAAAGCCATAGCAACAGATATCATTCACCATGGTTGACTCATCAGTAACATTAGAACTTTTGTAAACTTTTGTAAACTTGTTGGCATGTAATTAGATTTAATATAACATTTTGTAATGTGTTTTAATGAACACTTATTTATTAGGTTTATTTATGTGGAAATTAAGTTAAAACAAAAATTTTAAAGACTTTACAAAATGAGTAAATTGGGTTTAACTGATGTGACATTTGTATACGTATACAGGAATACGTATATATGTATATGGGTGTTACATTTATTGATATCAGAGCTACAGGTTTAGCCGATTATCGACCAAATTTAGTTTTATTTTAAAATAGAAAAAGGATTACATGCCAATAAGGTTGTTAATGTTACTGAGATGGTGTCATTAGGAGGTGATTGATAATGCTCCTTACTAATGGTATTGTTATTATTATGAATGTTGTATTAGATGTCATAATCTTCAAACTCGCGAAGAGCGAGGGAACAAGAAATGTAAGAATGAACAGAGAGCGAAAGTTATGAGGATAATAGTGCACTGCCTCTTCCTTCTGAAAATGCAAACACATATGCACCTCAAGGGATTCTGGCGCCTGATTTTGGAACTTTCATGTATGCCCTTGATGCTATACTGACTCGATTTCAACCTCGCTCTGCTCCTCTAATACCTAGAATGTTGATTTCAAAGGATTTGAAGAGTTTGGGAGCTCTAGAGCTTAGAGGAGATGAGGGTGAGGGTCTTATAGAGGCATATATATGGTTAAATGACGTGATGATAATGCTTGAAATCCTACAATGTTCAGATTAGGAAAATTGGGAGGAGTTATATCTTTGCTGAAAGGATCAACTTAAGTATGGTGGTCTAACATTACGATGTATGTACCACCGGAGCAAGTCACCTGCCAATTTTTCCAGGAAGAATTCAAAAAAGGTTTGTGGGTGAACAGTTTAAACGAGTAATGTTGATGAAGCTTCTTAATTTAAAGCAAGAGGATCAAGCCGTTCATGAATTTGAGGCTGAATACAGCAAGTTGAGCCATTTTGCCACTGAAGTTGTGCCAAATGACAAGGCAATACGTGATTGGTTCATAGAGGGTTTGAGGTTGAAGCTGAAAGAGATGATGTTGACTTTGAACTTGCAAGTCTACAGAAAGTTATAAATAGAGCCAAAGCTATCGAAAGAGCTCATGAGGAAACAATAACGGCGGAGCAGACTATTCAAGTGGGGAAAAGAGTGGGAATACCTTCCACTCCCTATTATGCTAAAAGAGGCAAAGGCTTGAGTTCCAGATTCTTTGAGAGAGATAGTTTTCTAGCAGCTTCGCAGAAAAGTAGGCAATCTCAGGCTTTCGTTGTTAGCTCGGGTAGAAAGAATCCATGTCAAACCCGTGGCAAATTGTGTAGATTTGTCAGTGGAGCTTGCTTTCTATGTGGTGATATGGGTACTTTGTTCGAAACTGCCCTAAGAAATCTGGTGATAATTCGGCATAGTCTAAAAGATCAGTGACAGCCTCAAACAGAAACAGAGGAAATGGTAGGTCCATGGGACAGACAGAATCAATGTCAAGGCAAAAGACTCAGGGAGTTGCTAGAATTTACAATCTTAAGACCACTGAGGATCAAGATGATCCTGAGATCATAACAGGTATCTCCAATACCTAGAATGTTGATTTCAAAGGATTTGAAGAGTTTGGGAGCTCTAGAGCTTAGAGGAGATGAGGGTGAGGGTCTTATGGAGGTAGATATATGGTTAAATGATGTGATGATAATGCTTGAAATCCTACAATATTTAGATCAGGAAAATTAGGAGGAGTCGTATCTTTGCTGAAAAGATCAACTTAAGTATGGTGGTCTAACATTACGATGTATGTACCACCGGAGCAAGTCACCTGCCAATTTTTCCAGTAAGAATTCAAAAAAGGTTTGTGGGTGAACAATTTAAACGAGCAATGTTGATGAAGCTCCTTAATTTAAAGCAAGAGGATCAAGCCGTTCATGAATTTGAGGCTGAATACAACAAGTTTAGCCATTTTGCCACTGAAGTTGTGCCAAATGACAAGGCAATATGTGATTGGTTCATAGAGGGTTTTAGGTTGAAGCTGAAAGAGATGATGTTGACTTTGAACTTGCAAGTCTACAGAAAGTTATAAATAGAGCCAAAGCTATCGAAAGAGCTCATGAGGAAACAATAACGGCGGAGCAGACTATTAAAGTGGGGAAAAGAGTGGGAATACCTTCCACTCCCCATTATGCTAAAAGAGGCAAAGGCTCGAGTTCCAGATTCTTTGAGAGAGATAGTTTTGTAGCAGCTTCGCAGAAAAGTAGGTAATCTCAGGCTTTCGTTGTTAGCTCGGGTAGAGCTTCTGGGGAAAAGAATCCATGTCAAACCTGTGGCAAATTGTGTAGATTTGTCAGTGGAGCTTGCTTTCTATGTGGTGATATGGGTACTTTGTCTGAAACTACCCTAAGAAATCTGGTGATAATTCGGCATAGTCTAAAAGATCAGTGACAGCCTCAAACAGAAACAGAGGAAAGGGTAGGTCCAGGGGACAGACAGAATCAATGTCAAGGCAAGAGACTCAGAGAGTTTCTAGAATTTACAATCTTAAGACCACTGAGGATCAAGATGATCCTGAGATCATAACAGGTATTTTCCATCTTTACGATGAACCTGTATTTATTTTAGTTGACCCCGGTTCTACACATTCATACATTAGTACAAAGTTGGTTAGAGCTAGAGGAATTCCTTTAGAACCAATATTGAGTGAGATGTTAGTAATAAATCCTATGGGTCACAGTGCGAGAATATCTAGAGTATATATCAAATGCCCTATAAAGATCCAGGGGATTGTGTTTTTGGCCAATTTAAGGGAATTATCATTCAATGATTTTGAAATTATTCTAGGCATGGTTTGGTTGTCCTCACATTATGGATGGGTCAATTGTCGTAAGAAACGTTTGTTTTTAAAGAATGCCGACGGTGCAAAAATAGTAGTAATCGGCGAAAGATCGAAATCACCCTTGAATGTGACATCTGCTATAACTACAAAGAAGATGATGTTGAAAGGATGTATAGCTTTTCTAGCCAATGTGATAGATACCAGAATTCCAGAAGTTAGATTAAATGATATTCCTACAGTTAGATAATTTCTGGATGTATTTCTTGAGGAATTACCGGGACTGCCTCCAGATCGAGAGGTAGAATTCAGGATTGATATTTATCCAGTTATTGAACCAGTTTCCATGGCTCCATATAGAATGGATCCGACTGAACTGCGAGAATTAAAAGCCAAACTACAGGAATTATTCGATAAGGGGTTTGTATGACCTAGTGTTTCTCCCTAGGGAGCACCTGTTTTATTTGTGAAAAAGAACGAAGGGACTATCCGATTATGTATCGATTACCGTCAGTTGAATAAGGTCACCATAAAGAACAAATATCCTCTTCCGAGGATTGATGATTTGTTTGACCAATTGAAAGGAGCATCGGTGTTTTCTAATATATACTTAAGGTCAGGGTACCATCAGTTGAAGATCAAAGAATATAATATTTCAAAGACAGTTTTTCGTACTCGGTATGGGTATTATGAATTTCTAGTGATGCCATTTGGATTGACTAATGCACCAACGACATTCATGGACTTGATGAACCAAGTTTTCCAACCATACTTGGATCAATTCGTGGTAGTGTTTATAGATGATATCCTGGTCTATTCCAAGTCAAAAGAGGATCATGATGCTCATATTCGAGTGGTCCTTCAGATACTTTGTGACAAGTAGTTATATGTTAAATTGTCCAAATACGAATTTTGGTTGTCTGAGATTTCCTTTCTTGTTCATATAGTGTCGGCAGAAGGAATTAGAGTGGACCCCAAGAAGATTCAAGCCATAGTAGATTGGCAATCTCCAAATAATATTACGGAAGTTCAAAGTTTCTTGGGGCTGGCGGGTTATTATAGACGATTTGTGAAGAATTTTTCAATGTTATCTTTGTCATTAACTAAGCTTTTGTGAAAGGATGTGTCATTTGTTTGGACAGAAAAGTGTCAAGACAGTTTTGAGATGTTAAAGATAATTGTAATTGAGGATCCAGTGCTTGTGCAACCTGAGTCGGGTAAAGAATATGTCATGTATAGTGATGCATCCTATAATGGGTTGGGTTATGTACTGATGCAAGAAGGGAAGGTTGTGGCTTATGCCTCCAGACAATTGAAGAATCACGAGCGAAATTACCCGACGTGTGACTTAGAATTTGTTACAATGGTTTTTACTTTAAAAATCTGGCGCCATTATTTGTACGTAAGCGTTGCCGTGTTTACACAGATCATAAAAGTTTAAAATATTTTCTAACTCAAAAAGAGTTGAATTTAAGGCATATAAGATGGATAGAGCTTTTGAAAGATTATAATTTGATTATCGACTACCATCCGGGAAAAGCTAATGTGGTAATGGATACATTCAGTCGAAAAACTTTTGCAACTTTAAGGGCTTTAGACATACGTATGTCTGTGGATGGAGATGGTGTTGTGATTGCCAAATTAAAGTTAAAACTGATGTTGTTGGATCGAGTAAAAGAGTTGCAATAGAGAGATAAAAAGTATTTGATGAAATTGGCGTTGATTGAAAAAGAAGAGAACAAAGATTTTGAAATAAGAGATGATGGATGCCTATATTACCGGGGAAGGCTTTGTATTCCCGATGATGATGATCTGAGGAGACATTCTTTATGAAGCCCATTATAGCCCTTTGACTATGCATCCAGGCGAGAATAAGATGTATCATGTCTTGAAGAGTCGTTATTGGTGGCCTGGAATGAAAAGAGCAGTAACAGAATTTGTTGCTAAATGTTTATCATGTCAACAGGTGAAAGCTGAACATCAGGTGCCATCCGGATTACTTCAGCCTATATCTATTCCTAAGTGGAAGTGAGAACGGGTAATAATGGATTTTGTTTTGGGGTTACCGTTGTCATCAAGTAAAAAGGACTCGATATGGGTTATAGTGGACAGAATGACCAATACAACTTATTTTATTCCGGTGCGAGTAGACTACTTGATGAATAAGTTTGCGGAGTTGTATATAAAAGAGATAGTCATACTGCACAGAGTGCCGATATCGATAGTGTCCGATCGAGACCCCAGGTTTACTTCAAGATTTTGGAAGTCTTTGCATGAGACATTGGGTACTCGATTGAATTTTAGTACAACTTTTTATCCTCAGACAGATGGGCAGTCAGAGCGAGTTATTCAGATACTGGAGGATATGCTTAAGGCATGTATGATTGAATTTATGGGATTGTGGGAAAGGTATTTGCCTTTAGCAGAATTTGCGTATAATAATAGTTATCAATTCAATATTAAGATGGCCCTATATGGAGCTCTGTAAGGGAGAAAATGTCGAACACCATTAAATTGGTTTGAACTGAAAGATCAATATCTAGTCGGGCCGAATTTGATGAAAGATATGGAGGATAAAGTGAAAATTATACAGAGTAATCTTAAGATAGCCTCAGATCGCCAGAAGTCATATGCAGATTTGAAAAGGAAATAAATATAATTTCATGTAGGAGAAAAAGTATTTTTGAAAGTATCGTCATGGAAGAAGGTATTATGATTTAGGCGAAAAGGAAAGCTGAGTCCGAGATTTATTGGACCGTATGAGATATTGAAAAGGATTGGACTGGTGGCTTATCAATTAGCTTTTCCTCCAGATATGGACAAAATCCATAATGTTTTCCATGTATCGATGCTTAGGAGGTATAGATCAGATCCCTCACATGTTATCACTCCGGAAGATATAGAAATCTGACCAGATTTGACTTATGAGGAAGAACCGGTACAAATTTTGGCTAAAGAAATCAAGGAATTGCGTAGTAAAAGGATTCCGTTGGTCAAAGTGCTTTGTCATAATCATAAGGTGGAAGAGGCTACCTGGGAGAGAGAGAAGGATATGAAAAAACAGTTCCTACATCTCTTTACTTCAGGTATTTCTTTAAAATTCGATGATAAATTTTATTAAGGGGGAGAATTATAATGCCCTAAATACCGATTTAAGGACTATATTGAAATAATTTAAAAATATGAAGATTTATTCTTTTAAATAATAAAATATAAGAAGGATTATAATTAATAATTTAGACTAAATTGTGATAATGTTGTTTTAAGAGGGCATTTTGGTCTTTTAAATGAAAAAGAATTTAAAATATCTTTTGATGGGTATTAAAGAAAAGAGAAAAGAGGGTTAGGTTACAAAAAGTTTTCTTTCTCTCTTTTCTTCCTATTTCCCGTAACCAAGTCCCTTCATAGTTCAAAGGTAAGTTTTCAAGTTAATGATTTATTCCTTCAATTTTTATTGGTTATCAAATCCTTGTATATGATGGAAGCTTAAGGAAGGTTTAGAGGAGATTAAAACTAAGTTATGAATGAGATATTAGAGATTAAAGAAAATGTGTTTTTGAGTGATAAGTTGAAATATGAGGGTTTATGGATGTTTATTGGTAAAATTGACTTGTCAATGAGGTAAATGAAATATTAGAAGCTTAGAATGAGTTTAATAACAAGTTGGAATTTTTGGTGTGATTATAAGAATGAAATGCATTTAAGATATACTAGATGTTTTAAGTATCTAAATGAAGTAAAGTTAGTAGGGTTAAGTAGAGAAGCGTTACATAGTATTGTTAGGGGTAAATGAGAGTAAAATTGACCAAAATTTGATAAGTTTCGGGTTGAAAACTGGAAAATCTGGGCAGGGATATCAGTACTGATAGCACAGTACCGATACTGTAGGCAAAAATTAGGCTAAATCAACTGAGAAGTATCAATATTGATTCAATCAGTATCGGTACCGAATGAAGTGGTATCGATACCATGGTGAGGGTATTGATATCGGGTAACATCAAACCTAATTTTGGTATCGATACCATATAGGGGTATCAGTACCATAGTATAGTAGTATCGATACCATGGTAAGGGTATCGAAACTGGGCCACATCAAATCTAATTTTGGTATTGATACTGGAAGGGGGTATTGATACTGGAAGGGGGTATCGATACCAAAGTAGGGTAGTATCGATACCATGGTAGGGGTATCGATACTGAAAGGCCATAAATTTTAAGTTGGACTGATATTGTTGTTAATAATAAGTATTTTGATTAATGTTTAAGTTATATAGGAAATTAACAATGATATGCATGAATGTGGGATAGATCTAAATCAAGCTCCCGAGGCAAGTAAGGTGAAAGGCAAGGGTAAAGTTCTGGAGTAATCTTCCTTACTTTTGGACACTTAGCGAGGAAAGCCATGTGAGTATATTTATTATATTCAATCTAGATGAAAATGATTAGAAATAATTTAATATGTGTTATTTAAATGTTAATGTATGTTTTATTGTAATTACTATGTTTATTGAATACATGGAAAGGATATTATGTATGAATTTTAGAGTATAAATTGCTCTAAAAGAAATGAAAATAATAATACATATGGGTGCATTATTAGCATGAAAAGATGCCATAGTTGAAATGTATATGGGTACATTATCAACAGAAAAGTATGCTATAGTCGAAATGCATATGGGTGCATTATCAACATAAAAGTATGCTATAGTTGAAATGTATATGGGTACATTTTCAACAGAAAAGTATATTATAGTTGAAATTCATATGGGTGCATTATCAACATAAAAGTATGTTATAATTTAAAGTGCATAATGGTGTATTATAATCATGAATGGAGGTTACAAATGAAAAGAAAGAATCATGACAATTGATTATGATAATTGAGAATGAAATATTTATGTATATACAAGGGTTTATTTACTATATTATGATTAATTAAGATATACTTAACGTGTGTGTTTCCAGCGTAGGTAACACAGAAATAATCAAGTAAGGAGTAAAGCCATAGCAACAGATATCATTCACCAAGGTTGACTCATCAGTAACATTAGAACGGTAATAACATTTTGTAATGTGTTTTAATGAACACTTATTTATTATGTTTATTTATGTGGAAATTAAGTTAAAACAAAATTTTTAAAGACTTTACAAAATGAGTAAATTGGGTTTAAGTAATGTGACATTTGTATACATATACAGAAATACGTATATATGTATATGGGTGTTACATGACCTATCGGAAGTAATGACGGGAATATCCTCAAGATTTGTAATAGCTAAAATAACCTTGAAAAGTTATTTTTGATCTGATAAACTTTTGATTCACCTGTTAAATATTCAATTTGTTCTGAAAAAAATCATGATAACTGATTTTACCCCCGAGGTTACAAAAGATTTAGAATTTTCGATTCTAGAATAATCACTCGATGACTAAATTACTGGAAATGATACATATGACTGAATTGATGAAAATGATTGAAATACCTTTGTGCTTATAAATGAAAAAAAAATAACCTTGAATACTAAAATGACTTAAATACCCTCACGACTTAAAAAAACAAATGTCTTCGGATAATTCTAGTAACACCGATAAACATATGTGTTGTACCGCCCCTTAAAGTTTAGAGCTCGACCCATGCCCGTCATTTATTTTGATACTATTGCAGTTCGAAAATAAGTTGAATACCATCGAAATACATGTTCATCATTTGAAGATTTGTTCAATGTTTATTCTAAGGGAGATTTGTTCAACTGGTACAGTCAGTATTAAGAAGTGAATATCTGTAAAGCGTTTCGGTATGAATAATTGACAGGTATCGCAGTGTTAGAATCTGATTAGTTCGACTTGACTTAAAGCTGATAATTCGATATAAATACTGAATACTGCAAACCATCTCTTGACTTTTCTTGGGTTAAATTTTTAAGAATACTTCAGGAATCAAAATATTTGAAATACCCTTAAAGGCCTAAATAATGGGATTACTCCTATTATATATGGATCTTAAACAACTAATATAAAGGTTCTTGATACACTTGAATCGTAAATGATCGTGAAACATCAATTTCTAAATGTTGATTAGATTTGTTAATGAATGAACCCCTTAATAGGCACCTCGATTCTGAAATCTTACCAATCTATAGAAATATCACGTTTTCCCTCCCTGAAAATGACCAAGTTTCTCCGAAAAATATATGAATCTTCTAGTGTATTCTCTATGTGATACATGGTCATTTTTGTAATATCTATAACCTATATATGTCTCGATATACGAGCTACAGATGTCACATCAACTTGACAATTATTTGTTGAGCATAAAGACTTAAAATATTGTTTATTTTTAAACTTTCATTAAAATATTCCATAGTCAAAGATGTGCAAACTTGTTTTTGACTTTCTATTTTGACCATGAGAGTTTTTAATCTGAAAAATTGTTGTCTCTTGATCATTCTATTATTAATTCATAATACACATGACATTTAAACTAACTAAATTTAATTTAAAATTCAATTATTGAGAATTTCTATTTTTACCATTAATGAACATTAATAATTACCAAATTTCATTGCATTATCTTCTATCAAAATTTTCAAAGTTCTCAAAATTCTTATCAACCCCATGAATATTTATTTCCACTATCAAACCAACCCTTTAAGTTTTTCCAATTACACCTTCAAGCCATAAATTATGAATTCTTTGTAGAATTCATATTAAGTTTCCTATTTAATTCATAATGACCATTCACCATTACGATCATTTACATTAATCACATAAAATTCCAGTACCTTACTAAAATATTCAAATCACTGCAAACAAATCTAATTTCAATCAGTAAGTATGCAGTTCAAAGCTGATCATAACTATATATCACTACCTAAATACTGCTTAATTTAAAAACCATTTAAAATATAACATTTATACTATTCATTCAAAATACAATTAAATATGAAATTAGTCAAAACTAAAGAAAACAATCATAGTTACTATTACATACCCTTGTAAAATAAATTCAATAAAGCATACCATCAGGTGTAATGTACATGCCACTAATAAGTCAAAGATAAGATGCCTTACTGATTCTGTAGGTAGGTTTGACTTCCATAAGATGCTCAGATAACTCCTTACTTCATGTTTATTTCTTTACTCGAACCTACGCATAAAAATTTTCACGCACTAAGTAAAACTTAGTAAGGTAGTAATATAGCTAAAATGAGATAAAACATAAATTTCATAAATATTATAAACATAAATTTGTAATTTAAATAAAAACATTAAAATATTCAAACTGGGTTCTTCATGTTGTTTTCATCTTGAAAATCTGAAAAATCATTATCTCATGATTTTATCAAAAATCATGTAAGTCAATATCAAATATCATAAACAACTTATGTTTTTTCATTCAAACATATTTTAGAACTTTCTATTCAATTTCAGGTTCATTTCTTTCATATTCTGTCATAACTTTCACATTTACTTTTATAGCCCAATGTATATGTAAGAGAATACAAGGTACGTGAGTCAGGCGAATGTGCGTAGTAAACACTTCAGTGCTATCATCTCAATCAGAACATATTAGCACACAGTGCTATCATATCAAAATCATAATATGCACACAAAGTGCAATCACATCTAAAATATACTAGTGTATCTACATGTAACACCATTGTATATCATAAGCACACACAATGCTATCATATTGGAATCATAATATGTACACAAAGTGCAATCGTATTGGAAATATACTAGTTTACCCACCTGTAACACCACAATATATTAATCACTCCACCTCATGGCATGCCAATTGTACCTACAACTCTCAATGCAATATACAATGGGCTTTATTTTAAATTCATATCATTTATGATTCAACGTTTCCAATCAATAGAATTTTTCCAATATCATTCTCATAAAAATCATAATTTGGGCAATTCATACCCTAAACATTCATAAAACATTCATGCGAACATTATATATATATTTCGTATTTAAAATAGAAATCATACTTTAAAATAATACGAGGTTGACTTATCACAAGTCATCCTCAATCAAATTAATCAAATAAACTACTGCACTCATTTTACACTTTGCTTATAAATCAAAATATAAGCCTCTCCAAGCTTTAGGCTTAATCATTTGCTTTAAATTGCTTAAATTACATAATTTATCAAAATTCCATATTATGGCAGTTTGCGATACTTTAAAAGAAATATTATTTTGTATTAATCTATATACTAAAATTATTCATTTGTACCAATGAAAACTATACTCGAATACAAATCTAACCATATAAGGCACTCCATCTAGTTCCACTCGTACAATTTATAGCGAATTTTCAAAATTAACTGACATAAGCTATTTTGGGCAGAATCTACTGCCATGTTTTCTGACCTATCACTAGTTAAAAATTCATATCTTTTTGTATACTATTCTAAATAGTTACCATTTGTTCTAAGAGAAACTATACTGATATAAGAATCCAGTGATATAATTTATAGGCAGATTTCACCAACTTGCATCCTTAACTTATTTAACTTATTCATTAATTCTATTAGCTTACCAATTAAACATTTAGGCTTGAATCACAATTCGCATAAACTACGAGTCACTTCTTAACGTAATTCCGGCACTGGCTCATCGTAAGCCAATGTTTGTTCGATAACATAAATACAAGTTAAATGCACTCACATTTGCCTCGCTATTGAACCTTCTCCATGATATTCTTCTTGATCCCACACTTTTTCCTCCCTTTTCAAGCTACTTGAATTACTAGATTTACCATGGTGTTAGGACATGAAGGACACGAAATGGAGCTTAAATTGGCTTGGTCTCATGAAATTTTTTAAAATGGAATTTTAGTAACTAAAATTCCATTATTCAACCAAATCTGAAAAATTACGTTGATCTTCGTTAAATTTCTCTAACCTAAAATATGGAAATAATATTTCCAACCATTTTCTAATATCATTCAAATTTTTGTAAAAATTCGGTTTGATCCGATTATCCGATTTCAATACCGAACATTATCGCTTTATAACTTTTAACATAAATCCCGTACTGAAAATCTGATTCACGTGAAAATCCTTGTTTTAAGCCAAACTATACATTTACGGGCTAAAATATATAAATTTTCAAACTTAAATTTTTGATTCCTAAACTTTTATAAAGTTTATACTTTAGCCCCCAAACTTTCAAAACTTACATTTTAGTCATTAGCTAAAATTTGGGGTATTACAGTTTTATTTGTATTGAAATTATTAATTGATATCTAGTTGATTTACGATTATTTTTATAGATTGATATACTTATTTATTGGTTACTTATTTTACTGGAAAATGAAATATGTGAGATGTATGGATATGAAACTACTGGTCACTACTTGAATTGTTTATTGGGACACTATTTGGGTAGCTGGAGTATGGAGGTTCAACTCTTATCAAGCTGGTAAATCCTTACGGACCTAAGGTGACCCTTAGGTAGGCTCTTGGCCCCCGAAATATTCTATTGGGTAGGCTCTAAGGCCCCAAGGTGCTTCCTTGGATAGGATCTGAGGCACCAAGGCATTCCTTGGGTAGGCCCTAAGGCCCCAAGGTACTCCCTTAGGTTGGCTCTTACATCCAATGGGCCTAGGGTAAGTCCTTATTTATGCAATTATGGGGAACTGTATATCGGTGTTTGGATGGAGGGTATTACAGTGATTTTAAAATTTGTTTCCTAAAATAAATACTAATACTTTTAAATTATTTTCTGTTTATGGGAACACACTAGTCGTCTGTTTAAATCTCCTAACCTGGTCCTCTAAATGTTTCCTCTGAACTATAAGATTTTTGTCTATCGCCTGAAGATCATGTAACCTTAGCTTATCACTATGACCTGTTTATGCCTGGATAGCTAAGGAAATTTTATGCTTGCCATTTATCTACATGTCCTTCAGTATCATCTAGTAGTTTTGTATTACTGAGCTTTCCCAAAGCTCACTCTGTTACTCATTATTTCATGTTAATGATCGATCATGTGCAGTTATCAGCATCAGTATGAGAGTTATGTTGGCGTACTTGCATAGTACTATACTAGTAACTAGGGGCATGTATGTCACACTTGATTTTTTTATATTGAGTCTGAAACTTATATGATTTCAATTTTATTCTATATATGCATGATTTTCTAGACTTTTGTTTTTGTTTATAGATTGTTTTTACGATTTTTAAATGGTTTAAGAAAAAAATTAAATTTTTCGTCATTTTTACTATGGGTTGCTCCGATAGCCCTATTGTAACATCCTGGATTGGATCGGGTCACCCGTATCGGTTTGGGGGTGTTACATTACTTGGTAATTATATTTATTTAATAAAGTAAATATTTAGTTTAGGCAAAACGGAAAAAGAATTCTTGGTGACCAATATTTCTCTCTATAAATAGATATATTTTAACCTTTAGGGTCAAAGTGAGAGATAACTATTTTGGAGAGATGTAATTCTTTTTTAGGATCTCTGCAACTTTTGAGATTTTTGTTGCAGATATTGTTTTATAGGGATGTTGGAATAGTGTTTTGGGATATACCGAGTTTTGGTATCTATACCAGGTTTTGGGATATATGTGATATCATGTATTTGTACTCTTTATGTTACGTTTTATAGTATATCGTTGTTTATCTCACCTGTGGTATACAAGGCCGAACAACGTTAAATCATGTCTCATTTGTATCTTATTTTATGTTGATATCACTTTAGTTACTTTTCTGCTCTCAAATTCCAAACATTATTAATAATTATTTAATTTAAAATATATTTTATTGATATAATATAATGACATATCATATCATAATTTTAGTATGCGAATCTGTTTAATCAACAGGAGGTGTCGTAACCGGTTTTCGTCGGGCACAAAATTTTACTTGGCGGAAAAATGTCATAACCGGTGGGGCACGGAAAAAATTTGGATAAAAATGATTTTGATTTAAAAAATGTTTTGGGAGTCGCCCACCGACCTTTTTGGGTTAGGTAGGTCGAATACCTAAAAATCATCTTTTAAAAGAGTTTTTAAAAAATCAGTTTAAAAGATAAACTGATATGTTTAACCAAAAATTTATTCTTTTTAGAAATAAAAAGGGATTCGTAGTCGGTTACGTTTGGGGAAGGATTAGCACCCCCACAACGCCCAAAATTGGTACATGTTGATTATAAATTTCACTAATAATAGAATTTAAGAATTCGAATGTAAATTTAATTATGAGCCTATTATTTTGTATTTTAATCTGATAATTCTAAGGAATAAAAAGATATAAATAATTTTTATAAATTATAATAAAATATTTATTTATTTAAAACATCAGAAAAGACATCTAGTTGCTTTAAGACTGCCCTTTCTTAATATTTAAAAATAAATAATATTTAAAAATAATTTTTCCTAAAAAAATAATTTAAATAAAACAATACGTATTTTCTGGGTTTTTTTTTAAATACATATTTATTTATTTTTTAAAAACCTAAATAGGACATCTAGTTGCTTTAAGACTGTCTTTTTCTTAATATTAAAAATAAATTATATTTAAACAAATATATATATATATGACTAAGATAATAATAAATATAATAAAAGTAATAATTTAAATATATATCAAATGTAATAATAAAATAATATTGCAAATAAATAATGATCAAAATAAAAGAATTAAAAGCAATAATATTAAATTGCAAAAATATAACTTATGGTCAAAAGTTAAAATTATATAAAGTCGGTTATTAAATTATAAATATAAACAATTAATGGACATAATTATAAATATCATGTAATAGACATTAAGAGTGTAATTTAGCCTTAAATTTTAATACGGGATTAAAATAAATTAATTAAAATTATAAGGGACTAAATAGATATTTACCCTAAATATTTAAACATATATATACGGTGACTAAATTATAAATAAAATAAAATTATAAGATCAAATTAAAATATTTAGAAATATAATTAGTGACCAAATTGAAATAACTAAAGATACAGGGACCATGAAACGGTTTTGAAGGCCCTCAAATTACACAGATACCTCCCCAAAAAGATGTCGCTTGGAGAGGGGTATTTAGACTTAGAAAACCGGCCTTAAAGGCCATTTCTTATCATTTTTCCTTTCTTCTCTCTCTTCAAATGAGAGAAATTTTTTTCTCTCTGCCTTCTCTCTAAAAACATCCCACCGGAGATTGTTCGGCCACCGACCGACAGCCGTGCTCTGGCACGACCACCATCGCTGGCCACCATTACGTGGTCGAAAATTATGAAATTACCCCAATCGAACCTTTTCGACACTAAAGTCGAATCCAATACCCTTTTCTCCTAAAACCCCCTAGTATTTCCTAAATCTAAGGAAAATACCTTCGTATTTAATGGTTCGACAACGGTTTGGAGGGCTCCGAGGGTCGTGGTAAGTTTCTCTCATTTCTCTTTGTTTTTCCTCTCGAATGGCTATTTGTTGGAGTGGGATTTGAGTTATGGGTGCTCTCTGTTCTTGCTCTCGGTGATTGTTCGTTGTTCATCGTTGATGTCCTGTGTGGTTGTTGTTGTGGTTGTCCTCTCCCTTCTTTTTTTCTTTTGCAGGTTCGGTGGCTTTATAGCCACCACAGAGTTCGCCTTGGACCGGATAATAGAGCTTTGGCGGTGAGTCATCGAACTATGTGGTGACTCACCATAGGGCATTGACGTGGGTGGCCATCTGACCTTCTAGAGACTTCGGCGAGGCTGGCTTCGTGGCAGCAGTAGCGTCGGTAATGGTTGGTTGGACCATCTGGCATTGGAGGCGTCGACAGCGGCTGGAATGGCTTCAGATACGAAGGCGGCTTGGATAGGGTTGAGAAACCCTAGTAGAAATATGAAAACCCTAATTAGGTTTTGGGTCTTTGGGCCACTGTAAACGGGTTGGGCTTCCGGTATTTGGGCTTGTATTTTTTTTTTTTAATAATAATAATAATAATAATAATTTTAATAATAATAATAATATGGAAAATTAGTGTCTACAGCTGCCCCTCTTTGCTCATTCTTTTATTAACAAGAATGAGCAAAGACAAAAAGACAATAATTTTCATTTGGCTTCTTTTGAGTATGATGGAAATGTTGAAACATTATGCCCAGAGGTCTTATAAATGGTCTTGAGGTCTTATCATCTTGCACTGTAGGTCTTACAGATGACCCAGAGGATTTAAGATCAAGAAACCTTTGAAAATCAGTTTCTTAAAATCTCATTTGAAAATATCCTGCCCTGTAGTCTTATAGATGACCCGAAGGCTTTGAAAACATCATGCACTGAAGGGCTTAGATGACCCAAAGGTTTGAAAACATCATGGACTGAAGGTCTTACAGATGACCCGAAGGCTTTGAAAACATCTTGTATTGAAGGCTTACAGATGACCCGAAGGTTTTGAAAACATCATGCACTGAAGGTCTTACAGATGACCCGAAGGTTTGAAACATCCTGCACTGAAGGGCTTACAGATGACCCGAAGTTTTTGAAAATCCTGCACTGAAGGCTTACTGATACCCGAAGGTTTTGAAAAAATCCTGTACTGAAGGGCTTACAGGTGACCCGAAGGTTTTGAAAACATCCTGCACTGAAGGGCTTATAGATGACTCAAAGGTTTTGAAAACATCCTGTACTGAAGGGCCTACAGATGACCCGAAGGTTTTGAAAACATCCTACACTGAAGGGCTTACAGATGACCCGAATGTTTTAAAAACATCCTGCACTGAAGGGCTTACAGATGACCCGAAGGTTTTGAAAACATCCTGCACTGAAGGGCTTACAGATGACCAGAAGGTTTTGAAAACATCCTGCACTGAAGGGCTTACAGATGACCCGAAGGTTTTGAAAAATCATGCCTGAAGGGCTTGACCGAAGGTTTTGAAAATCTTGCACTAAGGGCTTACAGATGTGGGAAATAGTTTACTAAGTAAGAAACTTTGGAAATCATTTTCTCACTATTCACATTTCATTTTCAGAAAAGATTAAATGAGAAACTTTGGAAAGCGTTTTCTCATTGAAATAACTTGTTGATTGGGTAACATGCCCCATTTTAAAATAATTATTCTTCTGTGGATTGCGTCCATCTATTCTTCAGATGTTTACGTAATTCTTGTATTTGAGGTTTTAAATTCTACCTTCTTCTTGTAAGGTATTTTCTTTATGAATCTTCTTTTTCATATGAAGATCTGTGAACTTCATGTTTGAATGCAATCAAATGTATCGATGTAATGAATTGTCTATTGTGCAAATGATGTTCTTATGAATGCAATGTTGATACAATCTTCATTTGACTTCAAAGTAGTGAACTCAGTCTTCCTTTACTTGATCATTTATTTCCAGGGTTACCTTTGGATATCAGTGTAGCAACTTATGCTATATTTATGAAGATCATCTGATTAATCTGTATCTTTGTGACTTCTTTGTTTCATGAAAGTCTCAGAAGAAATGTTTCATTTATGGAACTCTTGCCGTAGTCAGAGCTATGATCTTGTTACCCCATTTTATTGTGGATAAAACCGACTTTCTTTGTCTAGACTTGTGTAGAAATCCAATAAGTTTTCATCTTTGAAAAGATAATCTATCATCTTTGAAAGAATCTATCATCTTTGAAAAAGTAGATGTAGATATGCCTGACTCAGTAAATTAATTAGGAGATCGCGTCTGTTTTGATTTGACTCTTGAAACACATCATAAGGAGGATTCCTGATTCCTTTCATGTCTCCACTCTAATTGGATCTGAACAAGGTAACTTGGACCATATCTGTCGAGATACTTAACAACAACCTGTCATTCAACCTTAGTTGGCTACACTAGTTTCTTGTTATAATATTTGCTTCCCTTCTATGGAAAGAAATCTTTATCATATCTCACTTCTGACCTTGGAGTTGAAGAAGTCAAATAAATGAAAACACCATATGATAACAACATTGGTTCAGCACTATAATCACTGGTTTTATAAACATGTGACAATACATTCATCATTTCTCATGGCTTGCCAGATTTTTCGTAAAGCTTTTGATAACACATTCTCATTTCT